>NC_056744.1:771095068-771410068 GCF_019279795.1 Protopterus annectens
TCTAATATTTTGAGATTCCCTATTATAATCTTTAGTCTTACCTAAGAGCATTGCCCTATCTTGCTGTTTGCCTTTATAATAAGCCTTCTCAACTAAATGGGCTTGATAACCCCTATCTCGGAATCTCTGCTTAAGGCCTGTTGCCCGTCTCTCAAAATCCCCAGGACTGGAGCAAATACGTTTGATTCTTTGAAATTGTGAAGCTGGAATATTTTTAATAATATGGGCAGGATGACAGCTGTTTGCGTGCAAAAATGAGTTCTTAGAAAATGGTTTTCTGTATAATGTGGTCACAATAGTACCATCCAATACCTTGGTAACATTTATATCTAAGAAATCCACTGTAAACAAATCTACCTTACCTGTGAATTGAATACCAAACTCATTGTGATTAAGATATCCTACAAACTGATCCCATTCCAAGTTGGTACCATTCCATATAACCCAGCAATCGTCTAGGTATCTGCGCCACATTATCAATTGTGTGTTAAATAGAAAAGTAGTTTTGTATATATATTCTACTTCAAAAAAACCCATGAAAAGGTCAGCATATATAGGGGCAAAAGTAGCCCCCATTGCTGTACCTTTGCTTTGCAGATACCATTCTGTTTGAAATTGAAAAACATTATGCTCCAAGACCAATCTGAGGATATTAAGTATGAAATCCATTTCATCCTTATTGTATACATCAGCCTGTTGCATCCAGTATTGTATTGCCCTGATGCCTCCCTGATGGGGAATGCTGGTATATAACGATTGCACGTCAAGTGTTCCTAACTGGGCCTCATGTGGAACTTGCAAATCTTCCATCAGAATCAAAAACTCTGTACTGTCCTTAATTCTTTCCCTAACCAATGATAATAGAGGTTTTAATTTAAATTCCAAGTATTCAGAAAGGGGCTCTGTTAATGATCCTCGTCCTGCCTCTATTGGCCTCCCTGGTGGTTTTATCAGTGTCTTGTGAATTTTTGGGACTAAATAAAAATATTGGTATCGAGGTATATCCACTATCAATTGTTTATACAGCCTGTCATCAATAATGCCCCTTTTTAAAGCCCTGTTAAGATATCTATCTATGGTATTCTTGAAATCTAAGGTAGGGTCAAAAGGTAATTTAATATAGGAAATATTATCATTAAGCTGTCTCGACGCTTCCTGGATGTAATCCTCCTTTTCCCATATAACTATAGCACCACCTTTGTCTGCCCCTACTATGACTATACATAGCAGACTTCATGTAGTTTAAAACAAAGGATAGCCTTGCATATAAGTGATATTAAATGCAAGCACACTCGGAGTGCCCTCTTTAAACATACTATGGTTCATTCAGGGTCCCATTTTGTTTTTGTAGGGATAGATATGCTTAATAATGATACAGTCAGTGAACCTCTAAGACACCAACTTCTTACAGAGAAAGAACGCAGATGGATTGTAAACCTGGGTGCATTTTTTAAACCCGGGCTAAATGATCACTGGTGAAATAGGGTACACAAAAGCATAATAATGTATTTTACTTTTTACAGGACATCTGTACAATAGTTTTCAAGTTTATGTTCATTAGAAAGTATTGAGTCCATCTAGTTTTATACATGCATATAGGGTTGTATGTGGTGTTAGTTTATTCAATTTTCAATATTTCATATATAGTTTTCAGTATAATTGCCACATAATGATTATCATCTACCATTTTTTTCATCTTTTTTCCTTTTTTTTCCACACACACATATTTTTAAACTATAGAAGGTCAGTCTAATTATATATATGTCCATAGGGTTGGCACTGTGATTGTATCACTTTAAGGGACGAAAACAGCAAGTCTCCTATAAATAGCGTACATTTACGCATTTCTGTACTCACTGATGACGCTCTCAGTAGCGAAACCGGTTTGGGGGATCGTGTAATGCAATAAAGCTTGGATTAAGTGCTGCCTATGTCTCCTGTGTTCGAGTGCTGGATATGCTGCTTGGGTACTTGTATTTTGTCTTCCGTGCACTTGTGGTAGACCGTGCAGTCGTCTCTTTTGGGTTTGTCGTATATATATATATATATATATATATATATATATATATATATATATATATATGTATGTATATATATCTATATATATATATATATATATATATATATATATATATATAGAGAGAGAGAGAGACAGCAAGATATGAATATACATTTATGCATACATATGCAGATATATCTGTATATATTAATGTAAATATATATATATATATATATATATATATATATATATATATAGGTTACAGTAAATAAACACATGTATATACCTAGGATATGATACAGCAGATACGGGTAACATATGTTCAGTCTGGGCATATGTTGGTGGGAGGTCCAATAAACAAACTTCTACACCCCACCCCCCCAGCTAGGCCGGTGAGACATACAGACATGCAATAAAGGTAAATACACCACTGCTTCCCAGACCACCGGCAGGAAACTACCAGTGGGAGAGATCTGTAATGTCTACCCTTGAAACATGGACAGCAATGTCCCTTGTGGGACATCAAAAATTTAGTGATTGGAGCCAGGCCCTGTAATGATTGATGCGACCAGGCTGTAGATGTACACGGACCAGTAGGTTATGCAAGCCTGATAACACATGGGTTGGCACAACGTATGACATGTGTCCCATCACGAGGAGAGAGGACAGTATGTAGGGGTGTGTTTATACCACACCTCCACCCACAGTAAGGATAAGTATTTTAGAGGGGTGGCAGGTAGGGGAACTATGGGCATGCGATTATGGGCCTAGGCATGCAGGTGTTGGCTGGCAGAGCCATATGAGGACCGCCCCATGGATGTAAGTAATATTCCGATGTGGGTATAGCAGATGCCCATACCTCCCAAACCTTAAGAGCACTTCCACTGGATAGTCCATAAACCATTGGGGGAACAGATAGGGACCATATCATTGAACTGTCCCCGATTACTAGGGACGTCCGTGATTACAAATCAGAATCTAACTCTGTCCCAACTAAACCCTCCTAGAACTAGTGATATTAGGAGGAAAGGTAGCAGAATACACATAATGAATAATGACAACATGTAAGAGTCATAAACAGCATAATGTGTATGAATACATATGCTCTGGGTCTGTTAATGTGTCAGGTTAATAGCGCCAAACTTCCAAATGTGTCCCTGAGGTTGTTATGCAGTGTCCCTGATTCAGTGTTCATTCTTCCCCATTCGTATGAGAGGTCTGCTAGTGAGAGCGCATATTCCGCCGACTACCCTAGAAAGATGATAGAATAATATGGTTGGGGTTGCCTTCTGTCCACCTTTGTGAGGGACACTCCCCTTTGGGCAGTTGTGTCCTGCAAAATAATTGTAATTATGGCAAATGTCCTGTGACTTAGGACAAAGATTTCCTATATTGTCTGTAGTAATTGCATAAAACAATTATTTTGTATCTGAAACCCCTAAATGTTATAAGAAACAGTATAAGCAACTATAATGCTACAAGAATAACCTTTTATTTAGGCAAAACAGTAAAGTACTCTCCTTTGTACTGGCTGTGGGTATGTTTTGCCCTGCAAAATGTGATGCTTCTACATAAAGGTCCTATAGGGTTGCCACCTTTTCAAATGCCCAAAGTGGGACATGTTCTGTAAAAATGTCAGATTTTCCAGGACAAAACATACAGACAGCCGTGATAGTACAGAATTTTACTTATTTGCACAAATAACAGCTTATTCTAGTAACATTTGAATTGCGTATGCTACTTCGAGGGTTCATATATAAAATAACTGTTTTATGCAACTATTAAAGAAACATAGGATATAATTCTGTCCAGTAATCTCAAGACATTTGCTATGTCTTGATTATTTTCGCAGGACATAACTGCCTAAAGAGGGACTGCCCCTCGCAAAGTGGGACAGGTGTTAACCCTAAAGTCCCACCTTGGCCAGTTGAAAAGGTGGCAGACCTATAATAGGTATGCGGTAGCATGACTCGGCTGGCAGATGTGGCTCCCAAAACCCAATTACTTGTCTGTATTGAAGAGTCTCGGTTCCCATCTATCAGCCAGATGGGAGCAGGTTGTATGAGGAATACACAAATATGATTAATTCACTGGACATGCCGCCGATTCAGGTATCACAAGGTAATATTGTGGTCCTTGCTCTCACCTATGGGTGTGAGTGTCAGATGCAAGCACCAATGTCGGTGCATTTGCAAGTGCGGGAGCGAGCAGGTGTAAGCCTGTTTGGCTACCAGTATGCGAGTATTGCACTGGTAAAGCAATGTAGGGGCTAACAGAATGTAAGAAGCTGTAACCAGAGGTCAGCAGTGCTTAACACCAAGCAAACCAACACACACCCACTCCCAACTGCTGTAATGTGCCTTACTCCCTCCGTATTCAATGGCCTTGTTCTGCCCTGCAACCAAATAAACATCCTCTGCAAGGCTCAGAACCAGGACCCTACACACACAGCTAATGTGAATTACCAATACACCATGGCAGATATACAGACAATGGACAGTACCACAAACATATCATACAGTGCAGTCATTCAACAGTATAAGAATGTATCCCATCATGTATATGTATATGTATATGTGAGTGTTTATGTCCAGCATATAGGTACATACATATATAGAGATATATCAGGAACATACCATGTGGCAACAAAGCATTACAAATGAATGAAACGGGAAACACCAGCGATGCCTGCATTATGTAGTGGTGTTGTTCTATGTGATCTTAAGACTCCCTCAGACAGACATGTGTCAGTCATACACGCAAATAGTTGTACATTGGCCATATACATCACTCTGTGCATGTAATGTACATTATCACAACAGTACCTGTTTAATCATTATGTGTGAACAGTACTCTTGCAAGGTGCTGTGTACAACATCATCATCATGATAATGATAAATGGGGTAACCATAGAGGGACCGGTAGTGTTGTGTGTACAATGGGGTCATCCTCATCATGTGTGCCTGGACCATTTATGAGTGATGTGCATACCAGGATCGTGCGCCTGAGGGACAGGGGTGAGGATAACAGGAGTATGTAGTGATGCATATTACAAGGGTTACATGTGTCCAGTGGGCACGTGTGTGAAATGGACAGCTATGTATAGGGCAGATGTTGTCCTAGGAACCGATTGGCCTTATGTTTCCATAGGTAAGGGTCGGATGTAGGGGAAGAAGTGTAGGTATGGCCGTGGAGGATAGGTAGGGTAGGATTACAGACATGACAGCATACAGGGTTGGTATATGACACATGTAGGGGGATACACCCCGGACAGGGATGGGATGGGTGTTCGGCATTCACAAGGCCATGGGAACAGTGGGATGGAGGTCCCCAGCCATGGGCAGCCCGCTGCACCTAAACAGCTGCAAAGGAGGCAGTGCTGGCAGCTGTCCAGGAGGAGCAGCATCATCCTGTAAATGTGACTCCACCCTTGATCTTGCGTATCTGGCTTCAGAACCCCTTAGTGAGCCTCCAGTGCAACACGTCCGGGACCACACGACAGCAGACATGTACCTGTCTGGTCCTGCTCCCAGGGGGAACATGCTCCAACCTCAGTGGTGGTACCACCAGAAGGTGGTGCAGAGCCAACAGAGGCTGATGTCCAAGGCTGGGCCCCAGATGTGCCAGTGCCTGGTGCCATGGTCAGCTGAAGTGGGACAGGAGGTTCTGCCGGGACCTCCCAACCCATTCAGCCTATGGTGTTGCAGTTTAAACCCACATATGGCTTAGTGATAGGCACCAGCATACAGGATTACCTACAACAGTATGCATAGATATCGCCATCAACCCAACACAACAGATGGTATACATTTGCAGAGGCAGCACAACACATGCATATATACTGGATGCCATCTGTACAATGTGTAGTAGACATGTGACCACAGCTATGAACAGTTGCCCATTATTGGCTTGTCACTGGGAGCCCCAGACAGTGTTTGTCATACCACTGTCTCATGTGACACATGTCCAGTCAGGGATGCGATGGCAGTAACACATCCCTATCATCATGTACTGTCTGCAATCCTCACACAATGCTTCTGCTGTGCACAGATGTGTGTTCAGTGTGTAACACAGGAAACAAATGGTTGCACACACTGACCAGTTCACAGATGGCCCTACAGATGGGGGTCCCTCATGAACAGAGTACTGTCATGTCTGTATTATAACATGCAGAATAGCCATTACCACACACATGTTAAACAGGCAGTAGTCTTAATGCAGCATAGCTACACTTACATGCTGTAGTCATGTGTGGCACATCACCCTCCAGTCTTTAGGCTATTTCCCACTGTGTAAAATGTTTGAGGTACTTCCAGATATCAACTGTGATGCCATGTCAGAACATCACACCCAGGTACCACTCACAGTGACTGTCATGGCCAAATACCAACATGTTTTCCCTAGATGGTGTACTGTGTTTATCATGCGGATGGCTATGGGAACACCATTACAACTGTTCCACATGCAATCAGCTAGAGGAGGACTGCAATAGGTGCAGAGGCCATCATCTGACCATGTCCATCACTTACAATACACATGCTGCTGCTGTGCAGGTGTACTCCTTCACATCCACCAGAGAGTGTGTGGGTGGGACAGGCAAAGTACACCAGGGAAGGGCTTGGAGACTTAACCCTAAGCATCATCTGCCACATGCCTAACAGTACAGGAGTCAAACCCCTGACTGACTATTCATTACTATTACATGTGCATGACGTTACTACATGTGCCACAAAGGTGACATGCTGCTGTGCTGTAAGATCATATATGTGTGTAGGTGAGTGACATCTGCAACAGAGATATAGTAGACATACATTAGGTGTGGCACACATGGCTGTCGACGTGAACGGATGCCATTGTCACCACAACCACACTCTCTAATGGATACGCATTGACACTCTTTGCCAGGGTCACAAATACACAACCTAACTACTTAGTTTGCCACACTGCAGTAATGCACAGGACTACATGCACCACAGGGGATATCTGAAGGTTCTGTGGGTTAGGGCATGTGAAAGTGTTTGACATCTGTTGGTATGCCAGGGTTATACTGGTAGTGACTGTGGTTGGGAGCATCACAACCCACATGTAGACACAAGGTGCCAGTACTGGCATTCATATATGCATTGCTTCATGGGTGTGTAGTGGTTGGCTGTGCAAGATGGCCGTACAAGGCTGGGTGAGGGGTAATACTTGGCATCACGTCACCTGACAATGGTGTGCAGTGCAGGGGTGTAGTGTCTGCAATGTCCCACACAGATGGGTACTGCATGATCTGCCCTGACATCCTGGTTACCAATGTGCATGGCCATAGCTTTGCAATGCATGCCATGTCTGTGTTTGATAGTCCTTCACATGGACATTGCCTGTGATGTGCATGTTCCACAATACTGTACAGTGACATGTACAGGTGTACCTGGTTTGGCAGGCGCATGTTGTGTACACAGCCTGTTATCCCCCGATATGCCAATACTGGCCTGGTGTGGTGAAACCTGCTTATAGTGAGCAGGTCGACTCTGCACCTGCATTGATAGTATGATACAGGTATTCCATGGTATCAGTGGCATGGGCCCATACAGGGCACGTGTACAGCATTGTATGGCCTCTGTGGAACACATTTGATGGCACCACATAAGTTGCAGGCATCCAGTGTGGAACATTGTGAAGGCACAATGTCCGCATATATGTGGCTATTGTACTGCTGTACAGGGTGCCATGTCCTCTGCAGGTCACTGCATTAACACCATGCCTACTATCTGACATCAGTGTGCATGGTTCTAGCAACATAGCGGGATATCCTAGGCAAGTTTGTTTGTGCATGGCACATGGGTGTGGGACATATACCGGGTACTAGTAGGGTTGCATACTTTGTTCATCAGGCCTTTTGCCAGATGTAGGGGTATGGCTTGCCAACACAGTCCCATGGCTGGCTGACAGCTGTACTCCTCGTGAGGTGGCCAATGTGTCATAAGATGGACACCATATAGGAAAACTACAAAATCCGCTCCCCAACATGTCCAATGGTAAGACACTCACAGCCACCTCTACACAGGCTCTGACAGACAAACACACACTTGCCATGTCCTGTATACAAACCCCTACCTACCGTATCACACTGCAGCAATACGCTTTTAGGGCACGCACTACAGCGAATACTGGGTTGCAGCACGCCTACAGGCATATACCTAGGTGAGTGACAACAGCAGGAATGACAAAAGTGGTCATGTGATCTGTACAGAGAGTGCATACTCTCCAAAGCACTGTACTTATCTCACGCAGGCAGACACACACACACACACACACACACACACACACACACACACACACACACACACTTGGCAAATCTGGGACTAGAACACCGACCTAATTACTTTATTACACTACAGAATTACACAGTTACAGAACACGCTACCAAGATTACTGGGACACAGCACTCCCAGAGGTGTATTTGTAGGTAGGTGACATCATCAGCCTTGCCAAAGGTGGGTATATGAATTGTATGGAATGTGAGCAGTCCAAAAGCATTATTCAGTCCTCAGGCAGATGGGGACAAACACACACACACACACACACACACACACACACACACACACACACACACACTTGGCAAGTCTGGGACTAGAACACCGACCTAACTACTTTATTACACTACAGCATTACGCAGTTACAGAATGTGGTATCGAGATTACTGGGACACAGCACTCCCAGAGGTGTATTTGTAGGTGGATGACATCATCAGCCTTGCCAAAGGTGGGTATAAGAAATGTATGGAGTGTGAGCAGTCTAAAAGCATTATTCAGTCCTCGGGCAGACGGGGACAAACACACACACACACACACACACACACACACACACAGACACACACTTGGCAAGTCTGGGACTAGAACACCAACCTAACTACACAGACTACACTTTTCAAGGCTGTCATTATGACCTTCTAAGAATGCAGACATCAAAAGGGATGCTGGCAGTTAAGATGTACATACCTGTGAACCTGTGTGTTTAAAGTAGGAATCCATCCTGACCTGGAGTATGTCCATCTGTGGAATGGATGATTACTATCACTATACAGGGTTACAGTGGTCATGCCCATACACAGAGGCACATAACTGACACAAGGTGTCACTGGGCATGCTCACACACTTAGTAGCACAGGGCTGTCTGGGATGCACTCTGATTCTAAACACAGAAGGCCACAGTGGCCATACTATTACAGTTAGACATAAAGAACACATTGTAATGGGCTTTGGTGTTAGTAGTTCTCATTGTTAGCAGGAACGCTGCTCTATATATATATCTGACACCAGTCTTTTACACGTCTGCTGCTGTCTGTCACCTTAGATGTACCATCCTATAACAAGCACAATACCACCACTTGCAGTGGTGCCTTGCTAGGAATGGAAACTGCTTGACCAACACAATGAGCCTTGCTAGGAATGGCAACTGCTTGACCAACACAATGTGCCAACTTCCTGGTGTAAGTACGAGGTTGTCCAGTGTTTGTCATTCTGGGATGACATGACTGACAGTAGACAGGCCTTTGACACATATCACATGCGTCCATGATTCAAGGGAGTGGAGATAATACCCAAGTCGGATTCACCCATATAGTGCCATTCCAAGGCAAATGTCCTAAACACAGGATAGCACCCTGACACCTAGAGGACAACTGCATTGTATGCTTATGCTAACCAGTACTAGATGTGTAGTGTCCATAAGTTCTGTTCTGAAGAAGTCTGAGTATTGACGAAAGCGCTTAACTTGTTGTTTTATCATTTTTAAACTGTGACTTTTTGTGTATTTGTACTTCATTTTGATCATTGGATTGAGTAAAGAATTTTTTCATTATTCGGGCTCCGTCTCGTTGGATACCACCCTGCATCTGCTGTTCATTCTAGTTTTTATTCTGCTTACTGAGCTAACCAGTACTAGATGTGTAGTGTCCATAACCACAGCTGCTCACTGTAGATCCAACAATGGGGAGTACTGACATCTGTGCAGTGAGCAACACCTGACTGAAGGCTTTGTAGTACACAACAGCACTACCACCATATACCTCAGAACCAGACATGTGGGCCATAACACAGGTACGGACCGCTCCAGGTGGTGGTGTCCCCACATACATAGAGGCCACTCACATGTACTGACCGGTACCTCCACGAAAGGCACAGATGAGTCAGGTGCAGGACACAGTGTCAAATGCTGTATTCTAGGATGTAAACCTCAGACACCACCATGCCCTCGGACCACCAACACACATCCATACATGTTGTAGGACATATAAGAGTACACCACCATGTGGCCCTTGACCAGTGGACTGTACCAAGCTCTACATCAACTGTAAAGCGTACCCATGTACTGACACAGTTGCATCATGTGTTATGCAATACAATGATACCACTGTCTGTAACCATGTCAGCTGTACACATACCAGGGTCCCCAGGTTATTTACAGCATTATCAGATGACTGTTGCTGTACACCAGTACACACCCCCATGTTTGGATATGACATACATGTAGCTGCCCTGGATATGTACATGCCACACACGTACAACATACATGTAAATAGCATAGCTGTTGTTGTCCTTTGTGCAGACAGGTGGCTACAGCCATTACACACATGCACATGGAATGTAGGTCCATGGCTGCTGAATTCTAACAGTACATAAGGTGTGATATCAATGTTGACAGAGGTAACATTCCCTCTGTACCGGTCACCCATTACACCTATCATATCATACAACAGTCCATGTGTCATGTATGTCATTACACATGTCCACCAATTGCAATGCCTACAAACATGCCAAAATGACAGATTGTAGGTCCTACACACATGTACATGTAGTGGTTTGTGTTCAGGTACCATGCGTGTGCAGTTGCTGATGTATGCAGGTGACGTGTATCTTAGTACATCATGCAGTTCAATGCAGCCTCAACATTGCCAACTGTATATGGTGATATGCTGAATGTATGGAAAGATGTACCTCAGGTATGGACAGATGTGTGGAAATAACTAAGTGTGGGGCATCTTTGCAGATGGATGTTTGCTGAGGACAGCTCACAGGTGTTTTACAAGTAGTCCTACAACAACCTGTGTAACTAGTAAGCAATGTTTTTTTTAATTGAAGGGCATAATACACAACATAGACAGTGGTCAGGGTGACACCGAAGGTAAATTACTTGACACCTGTAACAGTTAAGACCTCCTGTGTTCATATATCAGCACTCTTGCCAAAGGAAGCGTCAGTATACTTTGTAACGCGTGCAATACTGCTGTAAGTCTGTCATACATATCATGAGCTAGGCAGGTGTTTGATTCACAGTACTGGCATGTGTGGTTGCTTGTGTGTCCATATATGTCGCATATGATGGGGAATACATCTCAATTGTTACTCACTCTCCTGTACACTAGTGTAGTCATCTGTGCAGACTGCAATGTAGAAAGCAGGACATAGGCAGGGGCGTGTATCTCACACATGTGAGGTATCTGTATGTGCGTGACATAGGTGTATTCAATAGTGAATGCCACAGTGTGTGCATGTGTGTGTGTGTGTGTGTGTGTGTGTGTGTGTGTGTGTGTGTGTGTGTGTATGTATGGCTGTCTGGTCCCTGGAGTGAGGATATATGTTACCATACTGAACTGATAAGATCCCTCCCCCCATCCAGGTGATGCAATCTACTATCCATGTTGATGTCCCCGATCTTAGGCCATACTGACTACCTGTACATGTGTATTCTCTGTGGCGCGTCATGTAGGTGCACAGTACTGTAATGATGATTTGCACATAGGCAGGGGTCCTCACCTCAGCAGTAGCAACTGCGTGTGAGTGTGTGTTACTGTCAGTGAATCCGTGAGTGTGTGGGTGTGTTACTGTGTCACTGAATGCATGTGTGTCAATACCTGAGTGTGTGGGTGCAGTTGTGTGTTGGCATCCTGTCATGGGAACATGTGTTACTGCTTCCCAATGAGGCATCACACTTCCCACTGGCCTCTACCCTTGTAATCAGCTAGACCGCTCTTTTACCTCACCACTCCATGTAACTGTACCTGTGATGTCACCCAGTATGGATGTCATGTCTGTAGCCACAGTAGCTTACCACACAGCTATCATGCTCTTGGATCAGTAGATGTGTTTGAACATGGGACATTCTCACTGTGATGTGGCAGCTACAAGGTGCATGCAGGTATATTCATACATACCTGTGAGTAGTCCACATTGACATATGGGACACTAACTGCAAACATTGGCATCCACCGGCACATGCAATTAGACCTGAAGGAAGAAAGCAGAACATCATGACCAACATGCAGTTACTGTCATTACACAAGACACATACTGTTAACAGTACGAAATGCATTGTACACCTGTAGTACATGGTATGTCTGCTGCCTGTCAACAGTACTCAACAATTGTAAGCTACACTTATCTTCCTAGTCTGTTCACCCTGTGCATCAGACCATATGAGCATGTCCCTGCACCAATGGTGTGGATGTCAGGGATACGGCACAGGCATCATCATATGCACAGGGTGATAATGTTTGCCAGAGGCCTAGGCTGCACCATTGGATGACATCATGTGTGTGGGTCAGGGCCTTTGATCTAATTGGGTGTGTGTGGATGTTATGCATGTGTGTGTTGCGCTGCCCTACATATGTTTCTGGTGTGTGCGTGTATATATGCACACAGTTCTGGCATGTGTCTGGCCTACACAGGGGTATTATTGACAGCTGCAGACTGTACAGGCCAGGTTTTACAGTTCACGGTGTCCGGCCATGGACATGTGACCTGTGCCTGCCAGGGGTTGCACGGGCACTACCAGGCAGAGGTGCAGACTGGATACTGTCTGATGACACTTGTCAACTGGAACCGTGTCCCTGTTGGGGACCGTCCAGGCCATGCGCACGTGGCCTGCTGGGTCATGGTGTGGACAGCACAGCACCAGCTGCACTGCTGCTGCTACTGCCACTATGGGAGTGGACATGTGAGGTAGCGCGTTCACATAGACTTGAAACAGGTGATGTAGCAGGCCAACATCCACGTGCCCAATGCCTCACTCCTACCAGATGTTCTAACACAGACATTTCATACTCACAGATTGTCATGCCATGGTCAAGGACTCCAACCATGTCACCAAGCCATCTATACAAAGCTTCAGCAATCTGCTGTTGAGCATTTACCATTGCCTGAATGTTGTTGTTTAAAGAACAGACAGCAGCCCACTGAAGCCTCTAATCTTCTCTGTTGTGCTGTTCAGCACATGCCTGTGCCTCCATTACAGCCTGAAACATGTGTCTGGTGACACCAGCTGCTGTGCTCTGTCTTGCAGGGCCATGTTGGCCAGAGGTCCTCCTATGAGCAGCACTGACCACGTGCCTGTGTGGGGCATCACCAGTCTGTTGGCTGACACCATGGTGTGCAGGCACACCTTCCATAGCCCCCACACTTTCCTGTTCCAAGCTTCCACATGCCAACTGTCCTTCCTCTATGGCCACAGGTCATGGGGTATGTGTAGGCATGGGATCTGTGTGTGGGGGTGAGGGGGATATAAGTGGAATGGTAACCAATGGCACAGATTCAGCCCCTGACAACTCCGCCTGTGCCTCCATCATATGTTCATCATCACTGCTAGAGTCTGTGTGGACACTAACATCAGATGGACCACAGGTGGGCAACGCACCTACATCACCTTTGAGGGGCAGACAAGAACTGTACATTACAATCTATACAATACACACAGATAGACACACACACACACACACACACACACACACACACACACACACACACACACACACACACACACACAGACACACACAGACACAGACATACAGACACACACAGACACAGACACACACAGACACAGGCACACAGACACACAGACACACAGTCACAGACAAACAGACACATGCTATGGCACCAAACATGCACGTGATATGACAGAAGGCATGCAACATGCATGTGATACAGCAGACAGCATGTAGCACAGACAATAATAGTGGTAGTTATCATACATCTCTGGGTTGCACACAACAGCATGCATGTGTCATAGCATAAGGCATGCAAATTACACAATCATAGAAGTAGTTAGCATACATCTCTGTGTTACACCATGTAGACCAGCACAGGTTAACAGTACACCTGCCTGATGTGTGGCATATGACCTTGACAATCACATGTAGTATGACATGTGATCTGCTGACGTGTGCAATGACATGCATACACGTTTAACACAATGGTGTCCTGTCAAATATACAGTGGGGTAATGGTGTCCCAATTCAGTGTTGTCTGTCCGCCCTACAGATATACTGCACATTTAGCTGATGTGCATGGCCATTGCAGGGAATCATGAGGCATCTCTATTGCTATACAGTGTGAGTTACAGACACAGTTCATAGCCATGACTATATTCAGATACAAAACATATATACTGTGGAATGTGACCCACGTCACTGAGGTGTATACACACTAAACCATGATGTGGAATGTGTGACACAGGTCAATAAAGGGTATACGGTGACACCCCTGCACATCTGCAACCAAATTTCTGCTGCCTGGCAACTATGGCCAGACATGGTGAACTTGTTGGTACACCATGTCCCACATGACATCTGTGTACCACACACACACACACACACACACACACACACACACACACACACACACACATACACACACACACGAGGAGCAAGGATGACATTAATGTCCGACACCAGCAAGAGGAATGTACTGTATCTGTGGGCTGATGTGGATACTGTACAGGTGACTGCTGTCATGTTTTGACACAGTCAAGATGTTCAACACATCTTATGAGGTGGATTGATGTCACGCCTACACAAGATGTGCACAGGCCTGTAGGATGTCTAGTGTGCCACATCTGCAATATAACCATTACACAAAGGCCATAGTTGGACCATGTGAAGCCATTGTACGACAGGGTGTACACACAAGCACATCACTCTACTGTGTGTGTTGCCTCATGTCTCTGGCCATCCTCCATGGCCATGTGTGTACATGTGTTGGCCAAATTATTGTGAAGAGCATCTATTTCACATGTCTGTGTTGTCCCATATGACATACACCGATAGATGTCATATGCTCCACTGACGACAGGGCTATGCAGACAAAGGGTGGTATGTTTGTTATGTGGGATATGTTTTTTAGGATAGTTAGGCAGTGTTGCAGCCAGGCCACTAGATGTCATGGACATGTCAAGACAGCACATCACATTGTGTGACATTCATAGCAGGACTATGATCCACATCAGTGAATCCTGTGGGCTGGCCATACTCCAGCTCACTGTGTAGTACTGTTTGTATTCTCTGCATGTGTAGTTCTGATCTGTAGTACATGTCCATACAGTGAACAGCACCTCCACCATTGTATGCACAGCTGTCCACACATCTGGCAATGACAGTTTGTGAGGATTCATGTCAGTGATTCACATAGTTTGCAACTGTTGCACATGGGTAGCCATTGTGATGCATTGCAGGTCCGACCTGTATATTGTGACAAGACCATACATTATGTGTACATGTGGTAAATGGCCACATGGCAGATAGATCTGTGTATTAAGATGCCTGATAATTAATAACAGTCTCACCTGCAACAGGCTGCTGTCACAGCGGAGCACCAGAGGTACCTAAATAGGAGTAACACAGCAGTATGAGCATTATCCATGCCTGTATGATAGCTACAGGGTGCAATGTGCATGTTAACACATACACCAGTACATTAGACTATACTATGGTGTATGCACATGTGTGAATACACAGAATAGCATACTATAGTATGCGGCATGTGTGTATACATGCCTTGCATATGATATTACATTACATATTGTACAGTGACACATGCAACTATATGTAATATAGTTGTTATAGGTGCAGTAGTGACTTAACAAGCAACTTCAGGCTCGGTGGTTGAGAGACACCCACCTCCACAATATCGGCTAAGGCTTGTGAATGTTGTTCCGCAGGTGTCCCCAGGTTGGCCAGTAGCTCCTCGGTCCATGTGAGTGGGGGCTGGGTTGGTGGTCCACCACCTGTTGCACCTTGTTCCCTGGCGATTGCATTCGCATGCTGTTTCGTCCATCTAATGAGGTCTGTACAGTGTCTGCACACCTGCTGGTATGTGCGGTTGTGGCCACCCGCATCATTAACCCTCCTGCAAAGTTCCATCCACAGGGCATCCTGCTGCTGTGAATCCTGTGGCACATGGCTGAACAGGATATCATGATTGTCATGTTGGTATGGGATGAGGGAATCATCCTCCAAGCGGGTATAAGGGGGTAGCCTTGCACACGGCATACCTGGAAGGCATATTGATGGAGACAGGTCACAGTAACTCACAGAGACATACAGAGCTACAGCTGAACATACATGTGTATTGCATTTATTATGATTAAATAGTTGTCTTTGCAAATCTACATAACACTGACACCACTGACATGTTTGTGTCACACACATGTGACACTCAATGGTGAGTGGATATTATCACCATATATGTGTGTGTGTCACCTGATTACATTGCTCATACTCCATGTGGATGCTGTCTTGATGTGGGCATGTCTGTTTGCCTGTACTAGTGTTACTACCTATCAGAACATGGCTGGATATGTCCACATTAATGCAGTCGACCTTGATGCTGTGTATATGCCACATATAAAGACTTACACTGCCTTAACTGACATGACCTGTGACCCTTCGGACTTGTTCATGGAAGGTTTTACATGTATGTGTTCTGCCATATACATCTACATGGCACTGTACAGCAATTCAACATCCTGCCATGTATCACCTGTGTTGCGCATGTGATATACATGGGACACTGGCTAGCCAGATGGTATTTGCAGGGATGGATATCAACTATAGCATGTACAGTCAAAGTCAACTAGTAGGCTATATGCCCTGGGCCATGTATGAATCTAGGATGAAAGGTTACCTAGCTGTAGCTGACAGGCGGGTCCCTGGGGCCAGGTGGAGCAGTGCCACATAACTGATCCACAGGGTTAATGATACATTTACCATGCGGTCATCACACCATATCTGAGAGGGGGGGGCAATGTGCAGCTTTGCTGGACAGGAATGCATAGTATGGCAGGACTATGAAAAGTGTATGGGACAAGGATCTGTCCAGCATGTGGTGATCCTAGTACTAGGAAGGTGGATGTCCATGAAGTATGTGTTTGAGATCAGGATGTGTACGTGTAGCATGTCCAACATCACTGGGTTGGACATGGATTTATTCAAGGCATGCATCATGCTACATAGTGGAGATGGGGAATGGGAAGGCTGGTGTAGGCCATCTAAACATGACCAATACCCCTAAAAGGAAATATGTGATCTGATATGGGTCACCTGAGTGTTGTGTATGGCTGGACAATGATCTCTATATGTATGGATGGCACCCTGTCATGATTAGGGTTGAATATTAACAACAGGAGGCCAGCAAAAAATGTGTCAGATGAAAAAGAAAAATACTAAGAATGATACATAGGTATCAAACTATAATTTATTATCCAGACCGGTTTCAGCAGAACAATGTCTTCTTCAGTGTAGAAATAAGTTAAAGATACAACAGTAAACCTCATGAATATTTATAGACAACCCTCACCAATGAGATCCAAGAAATATTACCACTAGTACTAATACATGGATTGAAATCAAAAGAAAAACATGTGAAAGAAAACAAAATACATACAAAAATAAATATAAATGACCATTTGGAGACAAAAATACCAAATAATTTTGCCCAGGAATAAAACATATATATGTGCACTATAAATGTACAATAATGTCCCCCGGAACAATAATTTCCACAGGAATAGAGTGTATGCACTGTTAATGAGCAAACAATAAATAAAACAAAACCATCAAAACAATATTCAAAACATATGCCAAAAAATAATAAACTAAATGGGCAATAGCAAAATGTTCCATTCATAAAAATTGTGGTTATAAATGGTCGTTGAGTCCTGGTGAAAACAACGCACCCAATGTGATGATCCAGTATTTTTCTTTATGGTTGAGTATATTGTGCCATCCCTGTGGATTGCTACGATCACCAATAATCCTATCTATGACCATGAAAGTAAATTGTGCATCAGGGTGTTTCAATGTATGGCGATACAAAGCATTGGTTTCTTTCTGGGTTTTGATATCAGATCTGTGTTTGTTAATGCGTGTTCTGAGTGATCTAGAAGTCTGGCCTACATAAAAGGCTTGACACCGACAGGTTGCCAGACAGACCACCCAGCTGCTACTACAGTGACCAAACATTTTACACTGATATACTCTGCTAGTATTGCGACTAGTAAACTGTTTAAGTTTGCTGACTTGTTTACAGGAACCACAATGACCACAGGGGAATGAACCCACTAATTCGTCACCAGACATAGCCAACTGTTTGTATATGGCTCCCTCACTTTCTATATGTTTGAAATGAGAAAATATGGAACCCAGTGTTTTGCCTCTTCTAAATGAAAATCGACACTTTGAACCCAGTATGGACCTCAAGTGTTCATTGGCCATAAGAATGTTCCAATGTCTGTTGACAATTCCCTTAATAGCATTTGAATTTCTGCCAAAAGTAGTAACAAATCTGACAATAGAGTCTGGGGTGTAACTGTCCTGTATTTTATATTGTAATAAAGTATTTCTGTCAGTGTTAGTAGTCCAGGTCCAAGCCCTGGTAATGTCCAGGTGTCCATATCCTCTGTTAGCAAATCTATGATAAAAATCTAAACTGGCTCTGTCATAATCCAATTGTGTGGAACTTAGGCATTTCATGTGCATAAATTGTAACTTCGGGATGTTGCGGATGGTGTGGCGTGGGTGCATGCTAGAAGCATGCAATAAGGTGTTATATTGAGGATATTTATGGTAAATCCTGGTGTTCAGTGTATGATCCCAATTCCTGATGACTGTGGCATCCAAAAAATTGATGCTGACGAGGTCAAATGTTGCCGTAAACTCAATCCCCCAAATATTATGATTGAGATATTCAACAAATTCCTGCAGATACCTAGCATCTGCCCGCCACACCATCCAGCAATCATCCAAGTATCTGCGCCATATATCAATTTCCACTAAATAGATATTATGTAATGGATCATAGATCACGCATTCCTCAAAGAATGGCATAAACAGATCAGCATATATGGGAGCAAATGATGCTCCCATAGCCGTACCCTGGAGTTGCCAAAAACATTGCCCTTGGAAGTAAAAGACATTCTTATTAAGAACGTGTTCAGTCATGCAAATAAGTAGGGTATTGAACCCAGGTGAATACAGGGCAGCTCTGTCTAACCAATACTGTAAGGCCTGTAAACCAGCCCAGTGTGGAATGCTGGTGTACAAGGCCTTAACATCCAATGAACACATAAGCCATCCAGGTTCTAATTGGCTATCCTGAATGATCTGTAAAAATTGAGTCGTGTCCTGCAGTCTGGCCTGGACAAAACCCAAGAGTGGTTTGAGATATTGTGTAAGGAAGGCAGGTAATGGTTCCGTCAAGGAACCTATGCCTGATACAATAGGTCTGCCGGGAGGATTGGTAATGGATTTGTGTATCTTAGGAAGCAAGTAAAGGATTTGTTTCTGAGGGTCTTTAACAGTAAGTTGCGAAACACAATTCTTGCTAATAATACCTTCCTCAAGGGCCAGATTCAGGAACTAATATATTTCCTGCTTAAAGTTCTTAGTGGGATCAATGGCCATGTTCATATAGCATCTATTGTCAGACAGTTGTGATTTACCTTCACTCAAATATGTGCTCATATTCATAACTACCACCGCACCACCCTTATCAGCAGGTAAGATAGCAATATTGTGATTGTCACGTGGCTCCTGCAGAGCTGAAATATCCTGTGGCGATAGATTATGTCTCAAAATATCATACTCCCTATGTTCAAAATGTAAGTCCCTAAGTACAGATTGCATGAAAATTGAAACGTGTCTATTCATCGGTGGCTGGAAATCTGATTTATTGAATCTGAAATCATTAGATCTTTGAGACTTCCTATCGGCAAAAAACAATTTCAGATTCAGATTTCGACAGAAACTCATAACATCAGTTACAATATGATACTCATTGCAGAAAAACCCCGGTACAAAACTTAATCCTTTATTCAAAAGATGTTGTTGTTGTGAAGTCAGAGTTACATTAGACAAATTCAAAACATTCTGAAAATCCTCATTATTATCATTATTTACGTGAGAAAATTCTGACTCACTCCTTCCAGGGAGTTGGGCACATTGACTACGTTTGTGTTTGCATCCACCCCGACGCCTGGGGTCATATCTAAAGGGGTAATTCTATTTGTTTTTTTTCTATGTGGTGAATCCCTGTTGCCTGAGCTATTATAATCAGTACACGAGGAATCCTCCCCTGATGTGCTGGCACTGGGTTTTTCTCTATTTCTCAAAATAAACCTCGGTCTTTTTTTGGTGGTAGGAGTAGAAGTGGATCCTGGACTGACGCCCATGAATCTAACTGTCTTATTGGAGTCAAAAGGATGTCCCCTTTGATAATCCATATAATCCCTTTTAAACTTCTTAATTTTCCTGTCCTTGGTTGTTTTCTCATTGTTTGTGAGTTCCTGTGAGAGTTTCTTGATAAAATCTTGAAATGTAGGATCAGATTCATATGTTTTACATTCTGTACACATGGTTTTAACTTCCTGTAGGTTAATGTCCACCATTCTCTCATAATACTGGGCCAGTATATTAACAAATAACATGGACCCCTTTTGTAAAGCTTCATGCCACTCATGATGCAATCTGTCCTCTGATCTGCCAACTAACGGTTGTAACCGTATTCTAGGGGCAATATTTTTGTTAAGATAGGCACAAAATAATCGCAAGTGCCAAATATTGGATCTGAGATTTTTAAGTCCCTTGGTAAGGGAATTGAAAGCCAATTCACAATCTATAACTGATTGTTGTCCCGACCCATTTAGATTGTTGCCTGGCGAAGACTGGATTCCAAATACCCCAATGTCCTCCCAATTGGCACACAATCCAGTTAGAATATTATCTAGGTCCATGCTTTTAATATAAAATGAGTACCACAGAACAAGCTAGAAGAACCACAAACCTGAGAAACGTACCAGGATTAGAAAAAAAAATATATATATATATGTAGACCAAAAATAATTCAGAGAGATCCTAGGAGTCAGACAGGATATCCTATAATAGTTCCAAGTGAACACCTAAAATAATTATATATGAATAGAAAAATAGAAACGAACACCAGTGCTAAGATGAATGTTATAAAAATATAAACTACCTGTAAACCTAAAAAATAGTTTTCAAAAATGGAAATCATAAAACAGATGCTATACAATAACCATTGACCACAGGTAAAGCATACCTTATAGTCAAGAAAACTCAAAAACTTGAAAACATCAACAACATGTAAAAAAACATATATATAAATATAACTCCCCTTGTTGCAAATACCTGGATATATATTAGCCAGCAACCTGTGGACCCCATATATTGGGTATAACAGTGTATAAGCCCAAAAGATGGGCACCTATAACTCAAATGTCTAAAGGAATATATGTAACCAATCTGTTTGTATACAGACCCACAGTGTATAAACCCAAAAGATAGACACCTATAACATGTCTAAAAGAATGTATGTAAGCAATCTGTTTGTATACAGACCCACAAAAGGCCAATGGCAATCCCCACAGTAAAATTCGTTAAAAATCCAAACAGAAATTCTGTACGAATAATATACAGAAGTATATCAAGTCCCGCATAACAATTAGGCTGAAACAAATGTCCCAATAAGCCTAATTATCCATATAATGGATATATGTAGGCCAGACTTCTAGATCACTCAGAATACGCATTAACGAACACAGATCTGATATCAAAACCCAGAAAGAAACCAATGCTTTGTATCGCCATACACTGAAACACCCTGATGCACAATTTACTTTCATGGTCATAGATAGGATTATTGGTGATCGTAGCAATCCTCAGGGATGGCACAATATACTCAACCATAAAGAAAAATACTGGATCATCACATTGGGTGCGTTGTTTTCACCAGGACTCAATGACCATTTATAGCCACAATTTTTATGAATGGAACATTTTGCTATTGCCCATTTAGTTTATTATTTTTTGGCATATGTTTTGAATATTGTTTTGATGGTTTTGTTTTATTTATTGTTTGCTCATTAACAGTGCATACACTCTATTCCTGTGGAAATTATTGTTCCGGGGGACATTATTGTGCACATATATATGTTTTATTCCTGGGCAAAAATTATTTGGTATTTTTGTCTCCAAATGGTCATTTATATTTATTTTTGTATGTATTTTGTTTGCTTTCACATGTTTTTCTTTTGATTTCAATCCATGTATTAGTACTAGTGGTAATATTCCTTGGATCTCATTGGTGAGGGTTGTCTATAAATATTCATGAGGTTTACTGTTGTGTCTTTAACTTATTTCTACACTGAAGAAGGCATTGTTCTGCTGAAACCGGTCTGGATGATAAATTATAGTTTGATACCTATGTATCATTCTTAGTGTTTTTCTTTTTCATCTGACACATTTTTTTGCTGGCCTCCTGTTGTTAATATTGAATACTTTGGTCATGCATCGACTTACACGCATAGCAGCATGTTTGGTTGATGATTAGGGTTGCCACATACAACTACCTGACAGGTGTGGTGATGTAACTATCACAGGAAAGACAACTGCCCAGCTGCATCCCTCACACACAAGTGTCCATTATGTTGACTGCTGCTAGGTGGTAGTTCATGGGTACAGGGTTATTAACATAGGGGTGACAATGCAATATGTAGCTGTCAGATTGTGGCCATATGTCACATACGCCTCACCCACAAAGCCCCTTCTGTATGTTGTCCACAACACTCTGAGTTGGCTATTGCTCCTAGGTCATAGTCATTCACATACTTCAATAGGCAGATGCCTTCTGTTAGTCTGTGTGATATGGTCTACAATTTGAGGGAGTACAATTAATTAACCCTGTCTTACTGTAGCTGGCACTGGTGTGATGTGCATGTATTATTCAGACACCTTCTGTAGTGTTGGTTCTGCGAGCTGTCCCATTGCAAAACACTCCTGTGACATATGAATGTACATCTAGTATACCGAGTGTAGGTGGAACATAGTATGGGTGATGATGTCCTATGACCTGGCAAGGTTATGATATGCAGTGTGAAATCAACCTTACTGTCATCTATATCTGTACTGCTGACATCAAATAATTTGATCAAGGTTCATGGCCTTTCAGACCAGACTCAGCAGGGTAGTAGTGCAGTACTTTCTATTATCAGTGGTGTCTCCTCCTTTGTAGGTTGTGATACCCATTGGTGTGCACCATTCAGTGTGTACACAGCCTGACATGAAGCTATGCTTTACATGATGTGTATGTGGAGAGCAACTTGTTCTGTCATATGTGTATGATACAACCTGGGATGTGGACAGCCCCATGCAGCCTGAGTGCAGCTTGTACCTGCATAGTTGTGGGTACCGGGTATCTGTGATGTACATGGATATATGTTTGTGTATTTGTTGGGAGGGGACAGTGTATTTATGTTATCCAAGACCCTATCTGGATTGCTTATTCATGCTCAGTACTTGTTCAAAACATGTAAGCACTACGTAAGCTGCTAATTACTATATCACTCAATCTTCCTCGTTACCTAGAGTTAAACAGGTTTTGTACATACTTTTCTCACTTGCTTAGAGTAAAATAGCTCTTGTACTCATTTTCTTCACTTATCTAGGGGAAATAAGTTTTATATTCAGGCATGTCTAAGGGTCAGCTGCCAGTGTTCTCTCCTGTCTATCTGATGAATCTGGACATCTTGAGGCAATGTAGACATTGCCTCATGTACTCAGACAACCATCTCCGCCTACCACCTAACACTACAACCTGTGAGAGATGCACTTATCTAGCCAAACTGGAGGTAAAGCTCTTTCCAACCAAGACTGACCCTGACAGTCATGTGGAGAAGGTAAACATTCGCACCACACCACACTCATCACATAGTCTCACTGAATTTACCCCACCATTAACTGGGAAAACTACTCGTGTACCAACTCATTAGCTCAACGCTTTCTGGAATTCATAAACAACAATACCCTGGATCAACTTATCCACACACCCATCAGGGGCAACAATATCCTAGTCCTAGGCATTACCAACATGAGTGACTGGTGTTCAACACCTGAAGTCAACTCCTCGTTGGACCGATCCGACCATAAGCTGAACACCCTTGATATCCACATCCCTCCCCCACCCCCCATTAAGGGAACCACAGTATAATATGTCTACAAAGCCAACTTCATGCTTCTTAAGACAGACGTGGTGAACTTCATGAGACCTATGCAGATGGACAATACAGTTACAACTGCTGAATCCTACACAAATGCACTCTATAAGGAATTACACAAGTGCATGAAGTGTACTATCCCAAACAGAACCAAGACGCTATACTCCTAATTAAGGAAGCCAATCTGGTGGTCCCCTGCCATAAACAAACTGTACAACAGAAGGAATACACTGTTGCAAAAGAGAGTACAATCCCATGTGTGGAGGAGCTCCCTGGTCAGCCTCAGTAAGAAGGTGAGATCCCTTATAAGATCATTCAAAGCTAGCTACAGAAACAAAACTGCCACTAATTCCAATGGCAACCACAAAGCATTCTATAGCTATGTCAAATATCTCAATGTCAACACCCAGATCTGCTCTGAGTTGCAGCACAAAGACATGAACATTACAGAACCAACTGATATTGCCAACATCCTGGCAGATAGGTTCAGTGCTACCTTTCCCCCCTCTCACCCCCTAAAGGGCCCATATCTATATAGGAAGAGTGCAGAGTCCCTGTAATCACAACTACGCAGGTAAAAGCCGCACACTCTAAAGCCAATATCACAGCATCCATGGGACCGGACAACATCCCAGGCTGCATTTTACATGAACTTCAGTACGTACTGGCTCCCCACCTATGCACCATGTTCAGTAATAGCCTTGCATCGGACTTTTTGCCCCCTGAATGGCACACAGTAACAGTTATCCCACTCCACAAATGTGGCACCACAATGGACCACGGGACCTATTGCCCTATAGGTCTGACTAGCCTGGTCTGCAAGGCTATGAAGCACACCATCATGGATCTCAGTCACAGAGACATTGGGTACCTCCAAACCTTTGACCCCTCCCAGTTTGGCTTTGTTAAGGGCAGACCATGCCTCCTAAACCTGGTGGACTTCTTAGAGACAGTTACCAAGGCATTAGATGAGGGTAAGGTGGTCCACACAGCCTACCTTGATCTCTCAAAGGCTTTCAACGCCATTCCCCATTCGGGTATTATCAACATACCCATCCACCTGAACATTAACTCCTACGTCATGTGACAGTTTGCAAAGTGGCTCACGGACAGAACCCACACAGTGGGAGTTGCATACCCTAGGTCCGACTGTATACCAGTTACAAGTGGCATCCCCCAGGGCTCAGTCCTAGGACCCCTCATGTTTGGTATATAATTCTCTGACATACAGGCAAGCACGGGAGGGCTTTGGCTGAAAAGGTTTGCAGATGACTGCAAACTAGGGGCCATAATTGTTTCCCCAGCTGATACAGACACCCTCCAGAAGGGTCGCACTGAAATGGATACCTGGTGTCAATATCATGGCCTCAAGCTGAATGCCAAAAAGTGCATAGTCATCCCCTTTGGATATAACTAATTACCCATGGACTACCACATAGGTGCTAGTCCCCTACATACAGAAAAGGTAATAAGGGATCTGGGAACCCCAGTATATAGCAATCTCTCCTTTGATACCCATAATGACAAGGTGGTTAGAATATCCTTCTACGTGGCCCCCCCTAATCTCTAATGGATTCGCATCCAGAACAAAGAAGGCCACTGTGCCTCTCTACTCATGACTTATTAGACCCATTAAAGGATACAACACCCCATTTGGGATGTACCTTACAAGACAACTGCAATGGCTTGGAAGACCACAACAGTACCACACCAAGAGGATTACTGACCTCAAACAGATGACCTATGCAGCCCAACTTAAGAAACTCCAGCTGTACTTAGTTGCATACCGGATATTCACAGGTGATCTCTGCTTGACATACAAGGCCAATGTCCAACTCAGTATTGCTGGATATGCTCCACCTAAACAGAAGCCCCTGAGAAACACATGCTCTAGGGATATACACCTAACCACAATGATGACTAGGACATGCTGGACGAATAGATTCCTGACCCGGAGACTCCCCATGCTTTGGAACATGATTCCAATGTACATCAGGCAGGGCCCCTCACTAGCACTCTTCAAGGGAAACCTTGATGGGTGGATGGGAGACAGACATGTACCCCGGGGATCACTGCAGTGGCTCTGCTGGACAGAGGCACAGGGAACTAATGGCTCTGCCGTTCAGATGCACAGGGAACCAACCTAAGGGAGTGGCAAAAGCCAACACGCTCTTAGTTAGGCTTATAAATACCCTTGGGCAGACAGCCTAGTACCTACCTTTGCACTTATTATATGTCTTATGTGCATGGATAGTTAACTAGCTCTTCCATTTTACTTTGCTATCATGCTGATAAACTGTCGGGTGACTACAAGTCATATGTATCCTGTTATTGTGTATTGTAAATGCCAATATACATAACTAATGGTTGCCTAGCATAACAGTAATGCTATGTAACTTGTAATACATATCTGCCTACAATACTGTACATTACACAGTTATTGGCACAATATCCCACAATGTAAATCATAATTGCACAGTGGGCCAACCTTCGACATGTTATTGTCAGTAATACACCCATAGATATGCCTACTGCTACAATATATCAACCTATACTATCCCCTGTTATAGCACATACTTGTTGGACCAGCCCTGCCACTGACAGCAGCTGGTGAGGAATATTTGGGTTTAAAGCCCTTATATAGCATCCCTTGTGGTGTATGCGGTGTTTGCCTTGTGACCTCCAGCAGTACACACAGAAATTCTACAAGCGTTACTATGCTCAACAATACATCAGTACAAGATAACTGTTTCCACTATATGGATTGCGTGTACTTTAAATATTACAGAACAGGTACTACATACACAGACATACTGAGTGTTCTACATACCTTATTAGTAATCCGATGTGTCGTTGACTGTTAATTCAATCCTTTTCAGTTTGTGTTTCAATCTTCTTTGTAACGTTCTGCAGGTATATACAGATGGTTTGAATGTGTGATAAGCCATCATTTTCTAGTTAAATATTGGTAACATGCTATCCTGACCACCAATTGGTGTTCCAAAGTAGTTAATTAAATGCACATCAGCTGTGCAGCTACTCCATTAGCCAATACCATGGCAACAGTGGTGTATAATTGAGTACTCCACTTGGGCGTTGTCTGTTTGCCTTACTTTCGAAGAAGATGGCCTGGATGTGCTGTTTGTGATGTATTTCAACAGCTATATGGAGACAGACAGAGATATATTAGCTTCACGACTCCCGTGGATTGTATGTGATGGCTAGAAGATGTTGTTCTACATGTGAGTACGGCTGTTATATTTCAGAACATTGCTACTTATGCAGGGTTTGTTTTTACCTGATACTTCTGCACATGTTTCAGGCTGACAAGAATGTTTGGGCAGCTCAAGGCTGTATGACTATACATGAACTGTTAGGTGGTTTACAATGTGATCACCAGACATCCTTGGTTTGGTGTACATGTGTATCATACTGTGCTGTTAATCAGTAATTGGTAACACTTCCCGGTGTGCACACAACCCTCTGAACTGGGATCAGTGCAAACAAACCCTGTAACATCAGCAGCTGTTCCAGTGTATAACAGCAACTACTTCACATAGGGCCATGTTAGTGTGTCTCTGACAAGGTATGTTAAGGCTTCTGCAGATGTTGTACAGTGAGTGAATGATTTGTGATGTTATTACAGTTTGTATTGTAATTTGTTTGGGTGTGGGGGTGATGTTGGTGGGTGTACATAGCAGATGCAGGTGTGTAGGAACTGCTTTTATACATAATCAATATGTGCGTGAGGGTTCCTTCACTATTTGAACACCTATCCTTTAGTGGACTAATACTATGGTAGTTGCAGGCTGATTCATTAAGGCACTGTTAACTGGTTCCTATATAGCATGCAGGTGATGCTAGTCCTTGAATCCTTTCAGCAATACATTGAATGTAATAAAGTGTTGCTACATGAAAGTTGTGTTGGTGACTGACCCTCTTTGGCTAGGGTTGCCACCTTTTCAAATGGTCATAGTGAGACATTTTCAGAACACACATCAGATTTTACAGGCTGACACAAACCCACGGTCAGTACAAGGGATAGAACTTTCCTTTTTTTGTCTAAATATAAGCTTATTCTTGTAGCAGTTTAGTTGCTTATCCTGTTTCTTGTAACATGTAGGTATTTTAGATACAGAAAGAACTATTGTATGCAACTATTACATTACATATGGGACATAATTATGTCCTACAATCTCAGGACATTTGCCACATTTAATATTTTTGGTCAGGACACAACCGCCCAAAGAGGGACTGCCCCTCATAAAGTGGGACAGGTGGTAACCCTATCATTGGCTTATGTTCATAGCACATATTTGTAATATTGTATAGGCATATACTCTCCATATCATTTGTTCATAAAGTTTGGTCGTGGCGGAATGTGTGATTGCTATGGTCCAGGTTATACTCATATATGAACACTTCAACCACTGTATGCGGGATACTTATGGAATCCCAAAACCACACAATTCCGACATCCACAGTACCGGGCCCAGACTCCCATACCCCACATTACCGATAGCGACAGTAACTCGCGAAAGTAACAAACATGGAATACACACGCACACACAGACACACTGCTACCCACCACATCCAAACAAACCATCCTACACTGCATATGAGCAGGTGGGCAAGCCCCCCTACACCCCTTCATGTGGGTGTCTGCACCTCCCACACCCCCCCTACTTTAATATTCTACCTCCTAGATTGCACAAACAGACGCACAAAGCAAACCCACACCCACACATTACAGTCTCCCAGGAACACACACCACACTCAGAACACACACTTACACACACTACAGCCCTCAGAAACACACTTACACACAGTAACCTACCTGAACTGCAACACCAGAAGCACTGACTAAATGTCCCTTAACATCCGGACTTTAAACCTCGTGCTTCTGGTGTTTTGGTACTGTGGTCTTAATGACTTTAAGCCTTGTGATTACGCGCGTCGGTATGTCATGCAGTCGGTATGTGGTAGGTATCCCATTTGTATGTACTTCCATGGTTATGTAGATGTTGTTAACCTATCTATATATCTACATATATATGTATATCCCCATATATCAACATATCTCTCTCTCTCTCTCTCTCTCTCTCTCTCTCTCTATATATATATATATGTTGATTTATATATATATATATATATATATATATATATATATATATATATATATATAGCATACACCTTTCATTGGGTACATGCCGGTTTGTCCTATTTCCACACATTCCTACCTTTTGTGTTTTAACCTGTCAATATACACAACTGCCATCGGTACATCTCAGGTAGCTTAGTAGTAGGTTATTGTGAAGATTGTGTACATGGCTGCGTGTTCTAATCTTGGCAGTGGTAATTTTACCTCTCAGAGCAGGCACTGGTAGTGCAAGGGTGATTAACGCACATTTCAGCGGTTGTATGTTCCAAATGTTTATTATTCTGTGGAATACTACCTATATATGCAAGCTGTGGTTAAGGTATGCTATGTAACATGTAAATCATCTGAGAAGATTTCTGTCATGGGTACTCCCCATTATTTGGAACTACATCCCTGATTACATTATATGAAACCCCTCACTAACACTCCAGGGAATCCTTGCAGAGTGGGTGGGGAACAGTAGATACACCCCAGGGATCCCACAATTGGCTCTGCTCCACAGAGGGACAGTTAGTTAATCAATGGGGTGGTGTCAACAGACACTTTTTGGCTATGCTTATGAGTGGCCTCGGGCAGTTAGGCATGTACCTTCCTATGTATCTATGAACCTATACATATAGTATGGACACATGCTGATAACTTAATTTGCTGTTCAGGTATTGACTTACCTTGTGCCAATGGCAGTTGTGTGTCAATAGTTGAGGGCTACCTATGTAGGATGTACACAGTAGACCACCTATACATGACAATTTACAGGTGGTCATGTGTGTGTGCCATCCATGTTTGCTGTGTGTGCAGGTGGAGAAGGGTGTCAATCCATAAGTGCCTACACTGTCGGTGTGTGTGCTATACGTTCCCTCTTTGCCAAGGCATGGGCATACTGGGCACGCCTCCACCTGCCTACTGGGGCTGGCACAGGGTGTTCATGGTCTGAGTCCCTCTGTGCCTGCGGGACCCTTGGCAATGGTGGTGGGCTGTGAGGCCTTCATCATTCTGTCCCTGCTGCAGCTGTTCATAGGTTCATAGGTAGGTACTAGGCTATCTGCCCTAGGGCATTTATTAGCCTAGCCAGAATGTGTTGGCTTTCACCACCCTTTTAGACTAGATTCCCGAGCCTCTGTCCAGCAGGACCATATAAGTGATCCCAGGAGTAAATTTATGATTTCCCATCCACTCATCAAGATTTCTCTTGAAGAGGGTCAGCGAAGGGCTCTGCCTAACATGAACTGGGATTCTATTCCAGAGCGAGGAAGCCTCTGGGATATGAATCTATCCCTCCAGCATGTCCTATTTATTGTTGTGCTGAGGTTTAAATCAATGGAGCATGTAGCTCTAATGGATTTGGCTTTCTTGAGGTGGGGCATGTCCATCAATTCCAGGTTAGACATGGCCTTGTATGTCAGGCAGAGATCGCCTCTGAGTAGGTGGTAAGCAACTGAGTAGAGCTGGAGTTTCTTTAGTCGAGCAGCATAGGGCATGTGTTTGAGGCCCACAATCCTCTTGGTGAGGTACTTTTGAGGTCTCTCCAGCTGCTGCAGGTGTCGGGTAAGATACATCCTAAATGGGGCATTGTACTCAATTGCGGGCCTGATGAGTGATGAGTAGAGGGGCACAATGACCTCTTTTGATCTAGATGTGAACGCTTTTGTGATTAGGTGAGCTATATAGAAGGTTTTTCTAACCACTTTGGCAATGTGATTGTCAAAGGAGAGGTTACTATCTACTTGGGTCCCCAGATCCCTAATTACTTCTTCCGTACTTACTAGATTACCTCCTATGTGGTAGTTTGTGGGCACTTTGTTTTTCCCAAAAGGGATGACTATGCACTTTTTGGCATTTAGCTTGAGGCCATGGTTTTGACACCAGGTAACCGTCTCTGTAAGACCCTTCTGGAGGATGCTTGTGTCAGCCGGAGAGTCGATTATGGCTCCCAGCTTGCAATCATCTGCGAACTTGGTCAGCCACAGTCCTCCCATGCTTGCCTGTACCTCAGAGAAGTATATACCAAACAAGAGGGGTCCCAGGACTGAGCCCTGTGGGATGCCACTTGTAACCAGTTTAGAGTCGGACATGGCACCCGCAACTCTGACAGTGTGAGTTATATCCCTGAGCCAGTTTGCAACCCATCTTGTGACATATGGGTTGATATTTAAGCTGGTAAACTTATTTATGATGCCAGAGTGGGGCATTGTGTCGAAGGCCTTTGTGAGGTCCAGGTAAGCTCCACTGTGGCACCACCTTTGTGGAGTTGGATTACTGTTGCTGTATGCCATTCTTTGGGTACATACCTGTGGTAAGGCTGAGTTGGAACAGTGAATTTATGTGAGAGTTTAGTTCTTTTTGGAGCTCATGTAAGACGCAGCCCGGGATATCATCTGGTCCCATTGATTCTGTGTTTTTTACTTTGGAAAGGGCTGCTTTCACCTGTGTGTCTGTGATGTCTGGGGGACTGCATTCTTCTGGGATAGACACAGGCCCTTTTGGGGGGGAAGGGGGGGTAAAGTTTGCACTGAACCTGTCCACCAGGATGTTGGCAATGTCAGTGGGTTCAGTGTATTTTGTGCCATTTTGCACCAGCTCAGAGCAGATCTGAGAGTTGCCACCCAGATTCTTGACGTAGCTAAAGAACACCTTGTGATTATCTTTAGAGTCTTTGGTGATTTTTCTTTTGAAGTTAGCTTTCGATGATTTTATGATGGAGCAAAGTTTCTTGCTAATACTGATCAGGGATGCCTTCCCTTTTTGGGATTTTGCCCTGTCATGTAATAGTTTCCTCCTTCTGTTGTATAGCTTATTTATGGCCAGGGTCCACCAGACTGGTCTCCTGTTTTTGGGGGAGTGAGTCTTGGTTTTACTTGGGATGGCATGATCCATGCATTCCTGTAGGTGCTCATAGAATGCATTTGTAAAGGATTCTGCGGTTTGGATAGCATTTTCCATTTGCCCGGGGGCTTTGAAACTTTCCACCTCAGTCTTGAGAAGTGTGAAGTTTGCTTTTGAGAGATTTTTCACAGTGGTTTCCTTGGCTGGGGGTGGGGTCGGGATGTGGATGTCCATTGTGATTAGTTTATGGTCTGATCTTAACAACGAGGGGTTTACCTCTGGTGTGGAACAATGATCCCCCATGATGGTGATGACCATGTCCAATATGTTATCCCCTCTTGTGGGAGTGGTGACCAGTTGTTCCATGGTGTTTGAGTTTATAAACTCCAGGAACTGTTGGGCAAAAGAGTTGAGACTTGAGTAGTTTTCCCAGTCAATGTTTGGGTAGTTGAAATCCCCCAATATCATGGTGTTTGGTGAGACCTTCATATTCTCCAATGTTCTCAGGAATGCCGAGTGGGGGTCCTGAGACAAGGTGGGTGATCTGTAGCAGGGTACAAACTGAAAAGCAGTTTTTCCCACTGTTAGTTGCACATGGAGGGTCTCCGATGCCTCATGCAGTGCCACTAACCTGGAGATGTGGGTATCCTTGATGAAGATGTATACTCCCCCGCCTTTAGTATTTCGGTCTGAGTTCTGGGACCAAAAGTATGGTATGAGTTGAATCCTGATAGTGCTGGTGTGCTCTCTGGAGCCTTGAACCAGGTTTCTGTTACTGCACAGATATTGATTTTCTCCATAATGAGGAGTGCCTCGAGTGCGTGCATTTTGAGGTTCAGACTTCTGGCGTTGAGTAGAATTACCCTTAGTTTTTTGTTTCTGGTATTGTCTATGGAGGTGGGTTTGTCTTTTGAGCCTTGCCTAAAAAAGGCACTATGGGGGTGACAAGAGCCTTAGCCAGTATTCGAAAACCTAAGGGTGACAGGTGCAAACCGTCCCTGGCAAAGCAACGTGGCTTGTCGAGCATGTCATCCCAGGCTGACAGACACTGAATCCCCTTTGAATGACACCAATAGCTTAGCCAATTGTTAAAATTGATCATTTTGTCTTTATACTGTGGCATCATTCTTGGTGAGGGCGAGATGCTACTCAGGGTCAGGGTCATACCGGCCTGGGCTACATGATCAGAGAGCTCCTCTATGTCTCTTTTCATGTAGTCCAGGGAGGTACGTCTCAGGTCATTCACGCCAACATGGACAATGACAGAGTCATATTTGTACCTGCTGTGGAGTGAGCTGAGTGCTTGTGTTATGTGGCGGATCCTGGCACCCGACAGGAAGCTTACAGTGACCTTCTACTTGTTCAGTCTGGTGAGTGGGACGTTAGTGTGCCTGACAATAGAGTCTCCTATTACTAGTGTATTAGGTGCATTATTTAGCCTTAAGGGCTGCTTCTGTGTGGCACACTGACTTTGTGAAGTATGTTATATGTGAAAGTTGTTGTGGGGTAGTGGTTGCTTGGATGTCTGCTTTGGAGGTCTCTGCTGCTTTGAAAGATTTTTATTTAGAGCCTCCGAGTATGTTTTTGTGAGTTTATGTGTCATGTTTGCTGATGCGATTGATCTATGTGAGACTGGTTGTGTGGTGCGAGTGGTTTCCTTCTCCTCCTGACTGACTGTGCCAGTCTTTTTTTGAGAGAGCTTACCCTCCAGTTTGGCTGTATAGTTGCATCTCACATACATTTGAGTTTGTTGGAAGGAGGAGAGGGCTGTCTGTGTACATAAGGCAATTGTAACATTGCCTCAAGATTCCCAGATTCACCAGCTGGACTGGAGAGTATACCTGAAACTGCACTTTGGACATGCCCGGATAATTAAAAAAAATGATTTATTGATTGTCCGGAATGGACGAATAGGGAGCCTTGTACTTCTGGGTAGTAAAAGGGGGGTGTAGTGCTATAGTTTGTTAGTGCTTACTGAGGTTTTTGAGCAAGTGCTGGGCTGTAGAAGGGAGGTAGAGTGCTTTCTTTGAGAGTTAGACTAGTTCTAAGGGAAAAATTGAAGAGCAGACTTTGTGGAGCCAGGAATAGTTTCCGCAGGATCATATTGTGCAGCATGGCACATACTATGAAGGTGTGGGAACAAGTGCCTGGAGAGTACTGCAAGGCTCCACCAGATATGTCAAAGCAACGGAACCATGATTTCAGCATCCCAAACACACGCTCTATGAGAATGTAATAAAATATTAAGGGGTAAATATAAAAGAGACTGGAGTATGACAAAAAATCACAAAAGAGAAAGAATTTATAAAAATGATGACATGAAGGATTACCTCGAAAAAACATCATAATATGGAAATAAATATGGAAGACCTGGAAAATGTGGCCTAAAATGTAATGGAGAAATGGTTTTATATATGCCCATGGAAAGAATTAGAACTTAAAATCAATGCTATAAAAGCTAAAAATGAAACATAAAAATATATTTGAATGTCAGGATTTTTTTGTAGAGGCTTTATATAAAGAAATTGTCAATGAAAGCTAACATGCCTTATAAAACTATGTGAAAGAGTATGCAATAATTGTGGCGATGTGGAAACTGCAGAACCTATTTTTCTTTAAATGTAAAAGAATTGTGAAGTTATGGAAAAAATTAGGAAACGCAAGCTACTTTGATGATATAAAGGAAACAGATAATATAAATATGAACATAATTGAATATGTTTTTTATAAAGATAAAAAATAACGTAGTTAAAATAGAAGAGTGTTTAATGTGATCTCGAGTATATGGAATCAAAGAGTTAAAGAAATAATGTATGATGCTAAACGAGACTTAACAGGAATACTAAAAAAGATAAGATTTTGGTTGTGGAAACGAGTGGGGATCAGATAAGAAACAATACTGTCTATATCAAAAGTGATGAACATTTGTACAATATATAAATATGTACTGCAAATAGTATTGTAAACAATATTGCAAATATTGTAAGTTCTTTTTGTTTTTTATACTCAAAAAATTTTTTATTTTCAATTAAAATAACATTTGCATATTTTTAAATATCATTTTAAATAACTATATACAATATTTTCAATAGCCTAACTTTCAGTTATATACACTGTATGTTATTAAATATAGAATTAACAGATCAGTTATCAGAGATACAATATTGATTATTGCAGAGTGTCCAACAAAGATATAACTTTCTTCCAAAGATTATTTACCAATGGCCTAGGATAGATTCGTAGTTCTTTGATTTTTATTTCCATCGATGCAGTTGTCTTCAGCAAAGTATAGAATTCTTCCAAGGTAAAGGGTGTATTTGAATCCCACCTTCTGGTTACGCATTCCCTAGATATAGCAAGTATTGTCCATAACAAATTTTCAGGTAGGGGCCTTCATTTAGTAAGTTCTTTTTTGTAAAACCAAGGACCTCTACTCTTTTCGATAGGTACCATGAGATCATTTACATCCACTTGATCTACCACCAACTAAATTAAACATTGGTTTAATATCTCATTTGAAGGATAACTCTGCCTCTTCCACTATCCCACCTACAGCCTTTCCTAAGAATATTTTCCATGTACTTTCCCTTTGTTACCCTCCTGTGTTCACCTCTGCTTGCTATTTTCCACTTCCCTACTTTCCTAACTACCCCATTTTCTCACCATTTATGTGCTGAACATGAGTGTCACTGTGATGAGAACACCCACATTGATCTTTCATGGGTTCAAGGTTCACAGGTTTTTACTAGGCTAATGACCACAAGGGCCTTTTTAAGCCAAGCCATGCATCCCAAATCTCTGACGAGTTCTGATACCCTTGATAAGTGTAAGTATGGGCCTGGGAGATGAACAATTTACAGGCTACCTGTTTGCATCAGAGACATAGGTGCCAAACCAGGGATGAATTTCCAGTTTCCCATCCAATTATCCAAGTTGCTCTTGAATTGTATTAGGGAGGAACTCTGCTTCACATGGATGGGGAGCCTGTTCCATAGACAGGGTAGTCTCTGCGATACATACGTCTCTCTCTAACAGGTCCTATTTATATCACAGGCAAGGTTTAAGTCTTTAGAATGGGTAATTCTGGTACTGTTTGTTTTGTGGATATGCAGGAGGTCCATCAGAGTGGGGTCTGACAATGCTGTGCATGCCAGGCATAGATCTCTCCTCAAAAGTGTGTAGGAGACAGAATACAGGGATAGGGCCTTGAGGCAGTCTGCATAGGACATATTACTTATGCTCTGTATTTTTTAGTGAGGAACCTCTGTGACCATTCCAGTTGCTGGATGTGCCTGGATAGGTACATACCAAAGGGGGCATTGTACTCAATGATACGTCTGATGAATGCTGATTGCAGTGTAACAATGACTTCCTTGGACTTAGATGCCATACCTTTGTTTATAAGTTGGGCAACATAGAATGATTTCCTCACCACTGTACACACGTGATGATCAAAGGCTTGATTACTATCTATGTGTGTCCCTAAGTCCCTAACTACTGGGTTAACTCTAAGGGGTGTGTTGTCAATATGATAGTTACGTGGGATGGATGACTTCCCAAAGGATATTATTATGCATTTCTTGGCATTTAGTTTTAGTCCCTGACTCTGACACCAGTTGTTTATCTGTGTCAGCCCATCCTGGGGAACTTTTGTATCATTGTGAGATTCAATGACAGTTCCTAATTTGAAATCATCTACAAATTTAGTCAGCCAGAGACCAATGACATTAAATTTGACTTCTAAGAAGTAAATCCCACAAAGGAGTGGTCCAAGGACTGATCCCTGAGGGACTCCATTTGTGACTGGCCTCTTTTTAGAGGTGGGCTCCCCAATTCTAACTTCCTGGGTCCTGTCTGTGAGCCAAATGGCTATCCACTGGGTGACATATGGGTTTGTACCTAACCTCTTGAGTTTGTCAACAATGCCTGAGTGGAGTATTGTGTCAAATGCCTTGGCCAGGTCAAGGTAGGCAGTGTGAACGATTTTGCCCTCATCCCGTGCGATGGTGACCTTCTCAAAGAAGTCCACCAGGTTGAGTAGGCATGATCTGCCCTTTATTAAACCAAACTGGGCTGGGTCTAGTGTCTGGAGATTTACTATAGCTCTATTGATCATCTCCATGATAATTCTTTCCATGGGTTTACATATAAGACTAGTGAGACTTAAGGGTCTGTAGTTTCCAGGGTATGTAGATGGCCCACATTTGTGCAGAGGGATGACTGTTACCTTTCTCCAGTCATGAGGCACAAAGTCTGTTTGTAAGCTACAGTTAAATAGTAATTTCAGAGGCCCTGATAGATCATGTTTCATGCTATTTAGAAGGCATCCTGGGATATTGTCTGGGTCCATTGATGCAGTGTTCTTGGTCTTAGAGAGAGCATTAAGGACCTGTTCCCTAGTGATAGTAGGGGGAGTTATATTTGATGATATTTTCTGAGAGAAGGTTGAGGGGTAGAGGGGAGTAAAGTTGGGGATGAATATATCAGCCAGGAGGTTTGCTATATCTTCTGGCTCAGTATAGATGGCTCCTTTTACAATGAGCTCTGCACACAATTTTGTATTGCCGTTGAGGTTGCGGACATAGCTAAAAAATGCTTTCTGGTTGTCCTTGGTCGAGGAGGCCAAACTTACCTCAAATTTGGCCTTGCTAGACTTTATTTTTCCTCTGAGTTGTTTGTTCAGTTCAATTACAGTGCTTTTATCCTGCTGGGTGTTGCACCTCCTAATTTTTGCCATTATTTTCTTCCTCCTGTTATACATCCAATTTTTATTTTTTTATTTTATTTATTTATTTAACATTTGTTGACCGGGAATGTCCGACTAGGTTCCACAGAGCCTGTTTTCAGCGGAGGCCCGGGGAGAAATGCATAATGCAATTGATTTTGTGATTCCACCAGGGTCGCTTGTTTTTTGAGTTAGTTCTGTACTTCTTCCTGGTGTGTACAGCTGCCTCTATACAGCTATTAACATACTTGTATGGGGTTTCTGTGAACATTTTTGCATAGGCAGAAGTGTTTTCAGGGTTTACAGGGACTTGAAATGTTGTCAGGTTCTCACTTAATAGCAGGAGGTTAGCCTTAGAATAGTTCCTTAATATCCCCAGTTTAGCTGGGAGTCCAGGTTTTATTTTTTACTTCAAAGGAGACCATTTTGTGGTCTGACCTTACCAGGGAAGGCATTACAGTAGGGGGTGTGCAGCACTCTCTCATATTAGTGAGGACTAGATCCAGTATGGTTGCACCCTTGGTTGGTGTATTGACTATCTGGTCCAGGGAGTTTGTGTTTACATAATCCAGGAATCTCTGTGCATGTACATTTGATGTCGTATAGGATTCCCAGTTAATAGTGGGGTAATTAAAGTCCACCCATGAATATGGTATTGGGTTGGATGGTTAGTGCTTGTAATAAGTTTATGTACATGGTATGGATTTCCTGGGTCATAGAGGGGGACCTATAGCTTACAAGGAAGTGGTATTGGATTTTACCTGTGGTGACTTGAACATCAAATAACTCAAGTGCATTGTCCTGTTTGACTAAGCTAGAAGTATATGGGGTTGGGAGGTTGAACTAATGGTTAAGGTGTTTGCCTTGCAAACATAAAGTGCAGGCTTTGAGTCTCACAAGGGATAATTGGCTAGGCTTAAAAAATAGCTCACAAGGGCAGTTAGCCTAGTACTAATCTATGAACCTATAATCTATCTATGAACCTATTTTTTACGTAAATAGAGATGCCTCCACCTTTAGTCCCTGCATATGAAGTATCTGGTCTAAATGTGTGGAAGGCATTACAACCTTGGACTGTTGGTGTGCTGTCCGTGGCTTTAAACCATGTCTCTGAGATCGCACAGACATCAGCATTCTCTAGGATAAAGAGAGCTTCTAGGGAGTGGAGTTTTTTGTTTAAGCTCCTAGCAATGAGCAGTAATACCTTTAGAATTTCTTGGTTTTGATTTGCTATGTCGGAAGTATTTTCGGTTTGGCATTGCCTAAAAAGGCACTATGGAGGAAGACAATGTTTTAGCCAGTATTCAAAAGCCTAGAGTGGAAAGGAGCAGACCATCCCTGACAAAGCAGTATGGTATGTTGACCATCTCCTTCCATGCTAACAAATATTGCACCCCCTTAGAATGACAAGAGAAACTAAGCCAATTATTAGTCAATCATCTTTTGTTCATATTCTGGCATCATCCTGGGAGAAGGTAAAATGCTGCTCAATGCTAGGCTCATACCAGCCTGAGATCCATATTCTGAGAGCTCCATGATGTCTCTCTTCATATAGTCTAGGGAGGTACATCTCAGGTTATTTACTCCCACATGGAGTATGACTGAGTCATATTGGTAATTGTGATCCAATGATCTGTGTGCATGTGTAATGTGGTGGATCCTAGCCCCTGATAAGCAATTGACCGTAACTTTCTTCTTACTCATCCTGGTGAGAGGGACATCAGTGTGTCTCACAGTGGAGTCTCCAATGACTAGAATGTTGGACTGTTTGGTGATTTGCCTTATGGGCTTAGAAGTAGGGGGTCCATGAGATGTAGCTCTATGAGTTGATGTGGGTGTTGTTTTTAAAGAGTGCGTTTAGGACTGCTGAGGGTATTTCTTATGTGTACTTTGTCTAGGAGGCCTTTGTGGTTTAAGAAGGTTACATGTAAGGGCCTCAGTATATATGGGTCTATATGTCTGCTTTGAATTGTGCATGATGGGTGCAGTATTTACACTACTGACAACCTTATTGACATTAGGAGTAGTTTTATGTGAGAGCTTTTCCTCCAGTGACATTTTGTAAATACATCTCGCACATACTGTATCAGTTTGTTTGAGAATCAACTGGTTGTCAGTAAACATGAGGCAATCTCTACCTGGACCGGAACACCAAAGGCAGAGGTGTGCCCATATTCATTAAGGATATCCACACCTCCAGGCTAGTTGCTCAGCATAATGCATCTGAGGTTATCCAAGTGCAACTAACTCTGGGCAAAACTGGAATCCAAATTGTAGCTTGCTACCGATCCCCCACCATGCCCCAAGATTCCCACTCCTCTTTTCTTGATGTACTGGAAAATATTAGGGTTCAACCAAACACCCTAATAATGGGTGATTTCAACTACCCCACCATTAACTGGGAAAACTACTCATATACCAACTCCTTCACACAACGCTTTCTGGAATTCATAAACTCCAATGCCCTGGATCAACTTATCCACTCCCCCACCAGGGGCAACAATATCCTAGACATAGTCATTACCACCATGAGTGACCGGTGTTCCACACCTGAAGTCAACTCCTTGTTGGTCCGATCTGACCATAAGCTAATCACCCTTGATATCCACATTCCGCCCCACCCCCCCATTAAGGAAATCACAGTAAAAAAATTCTCCAAAGCCAACTTCATACTTCTTAACACAGAAGTGGTGAACTTCATGACACCTATGCAGATGGACAATAGAGTTACGACTGCTGAATCCTACACAAATGCACTCTATAAGCACTTACATGAGTGCATGGATTGTGCTATCTCAAACAGAACCAAGATGCTATCCTCCAAAAAAAGGAAGCCAATCAAAACCATAAACAAACTATACAACAGAAGGAAGAAATTATTGCAAAAGAGAGTAAAATCCCATAAGTGGAGGAGCTCCCTGGTCAGCCTCAGTACAAAGCTGAGGTCCCTTATAAGATCCTCCAAAGCTACCTACGAAAACAAAATCACCACTGATTCTAAGGACAACCACAAAGCATTCTATAGCTGTGTCAAGAATCCCAATGGCAACACCCAGATCTGCTCTGAGTTACAGCACAACAGCATGAAAATTACAGAACCAACTGATATTGCCAGCATCCTGGCAGATAGATTCAGTGCTAACTTTACCCCCCCTCACCCCCTAAAGGGCCCATAGATAGATATATAGATATATATACAGGAAAAATGCAGAGTCCCCTGTAATCACAACTACGCAGGTAAAAGCTGCACTCTCAAAAGCCAAAAACACAGCATCCATGGGACTGGACAACATCCCAGGCTGCATTTTACATGAACTTCAGAACGAACTGGCTCCCCACCTAAGCACCATGTTCAATCATAGCCTCACATCAGGCTTTGTGCCCACTGAAGGGCATACAGCAACAGTTATCCCACTCCACAAAGGGATAAAGATCCTGGGAACTATCACCCTATTAGCCTGACGAGCCTGGTCTGCAAGGCCATGGAATGTATCATCATGGAACTCATAAACAAAGACATTGGTAACCTCCAAACTCTGGATCCCACCCAGTTCGGGTTTGTGAAAGGCAGATCATGCCTCCTGAACCTGATCGACTTCTTTGAGGCAGTCACCAAAGCCGTAGATGAAGGTAAGGTGGTTCACACAGCCTATCTTGACCTCTCCAAGGCTTTCAACACCATCCCCCATTCTGGAATTATAACTAAACTCACTAAACTAGGTATAAATCCCTACATCACAAGATGGGTTTCCAGCTGGCTCACTGACAAAACTCACACTGTAAATGTTGCACACTCCAATCTGACCTCAAACCAGTGACAAGTGGAGTACCACAAGGTTCAGTCCTGGGACCTCTCCTGTTTGGTATCTGCTTCTCTGAAGTACAGGCTAACACAGAAGGCCCCTGGCTAATGAAGTTTGCAGATGACTGCAAACTAGGAACCATAGTCGAGTCCCCAAATGATTTGGAAATCCTACAGAAGGGCCTCACTGAGACAGAAGCCTGATGTCAAAGGCATGGCCTCAAGCTCAGTGTCAAAAAGTGCATTGTCATCCCCTTTGGTAAAATCTCCGTACCCATGAACTACTACATAGACAGCAGTCTACTTAACACCGAATGTGTAATAAGAGACCTTGGGACCCAGGTGGACAGTAGTCTGTCTTTTGATAGTCACATCGCCACAGCAGTCAGGATGTCCTACTACATGGCACACCTCATCATAAAAGGGTTCTCATCCAGAAAAAAAGAGGTCATTGTTCCTCTCTACTCGACACTCATTAGACCCATTATAGAGTACAACGCCCCTTTTGGAATGTACCTCACAAGACAGCTGCAGCAGCTGGAAAGGCTACAGAAGTACCTCACAAAGAGGATTACTGGCCTCAAACAGATGCCCTACACTGACCTTCTCAAAAATCTCCAGCTTTACTCCATAGCATATCGCCTACTCCGAGGTGATCTCTGCCTAACATATAAAGCTATGTCAAACCCAGCGCTGTTGGACATGCTACACCTAAAGAAATCTCAATCCCTTCATGCTACATGGTCTAGGGACCTAAACCTTGTCACCACAATAAACAGGACATGCTGGAGCGATAGATTACTGTCCCAGAGACTCCCCATACTCTAGAACAGGCTACCCATCTTATGTCAAGCAAAGTTCTTCATTAGCATTCTTCAAAAAAAATCTTTATGAGTGGATGGGAAATAGGAAATACACCCCGGGGATCACTTCTGTGTCTCTGCTCGACAACGGCAAAGGAAAATAGCTTTCTTGGCTGGCGTAAGCCAGGGAACCTTGTTGGCTAGGCTTATGTAGGCCCTTGGGCCGATAGCCTAGTACCTACCTATGAATCTATGAACCTGTAACTGCACTCTTTCTCTCACCAGGAGAAAACAGATGCCAAGATGACTACTGAGAGGCAGAATGTGGGCTTTCCAATAACTGGTGGTCTTGCAATAGATCCTTAAAGGTAAGATAAAAAAATGGTTTATCCTAAACACTGTAGTGTGCCCTAAGCAGTTAGATGTGAAAGTGGGTAACTTGTCTAAAAAGTTAAGTTTTAGTGGAGCGCCACTATTTTTAAAAGAGCAAAATAGACTGAGAGGGGGTGGGCACTTTTGTATTCTGGTACTATGGAGTACTGTAGGATGACCAATACAATTAAATAGTTGAAGGGGAGTAATTTCACAAAATGATAATTTTGTGCTTACTCACACCAGCCAGTAAAAGCACAGTGGAAACAAGATATATGGTCAAATTAACATAAGGGGCAGGCAACTAGAAAGACAGTGGTGTTTAAGAGCACAACAGTAACAAGGGAATGGTGGGCAAAATTTCTATCTGACTCACAAGAGACAGAGCTATGATCTCTTTTCAAGTTTTAATATGCAGTTAAAAGAGAATACAAGTAAAACACAGCGTAAAGAAAACAAATCACAGTATACAAAACAGAAAAAGGCAATAAAGTAATACAAAATGCAAGAAACAAAAAGCAAACTAACTTTTCCCTCACAGCAAACTTTCTGTTGGCCATCTATACCCAGCTGTGTTTCCTTTCCTGTGGAAGCATATTCTGTGTGGTGAGAGAGTGTGTTTGGTGGAGGGGGGCAGGGTGAGCATGTATCGAACTTCAGTTTTCAGGGAATATCATGGATTAAAAATGCTGTACACTGAACACCAGGACTATATTACTATGGTTTTCCCCATCATCGCATGAAAACATTTCTATCCAACACTGCTGTCCCAACTCTGCTGTTTGTGGTCTCTACTCTCAAAACAACTTAACAGTAGAACATTAACTGTGTTAGCATAATAAAAACTCCTTCTGTCCCCAAAATGATTCCAGTCCCAATCCTCTAATATTCTTCTCCCCAGAAATATTATGTAGCACCCTTAATCTAAAATGTGTGCCAGGCACAACATAAAGCAATGATTTTTATGCGCAGGAAGTGGTTGCATATTTTATCCCAATGTAAAAAAGCAACCCTTTTCAGAAGCAACACCCACACCCCACCCCACTCCCATTCTAATTTCACAATGGCGACTTTGGCAAAAAAACACAATGATAACCATAAATTTCAGCTTCTTGAGTTAGCATGCCATTGACAGCCTATCACCTGTTCGACTAAAAGAGCAAATTTCTCCTTCGGTGTATAGTCATCTAAAATGTGCCCTTAGTGTTAAAACATTTCCAGAATTCACATATAGGTTCATAGGTTCATAGGTAGGTATTAGGCTATCGGCCCTAGGGCCTATACAAGCCTAGCCAAAAAGGTACCCTGGCTTTCGCCACCCAAGAAAATTATTTTCCTGTCCCCTGTCGAGCAGAGCCACAGAAGTGATTCCCAGGGTGAATTTCCTATTTTCCATCCAATCATCAAGATTTTTCTTGAAGAGTGCTAATGAGGAGCTTTGTTTGATATAGATAGGTAGTTTGTTCCAGAGTATGGGAAGTCTGTGGGACAGGAATCTATCCCTCCAGCATGTTCTGTTTATTGTGGTGACAAGGTTTAGGTCCCTAGAGCGTGTAGCTCGGAGGGATTGGGATTTCTTTAAGTAGAGCATGTCCAATAGCCCTGGGTTTGACATAGCTTTGTATGTTAGGCAGAGATCGCCTCTGAGTAGGCGATATGCGACTGAGTAAAGCTGGAGTTTTTTGAGACCGTCTGCATAGGGCATCTGTTTGAAGCCAGTAATCCTCTTTATGAAGTATTTCTGCGGCCTTTCCAGTTGTTGTAGATGTCTTGTGAGGTACATACCAAAAGGGGCGTTGTACTCTATAATAGGTCTAATGAGTGACAAGTAGAGGGGAACAATGGCCTCTTTTTTCCTGGATGAGAAACCTTTTGTGATGAGGTGTGCCATGTAGAAGGATTTCCTGACTACTGTGGTGATGTGATTATCAAAAGAGAGACTACTGTCCACCTGTGTCCCAAGGTCTCTTATCACACTTTCGGTGTTAATTAGACTACCACCTATGTGGTAGCTCATGAGTACAGAGTTTTTACCAAAGGTGATGACAATAAACTTTATGGCATTGAGCGTGAGGCGATGTATTTCACACCAGGCATGGTGTCTTTCTTATTGGTTATATCTCTTACATGTTCCAATATACGTTCTTTAAGACATCTATTGGTTTTCCCTATGTAAAAAAACGAAACATTTAGTGCAAAAACTAAAATAAACTAAGTGCTGTGTTTTACCTTCTGCATAGAAATTAATTTATATATCAAAATTCATAGTGGGGTGTGAAAAGGTAGGTTTAGTGTACAGATAACTATATGCCATGCAATTCCATGCAATAAGAAAGACACCAATGCTCTAGCGAAACGTGTTAACTGAGGATACGCAACATATATTTAATTTAATGGTGCTAGAAATTATTGAGCAAAATATTAGAGGGGGTGATATAAATAACAGAGTAGAAGAAACAGAGCAGAAATGGATATTACAACTTCAGGCAGATAAACAACCAGGGTTAAATGGTGTAGTTTCACTGAATCCCTTCCTGAAAGCTAGGTCTCTGAAACATTGATTTTACTGTTTTTTATTACATGACACTTTTTTATTTTTTATTATTTTGCATACTGCTTTAAAGCCCAGAACTTTTGTTATTAATTAATGATGTCATATTAGATGCGCTACTTGATTGGTTAGTATTAATTTAAATTCAGTTGTTTTATTTGTATGAATGGAGTCTGATGAAGCGATTAGTTGTAAATCGTGAAAGTGCTTAAAATTGTTTAAATTCACCGAGCCATGGTCAGTTCGCTGTTTTATTTTTGTTTGAATCTGTCTCAGTGAGGCCCTTTTGTAGGATGTCCACATCATTTGTAGTTTCAATTATGGCTCCTAGTTTGCAGTCATTTGTGAACTTCATTAGCCAAAGACCTTCTGTGTTAGCCTGTACTTCAGAAAAGTAGATACCAAACAGGAGAGGACCCAGGACTGAACCCTGTGGTACTCCACTTGTCACTTGTCTGACGTCGGTTTTGGAGTCTGCTACTTTCATAGTGTGGGTTCTGTCAGTCAGCCAGTTTGCTACCCCATCTTGTGACATAGGGATTTATACCTAGTTTAGTAGGTTTATCTATAATTCCAGAGTGGAGGATGGTGTCAAAAGCCTTGGTGAGATCTAGATAGGCTGTGTGAACCACCTTACCATCGTCTACGGCTTTGGTGACTGCTTCAAAGAAGTCAATCGGGTTTAGGAGACATGATCTGCCTTTTACAAACCCGAACTGGATAGGGTCCAGAGTTTGGAGATTACCAATGTCTTTGTTTATAAGTTCCATGATGATACGTTCCATGGCCTTGCAGACCAGGCTCGTTAGGCTAATGGGGCTGTAGTTCCCAGGGTCCATGGCGGCTCCCCCTTTGTGGAGTGGGATAACCGTTGCTGTGCGCCATTCAGTGGGCACAAAGCCTGAGGTGAGACTATGATTGAACATGGTGCTTAGGTGGGGTGCCAGTTCATTCTGTAGTTCATGTTGAATGCAGCCTGGGATGCTGTCAGGTCCCATGGATGCTGTGTTCTTGGCTTTGGAGAGTGTGTTTTTTACCTCTGCAACCATGATTACAAGAACTTTGCATTCTTCCGGTATAGAGATGAGCCCTTTAGGGGGTGGGGGGTAAAGTTAGCACTGAACCTATCTACCAGGATGTTGGCAATATCAGTTGGTTCTGTATATTTAGTGCCGCTGTGCTGTAACTCAGAGTAGATCTGAGTGTTGCCATTGAGATTCTTGACATAGCTATAGAATGCATAGTGGATTTCTTTAAAATCAGTGACGATTTTGTTTTCATAACTAGCACTGGAGGATTTTATGAGGGATTTCAGCTTCTTACTGACACTGACCAGGGAGTTCTTCCAGTCATGGGATTTTACTCTTTTTTTGCAACAGTTTCCTTCTCCTGTTGTAGAGTTTGTTTATGGCAGGGGACCACCAGATTGGCTTCCTTTTTTTGGAGCATCTTGGTTTTGTTAGGGATAGCATGATCCATGCACTCGTGTAAGTGCTTGTAAAGTGCATTTGTTTAGGATTCAGCAATCATACCTCTATTGTCCATCTGCATGGGTTTTGTGAAGTTTGCCACTTCTGTCTTAAGAAGCGTGAAGTTGGCTTTGGAGAAATATTTTAGGGTGGTTTCCCTAGTGGGGGGTGGGGGTGGTATGTGGATGTGGATGTCTAGGCTGATTAGCTTGTGGTCGGATCTGACCAACGAGGAACTGACCTCTTGTGTGGAACACTGGTCACCCATGTTGGTAATGACCAGGTCTAGAATATTGCTGCCCCTGGTGGGAGTGTGGATAGGTTGATCCAAGGCGATGGAATTTATGAATTCCAGAAAACATTGAGCAAAAGAGTTGGTACATGAGTAGTTTTCCCAGTTAATGGTGGGGTAGTTGAAATCACCCATTACTAGGGTGCTGGGTTGTACCCTAATATTTTCCAGTGTATCAAGAAATGAGGAGTGGGAATCCTGGGGCATGGTGGGGGATCTGTAGCAAGTTTCAGTTTGGATTGCGGTCTTGCCCAGAGTTAGTTGCACTTGGATAATCTTGGATGCATTATGCTGAGCAACTAGCCTGGAGATGTGGATATCCTTAATGAATATGGACATGCCTCCACCCTTAGTGTTTCAATCCGGGTTAGGTGGCCGAAAGGTGTGGTATGAATTATAGCCTGGTAATGTAGGGGTACTCTCTGGAGCCTTGAACCAGGTCTCTGTCACTGCACAGATGCCGATGTTCTCCATTTTAAGGAGTGCCTCGAGTGAATGCATTTTGAGGTTTAGACTTCTAGCATTGAGTAGCATTACCCTCAGATTTTGCTTCCTTGTACCTTCATTTCTGTAACTTTCATGGCACTACCACTATACTGCTTAGCTTTTAGTCTTACATTTATATATACTTACATTGTTAGATACTTACAACTTTCCCGTATTCATTTAAAATAATGAAAGTATGGTTACCAATGCATGGTTACATTGTGAGAGTGGAGAAAACAGGCTTGCTGTTTTTACAGGCTACATATGTCAGACAGATGACAAACACACATGCAAAACTCTACAGTACTGCAGATGCAACAGGCTGAGTAAGTTGAAAGTTACAATCAGTTGCTTATCAGGGGTTAGGACTCAACACATTACGCATGCACTCAGGTCATTGTACCACAATTACCAATATGACTCATTGTCCATGTAGGAGTAAATGACCTGAGTTGTACCTCCCTAGACTATATGAAGAGAGACATCATGGAGCTCTCAGAATATGTGTCTCAGGCTGGTATAAGCCTAGCATTGAGCAGCATTTTACCTTCTCCAAGGAAGATGCCACAATACGAATAAAAGATGATTGACTTTAATAACTGGCTTAGTTTCTGCTGTCATTCTAAAGGGGTGCCATATTTGTTAGCATGGAAGTAGATGGTCAACAGACCATGCTGCTTTGCCAGGGATGGTCTGCTCCTCTCCCTCTAGGCTTTTGATTATTAGCTAAAACATTGTCTTCCCCCATAGTGCCTTTTTTAGGCAATGCCAAATTGAAAAGTGTTTCTGACATAGCAATGCAAAACCGAGAAAATCTAAAGATTAATATTACTGCTCAATGCTAGGAGTCTAAACAAAAAACTTCACTCCCTAGAAGCTCTCTTTACCCTAGAGAATGTTGATGTCTGAAACTCCAACAGTGCAAGGTTATAATGCCGTTCACACATTTAGGCCAGCTACTTCACAGGCAGGGACTAAAGGTGGATATTCTCTATTTACAAAAAAAATAAATATATTTCAAGGTTGTTCAAACAGGACAATGCACTTGAGCTGTTCCATGTTCAAATCACCATAGGTAAAATCTAATACCACTTCCTTGCAAGCTATAGGTCCCTCTCTATGACCCAGGAAACCCATACCATGTACTTAAACTTACTACAAGCACTAACCATCCAACCCAACATCATATTCATGGGTGAATTAATTACCCCACTATTAACTGGGAATCCTATATGACACCAAATGTACATGCATAGAGATTCCTGGATTTTGTAAACACAAACTCCCTGGACCAGATATTCAATACACCAACCAGGGGTACAACCATACTGGATCTGGTCCTCACTAATATGGGAGAGTGCTGCACACCCCCTACTGTAATGTCTTACCTGGTAAGGTCAGACCACAAAATGGTCTACTTTGAAGTAAAAATAAAACCTGGACCCCAAGCTAAACCTGGAATATTCAGGAACTATTCTAAGACTAACCTCCTGCTAGTAAGTGAGAACCTGGTAAAATTTAAAGCCCCCATAAACCCCGAGAACACATCTGCATTTGCAGAACTGTTCACAGAAACCCTGTACAAGTATGTTAAAAGCTGCATAGAGGTACCCACCAGAAAGATGTACAGAACTAACTAAAAAAAACAAGCCACCCTGTTAAAATCACATAATCAATCATCTGTATAAGAGGAGGAAGAAAATCATGGCAAAAATTAGGAGGTGCAACCCTCCACCAGGATAAAAGCACTCTCATCAAACTAAAACAAGCAACTCAGAGGACAAAAAGTCTACCAAAGCCAAATTTGAGGTAAGTTTGGCCTTCCAGGCTAAGGGCAACCACAAAGCATTCTTTAGCTATGTCTGCAACCTCAAAGGCAAGACACAATTGTGTGCAGAGCTCATTGTAAAAGGAGCCACCTATACTGAGCCAGAAGATATAGCAAACCTCCTGGCTGATAAATGTATCTCCAGCTTTACCCCTCTCTCCCCCTCAACCTTCTCTCTAGAAATATCATCATATATAACTCTGCCTACTATCACTAGGGAACTGGTCCTTAATGCTCTCTCTAAGACCAAGAACACTGCAGCAATGGGCCCAGACAACATCCCAGGATGCCTTCTAAATTGCATAAAACATGACCTATCAGGGCCTCTGGAATTATTATTTAACTGTAGCCTCCAAACAGGCTTCATGCCTCATGAATGAAGAAAGGCAACAGTCATCTCTCTGCACGTAGGTGGGCGATCTACAGACTCTGGAAACTACAGACCCAAATGTCTCACTAGTCTTAGATGTAAAGCCATGGAAAGAATTATCATGCAGATGATCAACAGAGATATAGTAAACCTCCAGACACTGGACCCAACCCAGTTATATTTCGTCAAAGGCAGATCATGCCTACTCAACCTGAGGGACTTCTTTGAGAAGGTCACCAAAGCAATGGATGAGGGCAAAATTTTTCACACTGCCTACCTTGACCTGGCCAAGGCATTTGACACAATACCCCACTTGGGCATTGTTGACAAACTCAAGAGGTTAGGCACAAACATGTATGTCACCCAGTGGATAGCCAACTGTCTCACAGACAGGACCCAGAAAGTTAGAATTGGAGAGTCCACCTCTACAAAGAAGCCAGTCACAAGTGGAGTCCCTGAGGGTTCAGTCCTTGGACCACTCCTTTTTGGCATTTACTTCTCAGAAGTCAAGGTCAATGTCAGTGGTCTCTGGCTGACTAAATTTGCAGATGACTGCAAATTAGGAGATGTCATTGAATCTCACACTGACACAAATGTTCTACAGGATGGGATGACACAGACAAACAACTGGTGTCAGAGCCAATGACTAAAACTAAATCAAAATGCATAATAGTATCCTTTGGGAAGTCACCCATCCATGGTAACTATCATATTGACAGCACACCCCTTAGAATTGATCCAGTAGTCAGGGACTTAGAAACACACATAGATAGTAATCTAGCCTTTGATCATCACATGTCTACAGTGGTGCGAACTCATTCTATGTTGCGTGACTTATAAACAAAGGTATGGCATCTAAGTCCAAGGATGTCATTGTTCCACTTTATTCACCATTCATCAGACCTATCATTGAGTACAATGCCCCTTTGGTATGTACCTAACCAGGCATATACAACAACTGGAACATCCACAGAGGTTCCTCATTAAAAGAATACATGGAGTAACTAATATGTCCTATGCAGACCACTTCAAGGCCCTATCCCTGTATTCTGTCTCCCACAGGCTTTTGAGGGGAGATCTATGCCTGGCATACAGGGCATTATCAGACCCCAGTCTGATGGACCTCCTGCATTTCTAAATAACAAACAGCACCAGAATTACCCGTTCTAAAGACATAAACCTTGCCTGTGATATAAATAGGGTCTGCTAGCGAGATAGGTATGTATCCCTGAGACTACCCCGTCTATGCAACAGGCATCCCATCCATGTGAACCAGAGTTCCTCCCTAACCCAATTCAAGTGCAACATGGACAATTGAATGGGAGACTGGAAATTCATCCCTGATTTGGCATTTATGTCTCTAATGGACACAGATAACCTGTGAATAGTTCATTTCCCTGGGCCTTGCTTACAGTTATCAAGGGTAGCAGAACTTGTCAGAGATTTGGGATGCATGACTAGGCTTACAAAAGCCCTTGTGGCCATCAGCCTAGTAAACACCTATGAACCTATGAACCTATAAAAACAACATTATAACATTTCTGAGCTTTAAACTGTTCTGTAGCAAGACCTCAAAAGACACAATTTACATTTTAAAAGAATGTTTATGGTACTGTGACCAACTAAGAATAAACAGCCACACTATGAAATTTTTAATTAAAAATAGCAATTCATGAATACAGAACCATGTCCAGTACAACTTATGAACATGGCATATAGTGCATCAAATTCACTTTATATCCTCAAAATACTGAAATATTGAAATTCAGTATTTCGAAGCTATAAAGTCGAAACCTGAAAACAACGAAAACTCAGAAGTGCAAAATTCAAAATCTCACACACCGGATATTTTGAATTAGCGCTTCTACTCCACACGCACACACCTTCCTTCCCACACACAAACGCAAGCTCTCTACTGCGCCCCCCACACACACCCCCTACTTAAATATTCTAACTTCGAGGTTGCACTACATACAAACACAAACAAAACACCACCCCACAAGCTACATTCTCCTCGCACACACACATCACAGCAACAAAACATACTAACACACACCACAACCCCTACCCAAAACCCTTAACAAATAAACACTTACCTGAATCCACAACCACAGCTAAACACCGGAAGTGCTAATTCAAAATCTCTGGTGTGCGAAGTTTTGAATTTCTCATTTCTGAGGTTTTATTGTTTTCTGGATTCCACTTTATGGGCTCAAAATATTGAATTTCGATATTTCAGTATTTCGAGCTTCTAAAGTGAATCCAGTGCATCATATCTGTTGCATTTTAAAATCCTCCAAGAATACCGCGTTCAAGTGACATGGCAATTGTGATACATCTTAAATGGATTAACATATCAGAGCATGGTGATTTTTATTAACATTACGTTCCTATTGCTAGTGTACTAATATGTGAGGTGTGTGTGTGTGTGTGTGTGTGTGTGTGTGTGTGTGTGTGTGTGTGTGTGTGTGTGTGTGTGTGTGTGTGTGAAGTACAACTTATGAACATGGTATATAGTGCATCATATTTGTTGCATTTTAAAATCCTCCAAAAATATCACATTCAGGTAACATGGCAATTGTGAGACATCTTAAATAGATTAACATATCAGAGCATGGTGATTTTATTAACATTACATTCCTTTTTCTAGTGTACTGTGTGTGTGTGTGTGTGTGTGTGTGTGTGTGTGTGTGTGTGTGTGTGTGTGTAGTAAAAAAAAAAGCTGCTCTAGAACATAACAAAATAAAACTGATTTATTACTTTCCATTAAAGTGTTTGTTAGATATACACATTTGATTTTTCTTTTATTCTGTGCTTTTTCCCTGAGAGGTTGTTAGCATAGTACAAGTGTTTTCTTTTATGAAAGTCTTTTGATAATTTACAATAATGCACAAAACATGCCAAGTTCTTGGTGCTTTAAAAGGAGAGCCATAAATCAGTTTTATTTTATATTCTAACACTCTGCCTTTTAATTGTAGGGGTTGTGAGTGCCTGCTGTTTTATTTTAAATCATTACTGTGAGTGTCTAATCTAAAGGTCATTTCTGCAATATACCTCATAAATAAAATTTATGTGTGTTTCGAATGATACTCCAACTCACCAAAATCAGATGTACCTAAGCATTTTTGTGGATGTGTGCATGTCTGTCGATTCATATATACCAGCATCAAAGCAAACATGTTATCTAGATAGCAAGATAATAGTTATTTCTCCACAAAGTATATTTTGGTATTCATAAACTTAGCTTAGCTTGAGAAATGTAAGCGGACAAGAGAATATCAAGAAGTTCCTCCTACCTGTACTTACGAGATTGCAAACTCCTCATTCCATTCATCTATTCCCTATACTTTTAATTCCTTTTTTTACAAGCCAATATGTACTTGTCATACAAGTGAAATAAACTGTGCACAATGCAGAAGTCAAAACAGTAACATTATATTAAGATTGTTAATGCATGTGCTATATAGCAGTGAAGTCTATGCTGGCAATAAGGAGGGTGAAAAATCCATTCAAAAGATGAATCTTAAACATCTTATTGATGGCCATATGTGAGAAGTGATTCAGTGGTTAAAATGTCTACCTCATTGGTTAGAGGTTCAGTCCTGAGCTCATTCTATTGCCTGCATGGAGTACTTACCATGTCTGTATGGGTTTCCTCTCAAAAACATGCTGGGTGATTGACTACTCTGAACTGACCATGTACATTGCATTTACCCTTGTCCTTGTGTCTTGGGTCATGACAGTGGACTAATTTGATTATCAAGTTAACAAATGAATAAATAAATTAAGCATTCTTTTTTTTTCTTTGTCTCATGATTCCAAACATAAGCACATGTGTGCACATGCACACACACCCACACACACACGCACATGCCACACACACACACACACACACACACACACACACACACACACACACACACACACACACACACACACACACACACGCATGCACATACCACACACATGCACACACATGCACACACACGCACACGCACGCACACACACACACTCACATGCATACCCATACACCCATACCACACACACACACACACACACACACACACACACACACACACACACACACACACACACACACATACACTTGCACATGTTCTTTAGATTTTGCGTTTTGGTTCTGTAATAAATACAACCAATGAGGTTTGCATTTTACTCCATCTACTGACATGACTCAGGACAGCAAACAAGCCGACCTAGAACTATTTTCTTACTTACGTACTATTTTCCTTGCTGGAGATGACAAACGGATATATATTTCAGAGGCACAATGCAGTAAATGGAGAGAAGCCAAGTAACATGCCATTATAGTGCATCTCCCTGAGGATGCTTACAAAATTATTTAATGTGGAAGTAAAGTCTGTCGGAAGGATTCAATAAACCTTACATGGTCATTTTCTGCAATCATGGTAGCAATGAAATTCATATTCAACAAGTGCTGTGTACAGGCACGCATCCTTGCTCAAAGAGGGTAAACAACGTGGCATGCTAATTACAGCATAAGCAGCTGAATTGTATGATAATCAACCAATCCAATATAGTAGAGCTATTTAACAAGCTATAAAGCATCTGTGTAGACTCCATGCTGGTTTTTCCTGCAAATTCCAAAACTTTTGGAATACAGCCATGGAAAGGAGTCTACACAGACAGAATATTAGGGGCTGCCCTTGCTTTAATTCATTTGTCTGTGTTGCAGGCTGAAATCAATGTTGCTGTTGCTGCCAATAGGCCTAGGGCAAGAAGGAGAAGAGTTTTCAGGCCCCATTAAAGTTTTCAGAACCTACATGATGTGGAAATTGTAGAGCACTACAGGATGGATAGGGATACACTACAGGAACTCGGCAACCTCTGTCGTCCTTAACTCAGAGCCAGAGCAATCCAATGGGAGCCCATCCCAGTGGAGACAAATACATGTGTATCCCTTAGAATCTTAGCTACAGATACCTTTCAGAGACCAACAGAGGACATGCTGGGTGTGTCACAGGAATCAGCATCCAGGATCCTCCACCTATTCCTGAATGCTATGCTCCAACATTCTAGTGACCATATATATGTTCCCCGTACATCTGAGGAGAGACCAGAAGTATGCAGGAGTTCTACTGTGTAGCACACTACCCTGAAGTACTAGGTACCATAGATTGCACTCATATAGAAATAAAAGCACCACCCAGGGAATATGGTAGGCTCTACATAAACAGAAAGGGCTACCACTCTATCAATTGCCAAGTCATTTATAATGCCAAGGGAATCATTTTGAACATGTGTGCTGACAACCCTGGCAGTTAACATGACTCATATATCTGGCACATCTCCCAACTGTACCAGATGTCTGTTAGGGGGATATCCCACAGGGTCATTTACTGGGGGATGCAGGCTATGCATTGGAACCATGTCTGATGACACCCATCAGAAATGCACACATACCCACGGATGATGCCAGGCAACTCACACAACCTTTACCTCCCTGTGTATTGGCTGTGTACTGCTTACGTCACACAGAGTCAGCCCTGAATTAAAACTGTGGCAACCGCTGCATTTACAAGGTAAGTCCTGAACCTGGAGTGTATTGTTTAATAATCTGAATGTGTGGTATATCCTTGTATTTCATTACTTGGTCTGGTAAGCAAGTAAAAGGTGGGCGATTTGTACAGAAATTACCTTAACATGTGACAGAAGAGACTTATTTGAATGATATGTGTCCAGAGGGAGGGTCCATGGCTAGAGAAGGCTTTTTCTTCCATTGTGATTTTGAACGTCAGTCTAATGAGAGAGATGATATTTGCAGTGTTGTCCCTCAGGAAAGTCTAATCTGGAGTTTGGAACAGGTGGGGACAAAAGCCCTAAGATAGTATTTTGAATAATCAGGTGCCAAACAGGAAGCTGGCTCTAGATGTGACTGGTTTCCATGTAAAGATAGCTAAAAGTCTGTAGTTGCATGCACAGGAGTCTTCTGAGAGAAAAAGACTGCACATTGGACTTCTACTGTTTGGGATTTATGAGTGCTACAAGTGAAGTGGAATTGTGTCGGGGAAGTTTGTATTCCAGTTTGGGATGAGGACATTTCTTGCTAGTGAGACATGGGCTTCTGATGTGACAGAGTGGGTTAGTCTGTAGCAGAGTTTTAGTTGGTTGATGTTTTGCAGTGTGCTGCAATTAGGTTAAGGAGGGGTCTAGAATTAACCCATGTCACCTTTGTTCTAGGACATTTGGTATTGTCTTACACATTTTATCCAATATTAAAACATGGAGAGTCATTGTAGTCTTTGGCATGTTGCAAAAACCATGATGCTGGATGTCTTTGGGTTTACTAATAGCCTATTACTCTGGATCCAGTTGCAGAGAGAGGAAAGCTACTTTGGAGTTTTACCTGTCAGTCTGCGGCATATTTGCTGGATTCAAAGATCAGGAGGTCATCTACATACGTTTACAGCCTGGAAGGTCATATGAGAAGTCATTTGTAAAAAGAGACAATAGAAGAGAGCCTAGTATGGAGCCTTGTGGCTTTTCAGTATTCAGCATGTTAAGTTTGGAAGAAGTATTATTGTGGTGTACACCGAATGTTCTTCTCTTCAGGTAGCTTTTAAATGACTGCAATGTGTTAGAGCCAAAACTGAATTTGGCTATTTTGTGAAGTAGAATGGAATGATTAACTGTTTCAAAGGCTCGTGTGAGATCTGTGAATTAGCATCCTATCAGAAGGCCTCCGTTCGTATTGCTAAAAATGAAATTGGTTGCTGTGAGGAGGGCACTGAAGGAGTTGTGGAAAACATGCTGTTTGATATATGGGAAGCCATATGGGTTGATGTGTTTGAAAAATTGTTTATAAATGAGTTTTTCAAATATTTAGCTTATGGACCTGAAGTCTTTACAGTCTTTTGGGACAGATGATTTTGGAAGTGAAATTATACTTGCCTTCTTGAAGGTGAAATAGAATATGCTACAGGTTAATGACAGGCTGGATATGTGGGTAAGTGATTTAGCAATCAATTGCACTGCAAGCTTTAGAAAGGTGGGGTGAAGGTTAGAAAATGCTGTTGGTTGAGTCTCTTTAAGGCTTTTTGAACCTCCTTTACTGTAATGAGCCAATAGCTTAGTACCTACCTATGAACCTATATCTATATCAAACAAAGCTCCTCATTAGCACTCTTCAAGAAAAATCTTGATGATTGGATGGGAAATAGGAAATTCACCCTGGGGATCACCTCTGTGGCTCTGCTCGACAGTGGCACAGGAAAATAATTTTCTTGGGTGGTAAAAGCCAGGGTACCTTTTTGGTTGGGCTTGTATAGGCCCTAGGGCCGATAGCCTAGTACCTACCTACCTATGAACCTATTTGAGTACTGTGGCATGTCGGAGAACAGTCTGGAAGGGTGCATATTTGAAATTCAGGTAGCTCAGTTAGAACTGAAGTGGGAATGTGGTGGGGTGAGAATTTTTAATAAGAAGGTCTGCCATGGTTGAAAAAAAGAAAATCTCTTCATCAGTTGACAAAGTGGGTCATGATAAAGTTAGAAGGAAAGCAGGTTTGAGGTGTATCTGTGACATCGTTTGTGAGATTTTTTTAGTTCTTTCTTAAAGTGTTTGGAGGAGGATGCTATTGCTCTTTGTCTCAGTCCTAAGTAAGTAGCCTTTGCTATGTTAGTGGCAACTCTTGTATTTTTTTCCCAAGCATAAGATACTTTTGATGGTTTTGCTCATTAATTAGATTATTTGTCAAGTGTTTCCATGCTTTATTCCTGGAAAGTGTCATTTTATGATGGCTGGAGTTAGCCATGGGGATGTTTGTCCTCTTAATCTCCTAGTGGTCTTGTACTGCTGGTTAGTAATGAGAAGGCTGTACTGGGTTCTTTGGCTTGATAGACAGAGGGTCCGGTCTTTAATCTGTAGATATGTATTTAGAATGGATTGTTTGGCCTCACCAATAGGTTTAGAAATAATGAGTTCTGGAAGTTTACTTTTGGCTTTGAAGGCTCATCCATATGGGATGGGAAGTGGTTGCTTAGACATTTGGGGAGGGTGCAGACTCTTATGCTCCAATATTTTATGTTGGTTAGGAGGATGTCAACTGTAGTGCTTTTTCCTGATAAGTTGTAAATCTAGTTGGGTGATGGACTAATTCCACCAAATTGAAGTTATGAAGCATTCTAGTAATGTTGTTTGCTACTGGGCCTGATGCATATTGATGTTGAATGCTTGAGGAGAGGATTTTTAGTAGCTGTTGCTATACTACTTGGATGTAGGTGGATATAAGCTACTGCTGTTTGAAAAAGCATAGGATTTGCTAGTGTAAAGCCTGCAAATATCCTATTTGGAGCTTTGTCTCAGGTTGCATTGGACTTTGAGATATGTCTGATATCTAATAAAGTGATTTTACTTATTAACAAAGCAGTTCAACCTCTTTGTCTGTCAGATATGCTATCATAAATTAAGAAGTTAGTCTTGATGTAGTGGGGGGGGGGGGGGTGGGCAGAATTCATCTTTAAGCCAGGTTTCAGTGATTCCTCCTATAGGTCATTTTTTTCAATGAGCAACCGCAGTTCATACACTGTCATCTATTGTTTATGCTAGCGATGTTTATACATGCAGTTTTTAGATTTCTGTTTCTTGGTTGTTGTAGGAACGTGGTATTAGTTAGTAGATGAGATTAGTTATAAGGGTTAGTGTTAGGTGCAGTCGATCAATTGCTGATGTTAGGGTCAGGGTTTAGGTGTATGTTAGTCGCAAAGATGATTTTAAGATCTGGTAGTACAGCTTGAAAAAAAAAATTGGAAGGGAGAGAAAGAGAGTATAAGCTGATTTGGTTCTGTAGGTGAATGAGTTGTATGATATATTGTTTTCTAGAGTAATAAGTTTGCTTTTGAGTGGAGTTTCAAAGTCAAAAAGATAGGCATACCTCAATTTTATATGAGGTATTGTTAAGTATTGGTAATGCTGTGCTGTTAAGATTAGAAGGGACAGGAGAAGACACGGTAACAGCATGAGGAGTAGAGGTGTAGTTACCAGAGCTGATTTGATTATAGCCACATTTGAATGAATAAGTGAGTATATTGTAGGAAAGAATTTTTAGAGGTGATGGTTGACAGAAATGGGAGGGGGTTGATGTGACTTAGTTAAGTGAGGAATGATAGAGGAAGTATAGCTAAGATGGTGAGGAGATGAGAGGATGGGAATGGTAGTAATAAGCAAAGCCTGAGGAAATGTAGACAGTAATAAAAACATAAAGGCGTAGTGGTGTTTATTCTGTAAGGACAGAGGAAGGGTGCAGGATACAGACCATAGTCCTGGAATGCTGTTTCCTTTGCAGGAGGTTGGGTGGTAGGAATGTCTAGAGTGGGCTTACAGAAGGCAGCTCACAAAAACATGTTTACCTGATTAGGGAAGGGGATAAAGTGCATAAAAGGTAGCATAAATTGTTTTAAGGTGGAGTATCTAAAATGAATATGAGTGGGTAGAGAATGTTTCTAATTTTTTAAAGGTTGTGGGATTATGGGGAGTTTACTGAGAGCTCGGGGAAGTGAAACCTGTTGGTTGGAGGTAAGATTACTTGAGGAGGGAGTGGGTGCAGCTCTGGAGTATAAATTTAATAATATGCGGGTTGGATAGAAAGGAATAATAGTAGGCTAGGGAGTGAATCAAAGATGCAAGTAGCACTGCAAGCAGATCATGACTTTCCCACCATGCTAGTGTCTCCAGTAGCCAAAAGATTCTACCTCCTGATCTTAGATGTTCAGCTGTACCATACTGTCTGCCAATCTTTGTAAAACTAACAGAAAAGCCAGTTTTATTTCCCTCTTGTTGTATTACTTTTTTGGAATAATATTTATTGTGGACAATTGCTGGTAGGAGGGATATAGCTGTGGAGTACAAACATTTCTACTGGACTGTTTTATGAAAGAGGTCTACCTGTTGTATGCCCTTCCATTCAATATGCTGTAAGCCTAGGTGAGAATTTAAATGATAAAAAGCTAATGGTATGTTTGCAGCTTCCTGAGCCTCAAGATCTTAGCTGCTTTTCTATTTCCCAAAGCTTTGCAGAACCTTAGATGCTTACCAAAAAAACAGCTAATGTGGAGCAAAGTCTTTGGAAGCCTCTGATTTCAGGTCATTATGCTCCAACAAAGGAGCGAATGGCTGAGGATGAACAGGATTTTCTTCAGTATAATTCCCTGCAGAGCTAACAAAAATAACAGAAGTGCAAGAGTAAGCTAATTTGTAAAAAGGTGATAAAAAAATAAACAAAAATAGTGACTAGCTTAGCTTTGAAATAGCTTACAGCTATAGGTATGTATTTTCCCTTTCCCCCCAGGGTCACTGTCTTATACATGCAGGTGGTGACTTTTCCAGTTTTTAGTGAAGATTCATTTAACAGTTGTTACAAGCTATGTGATTCCACAGCTAGTCATTTGGTCAGGACATCTTCTTAATGCAGAAGACTCTGCCATCCTGAGGGTAAAAGATATCCACGGTGGTAAGCGTCCTATTAGAAAAGCTGGGTTATACTCAAAGCTTGTGTTGCATAAATGAAATTCACAGACTTACTTGCATGTAGTTAGCCTTATTACATTACATTTGAGTATAAGATGCTTTGCAAAAACTGGGTTGTTTACTGACATGTAACATGCAGGTGCCTTGTGCAGAGGATTGGATTTAAGTCCTTGATTCAGAGCTCAGGGTACCTTTTGTATATATCTGCTGTTTAAAAATGATGTGCTTAGATGGGTTTAAACTCTAGAACAACTTAGTTGTCAAGTAAGCTTTGCAATGCAGTGAAATAGCAACAGGACTTTTCAGGGCAATACTAGATGATATCACTTACATGAAAATTATAGTGCATCTGCTTTTGGTTTTGAAATAAACTGAGTCAAAAGAGGTGTTTGTACCTGTGATATACAGCAAACAACTCACTGCATGAAGTAAGATTTCAATAGCAATGTCAATTAATTAAAAACAGGCAAGTTCATATTATGCACGTCTGACAGAAAAATAGTCAAACATTTGACACCACAAATTGAATAAAATCAGTCTCATTGCAAGTAGGACAAAGGCCATTAATAACAGAAGCAATTGAGGGAGTAATGCAGTGGAATAAGCAGCAAATAAATTGTGACAATTACCGTATTTGCAGCACTACCTCAAAGGTACAGCATCAAACAACAGCACATGCAGATTAACCAAAAAAGGCTGTAAATTCAGCTCAGACAGTAATAAAGAAACTTATCCAGCTGTATTGAAATTCCACTTATAAGAGATCAAAAAGTGACTTATCCAGATAAATGTTAACCCTGGGTAGTAATGGAAGGAATTCGATGCTTGTGTGAAGTGTTTACTATGTGTTAAACATGGAAGAGAAACCCTGGGTAGTAATGGAAGGAATTTGAAGCATAGGTGAATGGTTTACCATGTCTTAAACATGGCAGAGAAACCCTGGGTAGTAATGGAAGGAATCCGATGCTTAGGTGAATGGTTTACCATTTCTTAAACATGGCAGAAAAACCTGGGAAGTAATGGAAGGAATCCGATGCTTAGGTGAATGATTTACCATTTCTTAAACATGGCAGAGAACCCTGGGTAGTAATGGAAAGGAATTCGATGCTTAGGTGAATGGTTTGCCATGTCTTAAACATGGCAGAGAAACCCTGGGTAGTAATGGATGGAATCTGATGCTTAGGTGAATGGTTTACATGTCATAAACATGGCAGAGAAACCCTGGGTAGTAATGGAAGGAATTTGATACTTAGGTGAATGGTTTACCATGTCTTAAACATGGCAGAGAAACCCTGGGTAGTAATGGAAGGAATCTGATGCTTAGATAAATGGTTTACCATGTCTTAAACATAGCAGAGAAACCCTGGGTAGTAATGGAAGGAATTCGATGCTTAGGTGAATGGTTTACAATGTCTTAAACATGGCAGAGAAACCCTGGGTAGTAATGGAAGGAATTTGATGCTTAAGTGAATGGTTTACCATGTCTTAAACATGGCAGAGAAAACCTGGGTAGTAATGGAAGGAATTCAATGCTTGGCGAATGGTTTACCATTTCTTAAACATGGCAGAGAAACCCTAGGTAGTAATAGAAGGAATCCGATGCTTAGGTGAATGGTTTACCATGTCTTAAACATGGCAAAGAAAACCTGGGTAGTAATGGAAGGAATCCAATGCTTAGCTGAATGGTTTACCATGTCTTAAACATGGCAGGAAAACCCAGGGTAATAATGGAAAGGAATTTGATGCTTATGTGAATGGTTTACCATGTCTTAAACATGGTAGAGAAACCCTGGGTAGTAATAAAAGGAATGTGATGCTTGGTGAATGGTTTACCATGTCTTAAACATGGTAGAGAAACCCTGGGTAGTAATGGAAGGAATTTGAAGCATAGGTGAATGGTTTACCATGTCTTAAACATGGCAGAGAAACCCTGGGTAGTAATGGAAGGAATTTGAAGCATAGGTGAATGGTTTACCATGTCTTAAACATGGCAGAGAAACCCTGGGTAGTAATGGAAGGAATTCAATGCTTAGGTGAATGGTTTACCACGTCTTAAACAGGGCAGAGAAACCCTGGGTGGTAATAAAAGGAATTTGATGCTTTGTGAATGGTTTACCATGTCTTAAGCATGGCAGAGAAACCCTGGGTAGTAATGGAAGGAATCCGATGCTTATGTGAATGGTTTACCATATCTCAAACATGGCAGAGAAGCCCTGGGTAGTAATGGAAGGAATATGATGCTTAGGTGAATGGTTTACCATGTCTTAAACATGGCAGAGAAACCCTGGGTAGTAATGGAAGGAATTTGACGCTTAGGTGAATGGTTTAACATGTCTTAAACATGGCAGAGAAACCCTGGGTAGTAATGGAAGGAGTTTGATACATGGTGAATGGTTTACCATGTCTTAAACATGGCAGAGAAACCCTGGGTAGTAATGGAAGGAATTCGATGCTTAGGTGAATGGTTTACCATGTCCTAAACATGGCAGAGAAACCTGGGTAGTAATGGAAGGAATTCAATGCTTGGTGAATGGTTTACCATGTCTTAAACATGGCAGAGAAACCCTGGGTAGTAATGGAAGGAATTTGATGCCTAGGTGAATGGTTTATCAATTCTTAAACATGGCAGAGAAAGCCTGGGTAGTAATGGAAGGAATTTGATGCTTGGGTGGATGGTTTACCATGTCGTAAACATGGTAGAGAAACCCTGGGTAGTAATGGAAGGAATACGATGCTTAGGTGAATGGTTTACCATGTCTTAAACATGGCAGAGAAAGCCTGGGTAGTAATGGAAGGAATTTGATGCTTAAGTGAATGGTTTACCATGTCTTAAACATGGCAGAGAAAACCTGGGTAGTAATGGAAGGATTTCAATGCTTGGTGAACGGTTTACCATGTCTTAAACATGGCAGAGAAACGTTGGGTAGTAATGGAAGGAATTTGATGCTTAGGTGAATGGTTTACCATGTCTTAAACATGGCAGAGAAACCCTGGGTAGTATTGGAAGGAATCTGATAATTGGTGAATGGTTTACCATGTTTGAAACATGGCAGAGAAACCCTGGGTAGTAATGGAAGGAATTCGATGCTTATGTGAATGGTTTACCATGTCCTAAACATGGCAGAGAAACCCTGGGTAGTAATGGAAGGAATTTGTTGCTTAGGTGAATGGTTTACCATGTCTTAAACATGGCAGAGAAACCCTGAGTAGTAATGGAAGGAATTTGATACTTAGGTGAATGGTTTACCATGTCTTAAACATGGCAGAGAAACCCTGTGTAGTAATGCAGGGAATCCAATGCTTATGTGAATGGTTCACCATGTCTCAAACATGGCAGAGAAGCCCTGGGTAGTAATGGAAGGAATATGATGCTTAGGTGAATGGTTTACCATGTCTTAAACATGGCAGAGAAACCCTGGGTAGTAATAAAAGGAATTTGATGCTTATGTGAATGGTTCACCATGTCTCAAACATGGCAGAGAAGCCCTGGATAATAATGGAAAGGAATTCGATGCTTATGTGAATGGTTTACCATGTCTTAAACATGGCAGAGAAACCCTGGGTAGTAATGGAAGGAATTTGACGCTTAGGTGAATGGTTTAACATGTCTTAAACATGGCAGAGAAACCCTGGGTAGTAATGGAAGGAGTTTTATGCTTGGTGAATGGTTTACCATGTCTTAAACATGGCAGGGAAACCCTAGGTAGTAATGGAAGGAATTCAATGCTTAGGTGAATGGTTTACCATCTCTTAAACATGGCAGAGAAACCCTGGGTAGCAATGGAAGGAATTTGATGCTTAGGTGAATGGTTTACCATGTCTTAAACATAGTAGAGAAACCCTGGGTAGTAATAGAAGGAATTTGACGCTTAGGTAAATGGTTTCCTATGTCTTAAACATGGCAGAGAGACCCTGGCTAGTAATGGAAGGAATTAGATGCTTATGTGAATGGTTTACCATGTCTTAAACATTGCAGAGAAACCCTGGGTAGTAATGGAATGAATTTGATGCTTAGGTGAATGGTTTATCAATTCTTAAACATGGCAGAGAAACCCTGGGTAGTAATGGAAGGAATTTGATGCTTAGGTGAATGGTTTACCATGTCTTAAACATGGCAGAGAAACCCTGGGTAGTAATAAAAGGAATTTGATGCTTGGTGAATGGTTTACCATGTCTTAAACATGGCAGAGAAACCGTGGGTAGTAATGGAAGGAATTTGATGCATAGGTGAATGGTTTACCATGTCTTAAACATGGCAGAGAAACCCCGGGTAGTAATGGAAGGAATTCGATGCTTAGGTGAATGGTTTACAATGTCTTAAACATTGCAGAGAAACCGAGGATAGTAATGGAAGGAATTTGATGCTTAGGTGAATGGTTTACCATGTCTTAAACATGGCAGAGAAACCCCGGGTAGTAATGGAAGGAATTCGATGCTTAGGTGAATGGTTTACCATGTCTTAAACATGGCAGAGAAACCCTGGGTAGTAATGGAAGGAATTTGATGCTTAGGTGAATGGTTTACCATGTCTTAAACATGGCAGAGAAACCCTGGGTAGTAATGGAAGGAATTTGGGTCTTAGGTGAATGGTTTACCATGTCTTAAACATGGCAGAGAAACCCTGAGTAGTAATGGAAGGAATTTGATACTTAGGTGAATGGTTTATCATGTCTTAAACATGGCAGAGAAACCCTGTGTAGTAATGGAAGGAATCCGATGCTTATGTGAATGGTTTACCATGTCTCAAAGCTTAGGTGAATGGTTTACCATGTCTTAAACATGGCAGAGAAACCCTGGGTAGTAATGGAAGGAATTTGACGCTTAGGAGAATGGTTTAACATGTCTTAAACATGGCAGAGAAACCCTGGGTAGTAATGGAAGGAGTTTGATGCTTGGTGAATGGTTTACCATCTCTTAAACATGGCAGAGAAACCCTGGGTAGCAAAGGAAGGAATTTGACGCTTAGGTGAATGGTTTCCTATGTCTTAAACATGGCAGAGAGACCCTGGCTAGTAATGGAAGGAATTATATGCTTATGTGAATGGTTTACCATGTCTTAAACATTGCAGAGAAACCCTGGGTAGTAATGAAATGAATTTGATGCTTAGGTGAATAATTTATCAATTCTTAAACATGGCAGAGAAACCCTGGGTAGTAACGGAAGGAATTTGATGCTTAGGTGAATGGTTTACCATGTCTTAAACATGGCAGAGAAACCCTGGGTAGTAATGGAAGGAATTCAATGCTTATGTGAATGGTTTACCATGTCTTAAACATGGCAGAGAAACCCTGGGTAGTAATAAAAGGAATTTGACGCTTGGTGAATGGTTTACCATGTCTTAAACATGGCAGAGAAACCGTGGGTAGTAATGGAAGGAATTTGATGCATAGGTGAATGGTTTACCATGTCTTAAACATGGCAGAGAAACCCCAGGTAGTAATGGAAGGAATTTGATGCTTAGGTGAATGGTTTACAATGTCTTAAACATTGCAGAGAAACCGAGGATAGTAATGGAAGGAATTTGATGCTTAGGTGAATGGTTTACCGTGTCTTAAACATGGCAGAGAAACCCCGGGTAGTAATGGAAGGAATTTGATGCTTAGGTGAATGGTTTACCATGTCTTAAACATGGCAGAGAAACCCTGGGTAGTAATGGAAGGAATTCGATGCTTAGGCGAATGGTTTACCATGTCCTAAACATGGCAGAGAAACCCTGGGTAGTAATGGAAGGAATTCGATGCTTAGGTGAATGGTTTACCATGTCTTAAACATGGCAGAGAAAACCTGGGTAGTAATGGAAGGAATTTGATGCTTAGGTGAATGGTTTACCATGTCTTAAACATGGCAGAGAAACCCTGGGTAGTAATGGAAGGAATTTGTTGCTTAGGTGAATGGTTTACCATGTCTTAAACATGGCAGAGAAACCCTGAGTAGTAATGGAAGGAATTTGATACTTAAGTGAATGGTTTACCATGTCTTAAACATGGCAGAGAAACCCTGTGTAGTAATGGAAGGAATCCGATGCTTATGTGAATGGTTTACCATGTCTCAAACATGGCAGAGAAGCCCTGGGTAGTAATGAAAGGAATATGATGCTTATGTGAATGGTTTACCATGTCTCAAACATGGCAGAGAAACCCTGGGTAGTACTGGAAGGAATATGATGTTTAGGTGAATGGTTTACCATGTCTTAAACTTGGCAGAGAAACCCTGGGTAGTAATGGAAGGAGTCTGATGCTTGGTGAATGGTTTACCATGTCTTAAACATGGCAGGGAAACCCTGGGTAGTAATGGAAGGAATACGATGCTTAGGTGAATGGTTTACCATGTCTTAAACATGGTAGAGAAACCCTGGGTAGTAATGGAAGGAATATGATGCTTAGGTGAATGGTTTACCATGTCTTAAACATAGCAGAGAAACCCTGGGTAGTAATGGAAGGAATTTGATGCTTAGGTGAATGGTTTACCATGTCTTAAACATGGCAGAGAAACCATGGGTAGTAATGGAAAGGAATTCGATGCTTATGTGAATGGTTTACCATGTCTTAAACATGGCAGAGAAACCCTGGGTAGTAATGTAAGGAATTTGACGCTTGGTGAATGGTTTACCATGTCTTAAACATGGCAGGGAAACCCTAGGTAGTAAAGGAAGGAATCCAATGCTTATGTGAATGGTTCACCATGTCTCAAACATGGCAGAGAAGCCCTGGGTAGTAATGGAAGGAATATGATGCTTAGGTGAATGGTTTACCATGTCTTAAACATAGTAGAGAAACCCTGGGTAGTAATGGAAGGAATTTGACGCTTAGGTAAATGGTTTCCTATGTCTTAAACATGGCAGAGAGACCCTGGCTAGTAATGGAAAGAATTAGATGCTTATGTGAATGGTTTACCATGTCTTAAACATTGCAGAGAAACCCTGGGTAGTAATGGAATTAATTTGATGCTTAGGTGAATGGTTTATCAATTCTTAAACATGGCAGAGAAACCCTGGGTAGTAATGGAAGGAATTTGATGCTTAGGTGAATGGTTTACCATGTCTTAAACATGGCAGAGAAACCCTGGGTAGTAATGGAAGGAATTCAATGCTTATGTGAATGGTTTACCATGTCTTAAACATGGCAGAGAAATCCTGGGTAGTAATAAAAGGAATTTGATGCTTGGTGAATGGTTTACCATGTCTTAAACATGGCAGAGAAACCGTGGGTAGTAATGGAAGGAATTTGATGCATAGGTGAATGGTTTACCATGTCTTAAACATGGCACAGAAACCCCGGGTAGTAATGGAAGGAATCTGATGCTTAGGTGAATGGTTTACAATGTCTTAAACATTGCAGAGAAACCGAGGATAGTAATGGAAGGAATTTGATGCTTAGGTGAATGGTTTACCGTGTCTTAAACATGGCAGAGAAACCCCGGGTAGTAATGGAAGGAATTTGATGCTTAGATGAATGGTTTACCATGTCTTAAACGTGGCAGAGAAACCCTGGGTAGTAATGAAAGGAATTCGATGCTTAGTCGAAAGGTTTACCATGTCCTAAACATGGCAGAGAAACCCTGGGTAGTAATGGAAGGAATTCGATGCTTAGGTGGATGGTTTACCATGTCTTAAACATGGCAGAGAAACCCTGAGTAGTAATGGAAGGAATTTGATACTTAAGTGAATGGTTTACCATGTCTTAAACATGGCAGAGAAACCCTGAGTAGTAATGGAAGGAATTTGATACTTAAGTGAATGGTTTACCATGTCTTAAACATGGCAGAGAAACCCTGTGTAGTAATGGAAGGAATCCGATGCTTATGTGAATGGTTTACTATGTCTCAAACATGGCAGAGAAGCCCTGGGTAGTAATGGAAGGAATATGATGTTTAGGTGAATGGTTTACCATGTCTTAAACATGGCAGAGAAACCCTGGGTAGTAATGGAAGGAATTTGATGCTTAGGTGAATGGTTTAACATGTCTTAAACATGGCAGAGAAACCCTAGGTAGTAATGGAAGGAGTTTGATGCTTGGTGAATGGTTTACCATGTCTTAAACATGGCAGAGAAACCCTAGGTAGCAATGGAAGGAATTTGATGCTTAGGTGAATGGTTTACCATGTCTTAAACATGGAGAGAAACCCTGGGTAGCAATGGAAAGAATTTGATGCTTAGGTGAATGGTTTACCATGTCTTAAACATGGCAGAGAAACCCTGGGTAGTAATGGAAGGAATTCAATGCTTATGTGAATGGTTTACCATGTCTTAAACATGGCAGAGAAACCCTGAGTAGTAATGGAAGGAATCTGATACTTAGGTGAATAGTTTACCATGTGTTAAACATGGCAGAGAAACCTGGGTAGTAATGGAAAGGAATTTGATGCTTAGGTGAATTGTTTACCATGTCTTAAACATGGCAGAGAAACCCTGGGTAGTAATGGAAGGAATTTGATGCTTATGTGAATGGTTTACCGTGTCTTAAACATGGCAGAGAAACCCTGGGTAGTAATGGAAGGAATTCTATACTTGGTGAATGGTTTACCATGTCTTAAACATGGCAGAGAAACCCTGGGTAGTAATGGAAGGAATTTGATGCTTAGGTGAATGGTTTACCATGTCTTAAACATGGCAGAGAAACCCTGGGTAGTAATGGAAGGAATTCAATGCTTATGTGAATGGTTTACCATGTCTTAAACATGGCAGAGAAACCCTGGGTAGTAATAAAAGGAATTTGATGCTTGGTGAATGGTTTACCATGTCTTAAACATGGCAGAGAAACCGTGGGTACTAATGGAAGGAATTTGATGCATAGGTGAATGGTTTACCATGTCTTAAACATGGCAGAGAAACCCTGGGTAGTAATGGAAGGAATCTGATGCTTAGGTGAATGGTTTACCATGTGTTAAACATGGCAGAGAAACCCTGGGTAGTAATGGAAAGGAATTTGATGCTTAGGTGAATTGTTTACCATGTCTTAAACATGGCAGAGAAACCCTGGGTAGTAATGGAAGGAATTTGATGCTTATGTGAATGGTTTACCGTGTCTTAAACATGGCAGAGAAACCCTGGGTAGTAATGGAAGGAATTCTATACTTGGTGAATGGTTTACCATGTCTTAAACATGGCAGAGAAACCCTGGGTAGTAATGGAAGGAATTTAATGCTTAGGTGAATGGTTTACCATGTCTTAAACATGGTAGAGAAACCCTGGGTAGTAATGGAAGGAATTTAATGCTTAGGCGAATGGTTTAATTGATAACGTAAGCAAAAAACGCTTTCGGAGAGCCCAGTGTCTCTCCTTCCTCAGACAAGGTTTACAAACAACTTGCAACCAAATTTATACATTTAAAATCAATTATGTAATCAGACAATTTAAGTTAATTAGATAAAGGCAGTGAAAAAAGAACTAATACATAATTTAAACTACAAAACTAATTAAATGTTGCCACACTCTGTTCCTCACCATTACCATAATATATGAATGTGTGTTTGTGGGCACGTGTGTACAAATACACACACATAATTCATACAAATATATAAATACATATGTAACAACACACACACACACACACACACACACACACACACACACACACACACACACATAGGGAATAAGCCTTAAAACATTTAAAAATAGTTAAAATTTATTAATAACAAGTAATAAATCCAAAAAACACTTACATCTTACAATAAAATTGACTATACTTAGCAATTTAAACCAAATTTAATTTACATGAAAAACCAAAAGCAAAAGCAAACGTTTTTCTTAACATTTTACACACACAACTAGCTCTGTTCCACACATAAGGGAACTACCTTTTCAAAGATAAAAGTTTTAAAACACAAGTGATAGAAACATACTCATTTAAACCAGGATGCATATATGCACCAGTACGGATCTGCCAGGCCAATTCATTGATGTCTAGATGGGTTTGCTTTTGCTTTTGGTTTTTCATGTAAATTAAATTTGGTTTAAATTGCTAAGTATAGTCAATTTTATTGTAAGATGTAAGTGTTTTTTGGATTTATTACTTGTTATTAATTAATTTTAACTATTTTTAAATGTTTTAAGGCTTATTCCCTATGTGTGTGTGTGTGTGTGTGTGTGTGGGTGTTGTTACATATGTATTTATATTTTTGTATGAATTATGTGTGTGTATTTGTACACACGCGCCCACAAACACACATTCATATATTATGTTAATGGTGAGGAACAGAGTGTGGCAACATTTAATTAGTGTTGTAGTTTAAATAATGTATTAGTTCTTTTTTCACTGCCTTTATCTAATTAACTTAAATTGTCTGATTACATAATTGATTTTAAATGTATAAATTTGGTTGCAAGTTGTTTGTAAACCTTGTCTGAGGAAGGAGAGACACTGGGCTCTCCGAAAGCGTTTTTTACTGCTATCAATTAAACTTGTTTTGCTTTGGGATTGTTTGCCGCTGCTCTTTTTTGTGTTCCATGTCTTAAACATGGCAGAGAAACCCTGGGTAGTAATGGAAGAAATCTGATGCTTAGGTGAATGGTTTACCATGTCTTAAACATGGCAGAGAAATTCTGGGTAGTAATGGAAGGAATTTGATGCGTAGGTGAATGGTTTACCATGTCTTAAACATGGCAGAGAAACCATGGGTAGTAATGGAAGGAATTCAATGCTTAGTTGAATGGTTTACCATGTGTTAAACATGGCAGAAAAACCATGGGTAGTAATGGAAGGAATTCGATGCTTAGGTGAATGGTTTACCATGTCTTAAACATGGTAGAGAAACCCTGGGTAGTAATGTAAGGAATTCGATGCGTAGGTGAATGGTTTACTATGTCTTAAACATGACAGAGAGACCCTGGCTAGTAAAGGAAGGAATTAGATGCTTATGTGAATGCTTTACCATGTCTTAAACATGGCAGAGAGACCCTGGGTAGTAATGGAAGAAATTTGATGTTTAGGTGAATGGTTTACCGTGTTTTAAACATGGCAGAGAAACCATGGGTAGTAATGGAAGGAATTAGATGCTTATTTGAATGCTTTACCATGTCTTAAACATGGCAGAGAGACCCTGGGTAGTAATGGAAGGAATTTGATGCTTAGGTGAATGGTTTACCATGTCTTAAACATGGCAGAGAAACCATGGGTAGTAATGGAAAGGAATTTGATGCTTATGTGAATGGTTTACCATGTCTTAAACATGGCAGAGAAACCCTGGGTAGTAATGTAAGGAATGTGACGCTTGGTGAATGGTTTACCATGTCTTAAACATGGCAGGGAAACCCTAGGTAGTAATGGAAGGAATCCAATGCTTATGTGAATGGTTCACCATGTCTCAAACATGGCAGAGAAGCCCTGGGTAGTAATGGAAGGAATATGATGCTTAGGTGAATGGTTTACCATGTCTTAAACATAGTAGAGAAACCCTGGGTAGTAATGGAAGGAATTTGACGCTTAGGTAAATGGTTTCCTATGTCTTAAACATGGCAGAGAGACCCTGGCTAGTAATGGAAGGAATTAGATGCTTATGTGAATGGTTTACCATGTCTTAAACATTGCAGAGAAACCCTGGGTAGTAATGGAAGGAATTTGATGCTTAGGTGAATGGTTTACCATGTCTTAAACATGGCAGAGAAACCCTGGGTAGTAATGGAAGGAATTCAATGCTTATGTGAATGGTTTACCATGTCTTAAACATGGCAGAGAAATCCTGGGTAGTAATAAAAGGAATTTGATGCTTGGTGAATGGTTTACCATGTCTTAAACATGGCAGAGAAACCGTGGGTAGTAATGGAAGGAATTTGATGCATAGGTGAATGGTTTACCATGTCTTAAACATGGCACAGAAACCCCGGGTAGTAATGGAAGGAATCTGATGCTTAGGTGAATGGTTTACAATGTCTTAAACATTGCAGAGAAACCGAGGATAGTAATGGAAGGAATTTGATGCTTAGGTGAATGGTTTACCGTGTCTTAAACATGGCAGAGAAACCCCGGGTAGTAATGGAAGGAATTTGATGCTTAGATGAATGGTTTACCATGTCTTAAACATGGCAGAGAAACCCTGGGTAGTAATGGAAGGAATTCGATGCTTAGGCGAAAGGTTTACCATGTCCTAAACATGGCAGAGAAACCCTGGGTAGTAATGGAAGGAATTCGATGCTTAGGTGAATGGTTTACCATGTCTTAAACATGGCAGAGAAAACCTGGGTAGTAATGGAAGGAATTTGATGCTTAGGTGAATGGTTTACCATGTCTTAAACATGGCAGAGAAACCCTGAGTAGTAATGGAAGGAATTTGATACTTAAGTGAATGGTTTACCATGTCTTAAACATGGCAGAGAAACCCTGTGTAGTAATGGAAGGAATCCGATGCTTATGTGAATGGTTTACCATGTCTCAAACATGGCAGAGAAGCCCTGGGTAGTAATGGAAGGAATATGATGTTTAGGTGAATGGTTTACCATGTCTTAAACATGGCAGAGAAACCCTGGGTAGTAATGGAAGGAATTTGATGCTTAGGTGAATGGTTTAACATGTCTTAAACATGGCAGAGAAACCCTGGGTAGTAATGGAAGGAGTTTGATGCTTGGTGAATGGTTTACCATGTCTTAAACATGGCAGGGAAACCCTAGGTAGTAATGGAAGGAATTCAATGCTTAGGTGAATGGTTTACCATGTCTTAAACATGGAGAGAAACCCTGGGTAGCAATGGAAAGAATTTGATGCTTAGGTGAATGGTTTACCATGTCTTAAACATGGCAGAGAAACCCTGGGTAGTAATGGAAGGAATTCAATGCTTATGTGAATGGTTTACCATGTCTTAAACATGGCAGAGAAACCCTGAGTAGTAATGGAAGGAATCTGATACTTAGGTGAATAGTTTACCATGTGTTAAACATGGCAGAGAAACCCTGGGTAGTAATGGAAGGAATCTGATACTGAGGTGAATGGTTTACCATGTGTTAAACATGGCAGAGAAACCTGGGTAGTAATGGAAAGGAATTTGATGCTTAGGTGAATTGTTTACCATGTCTTAAACATGGCAGAGAAACCCTGGGTAGTAATGGAAGGAATTTGATGCTTATGTGAATGGTTTACCGTGTCTTAAACATGGCAGAGAAACCCTGGGTAGTAATGGAAGGAATTCTATACTTGGTGAATGGTTTACCATGTCTTAAACATGGCAGAGAAACCCTGGGTAGTAATGGAAGGAATTTGATGCTTAGGTGAATGGTTTACCATGTCTTAAACATGGCAGAGAAACCCTGGGTAGTAATGGAAGGAATTCAATGCTTATGTGAATGTTTTACCATGTCTTAAACATGGCAGAGAAACCCTGGGTAGTAATAAAAGGAATTTGATGCTTGGTGAATGGTTTACCATGTCTTAAACATGGCAGAGAAACCGTGGGTACTAATGGAAGGAATTTGATGCATAGGTGAATGGTTTACCATGTCTTAAACATGGCAGAGAAACCCTGGGTAGTAATGGAAGGAATCTGATGCTTAGGTGAATGGTTTACCATGTGTTAAACGTGGCAGAGAAACCCTGGGTAGTAATGGAAAGGAATTTGATGCTTAGGTGAATTGTTTACCATGTCTTAAACATGGCAGAGAAACCCTGGGTATTAATGGAAGGAATTTGATGCTTATGTGAATGGTTTACCGTGTCTTAAACATGGCAGAGAAACCCTGGGTAGTAATGGAAGGAATTCTATACATGGTGAATGGTTTACCATGACTTAAACATGGCAGAGAAACCCTGGGTAGTAATGGAAGGAATTTAATGCTTAGGTGAATGGTTTACCATGTCTTAAACATGGTAGAGAAACCCTGGGTAGTAATGGAAGGAATTTAATGCTTAGGTGAATGGTTTAATTGATAACGTAAGCAAAAAACGCTTTCGGAGAGCCCAGTGTCTCTCCTTCCTCAGACAAGGTTTACAAACAACTTGCAACCAAATTTATACATTTAAAATCAATTATGTAATCAGACAATTTAAGTTAATTAGATAAAGGCAGTGAAAAAAGAACTAATACATAATTTAAACTACAAAACTAATTAAATGTTGCCACACTCTGTTCCTCACCATTACCATAATATATGAATGTGTGTTTGTGGGCACGTGTGTACAAATACACACACATAATTCATACAAATATATAAATACATATGTAACAACACACACACACACACACACACACACACACACACACACACACACACACATAAGGAATAAGCCTTAAAACATTTAAAAATAGTTAAAATTTATTAATAACAAGTAATAAATCCAAAAAACACTTACATCTTACAATAAAATTGACTATACTTAGCAATTTAAACCAAATTTAATTTACATGAAAAACCAAAAGCAAAAGCAAACGTTTTTCTTAACATTTTACACACACAACTAGCTCTGTTCCACACATAAGGGAACTACCTTTTCAAAGATAAAAGTTTTAAAACACAAGTGATAGAAACATACTCATTTAAACCAGGATGCATATATGCACCAGTACGGATCTGCCAGGCCAATTCATTGATGTCTAGATGGGTTTGCTTTTGCTTTTGGTTTTTCATGTAAATTAAATTTGGTTTAAATTGCTAAGTATAGTCAATTTTATTGTAAGATGTAAGTGTTTTTTGGATTTATTACTTGTTATTAATTAATTTTAACTATTTTTAAATGTTTTAAGGCTTATTCCCTATGTGTGTGTGTGTGTGTGTGTGTGTGTGTGGGTGTTGTTACATATGTATTTATATTTTTGTATGAATTATGTGTGTGTATTTGTACACACGCGCCCACAAACACACATTCATATATTATGTTAATGGTGAGGAACAGAGTGTGGCAACATTTAATTAGTGTTGTAGTTTAAATTATGTATTAGTTCTTTTTTCACTGCCTTTATCTAATTAACTTAAATTGTCTGATTACATAATTGATTTTAAATGTATAAATTTGGTTGCAAGTTGTTTGTAAACCTTGTCTGAGGAAGGAGAGACACTGGGCTCCGAAAAGCGCTTTTTACGTTATCAATTAAACTTGTTTTGCTTTGGGATTGTTTGCCTCTGCTCTTTTTTGTGTTCCATGTCTTAAACATGGCAGAGAAACCCTGGGTAGTAATGGAAGAAATCTGATGCTTAGGTGAATGGTTTACCATGTCTTAAACATGGCAGAGAAATTCTGGGTAGTAATGGAAGGAATTTGATGCGTAGGTGAATGGTTTACCATGTCTTAAACATGGCAGAGAAACCATGGGTAGTAATGGAAGGAATTCAATGCTTAGTTGAATGGTTTACCATGTCTTAAACATGGCAGAAAAACCATGGGTAGTAATGGAAGGAATTCGATGCTTAGGTGAATGGTTTACCATGTCTTAAACATGGTAGAGAAACCCTGGGTAGTAATGTAAGGAATTTGATGCGTAGGTGAATGGTTTACTATGTCTTAAACATGGCAGAGAGACCCTGGCTAGTAAAGGAAGGAATTAGATGCTTATGTGAATGCTTTACCATGTCTTAAACATGGCAGAGAGACCCTGGGTAGTAATGGAAGAAATTTGATGTTTAGGTGAATGGTTTACCGTGTTTTAAACATGGCAGAGAAACCATGGGTAGTAATGGAAGGACCTTCTTGCTTAGGTGAATGGTTTACCATGTCTTAAACATGGCAGAGAAACCCTGGGTAGTAATGGAAGGAATTTGACGCTTAGGTAAATGGTTTCCTATGTCTTAAACATGGCAGAGAGACCCTGGCTAGTAATGGAAGGAATTAGATGCTTATGTGAATGGTTTACCATGTCTTAAACATTGCAGAGAAACCCTGGGTAGTAATGGAATTAATTTGATGCTTAGGTGAATGGTTTATCAATTCTTAAACATGGCAGAGAAACCCTGGGTAGTAATGGAAGGAATTCAATGCTTATGTGAATGGTTTACCATGTCTTAAACATGGCAGAGAAACCCTGGGTAGTAATAAAAGGAATTTGATGCTTGGTGAATGGTTTACCATGTCTTAAACATGGCAGAGAAACCGTGGGTAGTAATGGAAGGAATGTGATGCATAGGTGAATGGTTTACCATGTCTTAAACATGGCAGAGAAACCCTGGGTACTAATGGAAGGAATTTGATGCATAGGTGAATGGTTTACCATGTCTTAAACATGGCAGAGAAACCCTGGGTAGTAATGGAAGGAATCTGATGCTTAGGTGAATGGTTTACCATGTCTTAAACATGGCAGAGAAACCATGGGTAGTAATGGAAGGAATTCGATGCTTAGGTGAATGGTTTACCATGTCTTAAACATGGCAGAGAAACCATGGGTAGTAATGGAAGGAATTCGATGCTTAGGTGAATGGTTTACCATGTCTTAAACATGGCAGAGAAACCCTGGGTAGTAATGGAAGGAATTCGATGCTTAGGTGAATGGTTTACCATGTCTAAAACATGGCAGAGAAACCCTGGGTAGTAATGGAAGGAATTTAATGCTTAGGTGAATGGTTTACCATGTCTTAAACATGGTAGAGAAACCCTGGGTAGTAATGGAAGGAATTTAATGCTTAGGTGAATGGTTTAATTGATAACGTAAGCAAAAAACGCTTTCGGAGAGCCCAGTGTCTCTCCTTCCTCAGACAAGGTTTACAAACAACTTGCAACCAAATTTATACATTTAAAATCAATTATGTAATCAGACAATTTAAGTTAATTAGATAAAGGCAGTGAAAAAAGAACTAATACATAATTTAAACTACAACACTAATTAAATGTTGCCACACTCTGTTCCTCACCATTACCATAATATATGAATGTGTGTTTGTGGGCACGTGTGTACAAATACACACACATAATTCATACAAATATATAAATACATATGTAACAACACACACACACACACACACACACACACACACACACACACACACACACACATAGGGAATAAGCCTTAAAACATTTAAAAATAGTTAAAATTTATTAATAACAAGTAATAAATCCAAAAAACACTTACATCTTACAATAAAATTGACTATGCTTAGCAATTTAAACCAAATTTAATTTACATGAAAAACCAAAAGCAAAAGCAAACGTTTTTCTTAACATTTTACACACACAACTAGCTCTGTTCCACACATAAGGGAACTACCTTTTCAAAGATAAAAGTTTTAAAACACAAGTGATAGAAACATACTCATTTAAACCAGGATGCATATATGCACCAGTACGGATCTGCCAGGCCAATTCATTGATGTCTAGATGGGTTTGCTTTTGCTTTTGGTTTTTCATGTAAATTAAATTTGGTTTAAATTGCTAAGTATAGTCAATTTTATTGTAAGATGTAAGTGTTTTTTGGATTTATTACTTGTTATTAATTAATTTTAACTATTTTTAAATGTTTTAAGGCTTATTCCCTATGTGTGTGCGTGTGTGTGTGGGTGTTGTTACATATGTATTTATATACTTGTATGAATTATGTGTGTGTATTTGTACGCACGCGCCCACAAACACACATTCATATATTATGTTAATGGTGAGGAACAGAGTGTGGCAACATTTAATTAGTGTTGTAGTTTAAATAATGTATTAGTTCTTTTTTCACTGCCTTTATCTAATTAACTTAAATTGTCTGATTACATAATTGATTTTAAATGTATAAATTTGGTTGCAAGTTGTTTGTAAACCTTGTCTGAGGAAGGAGAGACACTGGGCTCTCCGAAAGCGTTTTTTGCTTACGTTATCAATTAAACTTGTTTTGCTTTGGGATTGTTTGCCGCTGCTCTTTTTTGTGTTCCATGTCTTAAACATGGCAGAGAAACCCTGGGTAGTAATGGAAGAAATCTGATGCTTAGGTGAATGGTTTACCATGTCTTAAACATGGCAGAGAAATTCTGGGTAGTAATGGAAGGAATTTGATGCGTAGGTGAATGGTTTACCATGTCTTAAACATGGCAGAGAAACCATGGGTAGTAATGGAAGGAATTCAATGCTTAGTTGAATGGTTTACCATGTCTTAAACATGGCAGAAAAACCATGGGTAGTAATGGAAGGAATTTGATGCTTAGGTGAATGGTTTACCATGTCTTAAACATGGTAGAGAAACCCTGGGTAGTAATGTAAGGAATTTGATGCGTAGGTGAATGGTTTACTATGTCTTAAACATGGCAGAGAGACCCTGGCTAGTAAAGGAAGGAATTAGATGCTTATGTGAATGCTTTACCATGTCTTAAACATGGCAGAGAGACCCTGGGTAGTAATGGAAGAAATTTGATGTTTAGGTGAATGGTTTACCGTGTTTTAAACATGGCAGAGAAACCATGGGTAGTAATGGAAGGACCTTGTTGCTTAGGTGAATGGCTTACCATGTCTTAAACATGGCAGAGAAACCCTGGGTAGTAATGGAAGGAATTTGACGCTTAGGTAAATGGTTTCTTATGTCTTAAACATGGCAGAGAGACCCTGGCTAGTAATGGAAGGAATTAGATGCTTATGTGAATGGTTTAACATGTCTTAAACATTGCAGAGAAACCCTGGGTAGTAATGGAATGAATTTGATGCTTAGGTGAATGGTTTATCAATTCTTAAACATGGCAGAGAAACCCTGGGTAGTAATGGAAGGAATTCAATGCTTATGTGAATGGTTTACCATGTCTTAAACATGGCAGAGAAACCCTGGGTAGTAATAAAAGGAATTTGATGCTTAGTGAATGGTTTACCATGTCTTAAACATGGCAGAGAAACTGTGGGTAGTAATGGAAGGAATGTGATGCATAGGTGAATGGTTTACCATGTCTTAAACATGGCAGAGAAACCCCGGGTAGTAATGGAAGGAATTCGATGCTTAGGTGAATGGTTTACAATGTCTTAAACATTGCAGAGAAACCGAAATAGTAATGGAAGGAATTTTATGCTTAGGTGAATGGTTTACCATGTCTTAAACATGGCAGAGAAACCCCGGGTAGTAATGGAAGGAATTCAATGCTTAGGTGAATGGTTTACCATGTCTTAAACATGGCAGAGAAACCCTGGGTAGTAATGGAAGGAATTTGATGCTTAGGTGAATGGTTTACCATGTCTTAAACATGGCAGAGAAACCCTGGGTAGTAATGGAAGGAATTTGTTGCTTAGGTGAATGGTTTACCATGTCTTAAACATGGCAGAGAAACCCTGAGTAGTAATGGAAGGAATTTGATACTTAGGTGAATAGTTTACCATGTCTTAAACATGGCAGAGAAACCCTGTGTAGTAATGGAAGGAATCCGATGCTTATGTGAATGATTTACCATGTCTCAAACATGGCAGAGAAGCCCTGGGTAGTAATGGAAGGAATATGATGCTTAGGTGAATGGTTTACCAGGTCTTAAACATGGCAGAGAAACCCTGGGTAGTAATGGAAGGAATTTGACGCTTAGGTGAATGGTTTAACATGTCTTAAACATGGCAGAGAAACCCTGGGTAGTAACGGAAGGAGTTTGATGCTTGGTGAATGGTTTACCATCTCTTAAACATGGCAGAAAAACCCTGGGTAGCAAAGGAAGGAATTTGACGCTTAGGTGAATCGTTTCCTATGTCTTAAACATGGCAGAGAGACCCTGGCAAGTAATGGAAGGAATTAGATGCTTATGTGAATGGTTTACCATGCTTAAACATTGCAGAGAAACCCTGGGTAGTAATGAAATGAATTTGATGCTTAGGTGAATGGTTTATCAATTCTTAAACATGGCAGAGAAACCCTGGGTAGTAATGGAAGGAATTTGATGCTTAGGTGAATGGTTTACCATGTCTTAAACATGGCAGAGAAACCCTGGGTAGTAATAAAAGGAATTTGATGCTTGGTGAATGGTTTACCATGTCTTAAACATGGCAGAGAAACCGTGGGTAGTAATGGAAGGAATTTGATGCATACGTGAATGGTTTACCATGTCTTAAACATGGCAGAGAAACCCCGGGTAGTAATGGAAGGAATTTGATGCTTAGGTGAATGGTTTACAATGTCTTAAACATTGCAGAGAAACCGAGGATAGTAATGGAAGGAATTTGATGCTTAGGTGAATGGTTTACCGTGTCTTAAACATGGCAGAGAAACCCCGGGTAGTAATGGAAGGAATTTGATGCTTAGGTGAATGGTTTACCATGTCTTAAACATGGCAGAGAAACCCTGGGTAGTAATGGAAGGAATTGATGCTTAGGCGAATGGTTTACCATGTCCTAAACATGGCAGAGAAACCCTGGGTAGTAATGGAAGGAATTCAATGCTTAGGTGAATGGTTTACCATGTCTTAAACATGGCAGAGAAAACCTGGGTAGTGATGGAAGGAATTTGATGCTTAGGTGAATGGTTTACCATGTCTTAAACATGGCAGAGAAACCCTGGGTAGTAATGGAAGGAATTTGTTGCTTAGGTGAATGGTTTACCATGTCTTAAACATGGCAGAGAAACCCTGAGTAGTAATGGAAGGAATTTGATACTTAAGTGAATGGTTTACCATGTCTTAAACATGGCAGAGAAACCCTGTGTAGTAATGGAAGGAATCCGATGCTTATGTGAATGGTTTACCATGTCTCAAACATGGCAGAGAAGCCCTGGGTAGTAATGGAAGGAATATGATGTTTAGGTGAATGGTTTACCATGTCTTAAACATGGCAGAGAAACCCTGGGTAGTAATGGAAGGAATGTGATGCTTAGGTGAATGGTTTAACATGTCTTAAACATGGCAGAGAAACCCTGGGTAGTAATGGAAGGAGTTTGATGCTTGTTGAATGGTTTACCATGTCTTAAACATGGCAGGGAAACCCTAGGTAGTAATGGAAGGAATCCAATGCTTCTGTGAATGGTTCACCATGTCTCAAACATGGCAGAGAAGCCCTGGGTAGTAATGGAAGGAATATGATGCTTAGGTGAATGGTTTACCATGTCTTAAACATGGCAGAGAAACCATGGGTAGTAATGGAAAGGAATTTGATGCTTATGTGAATGGTTTACCATGTCTTAAACATGGCAGAGAAACCCTGGGTAGTAATGGAAGGAATTTGACGCTTAGGTGAATGGTTTAACATGTCTTAAACATGGCAGAGAAACCCTGGGTAGTAATGGAAGGAGTTTTATGCTTGGTGAATGGTTTACCATGTCTTAACAATGGCAGGGAAACCCTAGGTAGTAATGGAAGGAATTCAATGCTTAGGTGAATGGTTTACCATCTCTTAAACATGGCAGAGAAACCCTGGGTAGCAATGGAAGGAATTCGATGCTTAGGTGAATGGTTTACCATGTCTTAAACATAGTAGAGAAACCCAGGGTAGTAATGGAAGGAATTTGACGCTTAGGTAAATGGTTTCCTATGTCTTAAACATGGCAGAGAGACCCTGGCTAGTAATGGAAGGAATTAGATGCTTATGTGAATGGTTTACCATGTCTTAAACATTGCAGAGAAACCCTGGGTAATAATGGAATGAATTTGATGCTTAGGTGAATGGTTTATCAATTCTTAAACATGGCAGAGAAACCCTGGGTAGTAATGGAAGGAATTTGATGCTTAGGTGAATGGTTTACCATGTCTTAAACATGGCAGAGAAACCCTGGGTAGTAATGGAAGGAATTCAATGCTTATGTGAATGGTTTACCATGTCTTAAACATGGCAGAGAAACCCTGGGTAGTAATAAAAGGAATTTGATGCTTGGTGAATGGTTTACCATGTCTTAAACATGGCAGAGAAACTGTGGGTAGTAATGGAAGGAATTTGATGCATTGGTGAATGGTTTACCATGTCTTAAACATGGCAGAGAAACCCTGAGTAGTAATGGAAGGAATCTGATGCTTAGGTGAATGGCTTACCATGTGTTAAACATGGCAGAGAAACCCTGGGTAGTAATGGAAAGGAATTTGATGCTTAGGTGAATTGTTTACCATGTCTTAAACATGGCAGAGAAACCCTGGGTAGTAATGGAAGGAATTTGATGCTTATGTGAATGGTTTACCGTGTCTTAAACATGGCAGAGAAACCCTGGGTAGTAATGGAAGGAATTCTATACTTGGTGAATGGTTTACCATGTCTTAAACATGGCAGAGAAACCCTGGGAAGTAATGTAAGGAATTTGATGCTTAGGTGAATGGTTTACCATGTCTTAAACATGGCAGAGAAACCCTGGGTAGTAATGGAAGGAATTCAATGCTTATGTGAATGGTTTACCATGTCTTAAACATGGCAGAGAAACCCTGGGTAGTAATAAAAGGAATTTGATGCTTGGTGAATGGTTTACCATGTCTTAAACATGGCAGAGAAACCGTGGGTAGTAATGGAAGGAATTTGATGCATAGGTGAATGGTTTACCATGTCTTAAACATGGCAGAGAAACCCTGAGTAGTAATGGAAGGAATCTGATGCTTAGGTGAATGGCTTACCATGTGTTAAACATGGCAGAGAAACCCTGGGTAGTAATGGAAAGGAATTTGATGCTTAGGTGAATTGTTTACCATGTCTTAAACATGGCAGAGAAACCCTGGGTAGTAATGGAAGGAATTTGATGCTTATGTGAATGGTTTACCGTGTCTTAAACATGGCAGAGAAACCCTGGGTAGTAATGGAAGGAATTCTATACTTGGTGAATGGTTTACCATGTCTTAAACATGGCAGAGAAACCCTGGGAAGTAATGTAAGGAATTTGATGCTTAGGTGAATGGTTTACCATGTCTTAAACATGGCAGAGAAACCCTGGGTAGTAATGGAAGGAATTCAATGCTTATGTGAATGGTTTACCATGTCATAAACATGGCAGAGAAACCCTGGGTAGTAATGGAAGGAATTTGATGCTTAGGTGAATGGTTTACCATGTCTTAAACATGGCAGAGAAACCCTGGGTAGTAATGGAAGGAATTCAATGCTTATGTGAATGGTTTACCATGTCTTAAACATGGCAGAGAAACCCTGGGTAGTAATAAAAGGAATTTGATGCTTGGTGAATTGTTTACCATGTCTTAAACATGGCAGAGAAACCATGGGTAGTAATGGAAGGAATTTGATGCATAGGTGAATGGTTTACCATGTCTTAAACATGGCAGAGAAACCCTGGGTAGTAATGGAAGGAATCTGATGCTTAGGTGAATGGTTTACCATATGTTAAACATGGCAGAGAAACCCTGGGTAGTAATGGAAAGGAATTTGATGCTTAGGTGAATGGTTTACCATGTCTTAAACATGGCAGAGAAACCCTGGGTAGTAATGGAAGGAATTTGTTGCTTAGGTGAATGGTTTACCATGTCTTAAACATGGCAGAGAAACCCTGAGTAGTAATGGAAGGAATTTGATACTTAGGTGAATAGTTTACCATGTCTTAAACATGGCAGAGAAACCCTGTGTAGTAATGGAAGGAATCCGATGCTTATGTGAATGGTTTACCATGTCTCAAACATGGCAGAGAAGCCCTGGGTAGTAATGGAAGGAATATGATGCTTAGGTGAATGGTTTACCAGGTCTTAAACATGGCAGAGAAACCCTGGGTAGTAATGGAAGGAATTTGACGCTTAGGTGAATGGTTTAACATGTCTTAAACATGGCAGAGAAACCCTGGGTAGTAATGGAAGGAGTTTGATGCTTGGTGAATGGTTTACCATCTCTTAAACATGGCAGAAAAACCCTGGGTAGCAAAGGAAGGAATTTGACGCTTAGGTGAATCGTTTCCTATGTCTTAAACATGGCAGAGAGACCCTGGCAAGTAATGGAAGGAATTAGATGCTTATGTGAATGGTTTACCATGCTTAAACATTGCAGAGAAACCCTGGGTAGTAATGAAATGAATTTGATGCTTAGGTGAATGGTTTATCAATTCTTAAACATGGCAGAGAAACCCTGGGTAGTAATGGAAGGAATTTGATGCTTAGGTGAATGGTTTACCATGTCTTAAACATGGCAGAGAAACCCTGGGTAGTAATAAAAGGAATTTGATGCTTGGTGAATGGTTTACCATGTCTTAAACATGGCAGAGAAACCGTGGGTAGTAATGGAAGGAATTTGATGCATACGTGAATGGTTTACCATGTCTTAAACATGGCAGAGAAACCCCGGGTAGTAATGGAAGGAATTTGATGCTTAGGTGAATGGTTTACAATGTCTTAAACATTGCAGAGAAACCGAGGATAGTAATGGAAGGAATTTGATGCTTAGGTGAATGGTTTACCGTGTCTTAAACATGGCAGAGAAACCCCGGGTAGTAATGGAAGGAATTTGATGCTTAGGTGAATGGTTTACCATGTCTTAAACATGGCAGAGAAACCCTGGGTAGTAATGGAAGGAATTCGATGCTTAGGCGAATGGTTTACCATGTCCTAAACATGGCAGAGAAACCCTGGGTAGTAATGGAAGGAATTCAATGCTTAGGTGAATGGTTTACCATGTCTTAAACATGGCAGAGAAAACCTGGGTAGTGATGGAAGGAATTTGATGCTTAGGTGAATGGTTTACCATGTCTTAAACATGGCAGAGAAACCCTGGGTAGTAATGGAAGGAATTTGTTGCTTAGGTGAATGGTTTACCATGTCTTAAACATGGCAGAGAAACCCTGAGTAGTAATGGAAGGAATTTGATACTTAAGTGAATGGTTTACCATGTCTTAAACATGGCAGAGAAACCCTGTGTAGTAATGGAAGGAATCCGATGCTTATGTGAATGGTTTACCATGTCTCAAACATGGCAGAGAAGCCCTGGGTAGTAATGGAAGGAATATGATGTTTAGGTGAATGGTTTACCATGTCTTAAACATGGCAGAGAAACCCTGGGTAGTAATGGAAGGAATGTGATGCTTAGGTGAATGGTTTAACATGTCTTAAACATGGCAGAGAAACCCTGGGTAGTAATGGAAGGAGTTTGATGCTTGTTGAATGGTTTACCATGTCTTAAACATGGCAGGGAACCCTAGGTAGTAATGGAAGGAATCCAATGCTTCTGTGAATGGTTCACCATGTCTCAAACATGGCAGAGAAGCCCTGGGTAGTAATGGAAGGAATATGATGCTTAGGTGAATGGTTTACCATGTCTTAAACATGGCAGAGAAACCATGGGTAGTAATGGAAAGGAATTTGATGCTTATGTGAATGGTTTACCATGTCTTAAACATGGCAGAGAAACCCTGGGTAGTAATGGAAGGAATTTGACGCTTAGGTGAATGGTTTAACATGTCTTAAACATGGCAGAGAAACCCTGGGTAGTAATGGAAGGAGTTTTATGCTTGGTGAATGGTTTACCATGTCTTAACAATGGCAGGGAAACCCTAGGTAGTAATGGAAGGAATTCAATGCTTAGGTGAATGGTTTACCATCTCTTAAACATGGCAGAGAAACCCTGGGTAGCAATGGAAGGAATTCGATGCTTAGGTGAATGGTTTACCATGTCTTAAACATAGTAGAGAAACCCAGGGTAGTAATGGAAGGAATTTGACGCTTAGGTAAATGGTTTCCTATGTCTTAAACATGGCAGAGAGACCCTGGCTAGTAATGGAAGGAATTAGATGCTTATGTGAATGGTTTACCATGTCTTAAACATTGCAGAGAAACCCTGGGTAATAATGGAATGAATTTGATGCTTAGGTGAATGGTTTATCAATTCTTAAACATGGCAGAGAAACCCTGGGTAGTAATGGAAGGAATTTGATGCTTAGGTGAATGGTTTACCATGTCTTAAACATGGCAGAGAAACCCTGGGTAGTAATGGAAGGAATTCAATGCTTATGTGAATGGTTTACCATGTCTTAAACATGGCAGAGAAACCCTGGGTAGTAATAAAAGGAATTTGATGCTTGGTGAATGGTTTACCATGTCTTAAACATGGCAGAGAAACTGTGGGTAGTAATGGAAGGAATTTGATGCATAGGTGAATGGTTTACCATGTCTTAAACATGGCAGAGAAACCCTGAGTAGTAATGGAAGGAATCTGATGCTTAGGTGAATGGCTTACCATGTGTTAAACATGGCAGAGAAACCCTGGGTAGTAATGGAAAGGAATTTGATGCTTAGGTGAATTGTTTACCATGTCTTAAACATGGCAGAGAAACCCTGGGTAGTAATGGAAGGAATTTGATGCTTATGTGAATGGTTTACCGTGTCTTAAACATGGCAGAGAAACCCTGGGTAGTAATGGAAGGAATTCTATACTTGGTGAATGGTTTACCATGTCTTAAACATGGCAGAGAAACCCTGGGAAGTAATGTAAGGAATTTGATGCTTAGGTGAATGGTTTACCATGTCTTAAACATGGCAGAGAAACCCTGGGTAGTAATGGAAGGAATTCAATGCTTATGTGAATGGTTTACCATGTCTTAAACATGGCAGAGAAACCCTGGGTAGTAATAAAAGGAATTTGATGCTTGGTGAATGGTTTACCATGTCTTAAACATGGCAGAGAAACCGTGGGTAGTAATGGAAGGAATTTGATGCATAGGTGAATGGTTTACCATGTCTTAAACATGGCAGAGAAACCCTGAGTAGTAATGGAAGGAATCTGATGCTTAGGTGAATGGCTTACCATGTGTTAAACATGGCAGAGAAACCCTGGGTAGTAATGGAAAGGAATTTGATGCTTAGGTGAATTGTTTACCATGTCTTAAACATGGCAGAGAAACCCTGGGTAGTAATGGAAGGAATTTGATGCTTATGTGAATGGTTTACCGTGTCTTAAACATGGCAGAGAAACCCTGGGTAGTAATGGAAGGAATTCTATACTTGGTGAATGGTTTACCATGTCTTAAACATGGCAGAGAAACCCTGGGAAGTAATGTAAGGAATTTGATGCTTAGGTGAATGGTTTACCATGTCTTAAACATGGCAGAGAAACCCTGGGTAGTAATGGAAGGAATTCAATGCTTATGTGAATGGTTTACCATGTCATAAACATGGCAGAGAAACCCTGGGTAGTAATGGAAGGAATTTGATGCTTAGGTGAATGGTTTACCATGTCTTAAACATGGCAGAGAAACCCTGGGTAGTAATGGAAGGAATTCAATGCTTATGTGAATGGTTTACCATGTCTTAAACATGGCAGAGAAACCCTGGGTAGTAATAAAAGGAATTTGATGCTTGGTGAATTGTTTACCATGTCTTAAACATGGCAGAGAAACCATGGGTAGTAATGGAAGGAATTTGATGCATAGGTGAATGGTTTACCATGTCTTAAACATGGCAGAGAAACCCTGGGTAGTAATGGAAGGAATCTGATGCTTAGGTGAATGGTTTACCATATGTTAAACATGGCAGAGAAACCCTGGGTAGTAATGGAAAGGAATTTGATGCTTAGGTGAATTGTTTACCATGTCTTAAACATGGCAGAGAAACCCTGGGTAGTAATGGAAGGAATTTGATGCTTATGTGAATGGTTTACCGTGTCTTGAACATGGCAGAGAAACCCTGGGTAGTAATGGAAGGAATTTGATGCTTATGTGAATGGTTTACCGTGTCTTGAACATGGCAGAGAAACCCTGGGTAGTAATGGAAGGAATTCTATACTTGGTGAATGGTTTACCATGTCTTAAACATGGCAGAGAAACCCTGGGTAGTAATGGAAGGAATGTAAAGCTTGGGTGAATGGTTTAATTGATAACGTAAGCAAAAAACGCTTTCGGAGAGCCCAGTGTCTCTCCTTCCTCAGACAAGGTTTACAAACAACTTGTAACCAAATTTATACATTTAAAATCAATTATGTAATCAGACAATTTAAGTTAATTAGATAAAGGCAGTGAAAAAAGAACTAATACATTATTTAAACTACAACACTAATTAAATGTTGCCACACTCTGTTCCTCACCATTACCATAATATATGAATGTGTGTTTGTGGGCACGTGTGTACAAATACACACACATAATTCATACAAAAATATAAATACATATGTAACAACACCCACACACACACACACACACACACACACACACACACACACACACACAGACACACACACACACACATACACACACACACACACACACACACACACATAGGGAATAAGCCTTAAAACATTTAAAAATAGTTAAAATTTATTAATAACAAGTAATAAATCCAAAAAAACACATCTTACAATAAAATTGACTATACTTAGCAATTTAAACCAAATTTAATTTACATGAAAAACCAAAAGCAAAAGCAAACGTTTTTCTTAACATTTTACACACACAACTAGCTCTGTTCCACACATAAGGGAACTACCTTTTCAAAGATAAAAGTTTTAAAACACAAGTGATAGAAACATACTCATTTAAACCAGGATGCATATATGCACCAGTACGGATCTGCCAGGCCAATTCATTGATGTCTAGATGGGTTTGCTTTTGCTTTTGGTTTTTCATGTAAATTAAATTTGGTTTAAATTGCTAAGTATAGTCAATTTTATTGTAAGATGTAAGTGTTTTTTGGATTTATTACTTGTTATTAATTAATTTTAACTATTTTTAAATGTTTTAAGGCTTATTCCCTATGTGTGTGTGTGTGTGTGTGTGTGTGTGTGTGTGTGTTGTTACATATGTATTTATATATTTGTATGAATTATGTGTGTATTTGTACACACGTGCCCACAAACACACATTCATATATTATGTTAATGGTGAGGAACAGAGTGTGGCAACATTTAATTAGTGTTGTAGTTTAAATTATGTATTAGTTCTTTTTTCACTGCCTTTATCTAATTAACTTAAATTGTCTGATTACATAATTGATTTTAAATGTATAAATTTGGTTGCAAATTGTTTGTAAACCTTGTCTGAGGAAGGAGAGACACTGGGCTCTCCGAAAGCGTTTTTTGCTTACGTTATCAATTAAACTTGTTTTGCTTTGGGATTGTTTGCCGCTAGTCTTTTTTGTGTTCCATGTCTTAAGCATGGCAGAGAAACCCTGGGTAGTAATGGAAGAAATTTGATGCTTAGGTGAATGGCTTAACATGTCTTAAACATGGCAGAGAAACCCTGGGTAGTAATGGAAGGAGTTTGATGCTTGGCGAATGGTTTACCCTGTCTTAAACATGGCAGAGAAACCCTAGGTAGTAATGGAAGGAATTTAATCCTTAGGTGAATGGTTTACCATGTCTTAAACGTGGCAGAGAAACCGAGGATAGTAATGGAAGGAATTTGATGCTTAGGTGAATGGTTTACCATGTCTTAAACATGGCAGAGAAACCCTGGGTAGTAATGGAAGGAGTTTGATGCTTGGCGAATGGTTTACCCTGTCTTAAACATGGCAGAGAAACCCCAGGTAGTAATGGAAGGAATTTAATCCTTAGGTGAATGGTTTACCATGTCTTAAACGTGGCAGAGAAACCGAGGATAGTAATGGAAGGAATTTGATGCTTAGGTGAATGGTTTAACATGTCTTAAACATGGCAGAGAAACCCTGGGTAGTAATGGAAGGAGTTTGATGCTTGGCGAATGGTTTACCCTGTCTTAAACATGGCAGAGAAACCCTAGGTAGTAATGGAAGGAATTTAATCCTTAGGTGAATGGTTTACCATGTCTTAAACGTGGCAGAGAAACCGAGGATAGTAATGGAAGGAATTTGATGCTTAGTGAATGGTTTACCATGTCTTAAACATGGCAGAGAAATCCTGGGTTGTAATGGAAGGAATTTGATGCTTAGGTGAATGGTTTACCATGTCTTAAACATGTTAGAGAAATCCTGGGTAGTAATGTAAGGAATTTGATGTGTAGGTGAATGGTTTACTATGTCTTAAACATGGCAGAGAGACCCTGGGTAGTAATGGAAGGAATTTCATGTTTAGGTGAATGGTTTACCGTGTCTTAAACGTGGCAGAGAAACCCTGGGTAGTAATGGAAGGAATTCTATACTTGGTGAATGGTTTACCATGTCTTAAACATGGCAGAGAAACCCTGGGTAGTAATGGAAAGGAATTTGATGCTTAGGTGAATTATTTACCATGTCTTAAACATGGCAGAGAAACCCTGGGTAGTAATGGAAGGAATTCGATGCTTATGTGAATGGTTTACCGTGTCTTAAACATGGCAGAGAAACCCTGGGTAGTAATGGAAGGAATTCTATACTTGGTGAATGGTTTACCGTGTCTTAAACATGGCAGAGAAACCCTGGGTAGTAATGGAAGGAATTTGTTGCTTAGGTGAATGGTTTAATTGATAACGTAAGCAAAAAACGCTTTCGGAGAGCCCAATGTCTCTCCTTCCTCAGACAAGGTTTACAAACAACTTGCAACCAAATTTATACATTTAAAATCAGTTATGTAATCAGACATTTTAAGTTAATTAGATAAAGGCAGTGAAAAAAGAACTAATACATAATTTAAACTACAACACTAATTAAATGTTGCCACACTCTGTTCCTCACCATTAACATAATATATGAATGTGTGTTTGTGGGCGCATGCGTACAAATACACACATAATTCATACAAATATATAAATACATATGTAACAACACACACACACACACACACACACACACACACACACACACACATAGGGAATAAGCCTTAAAACATTTAAAAATAGTTAAAATTAATTAATAACAAGTAATAAATCCAAAAAACACTTACATCTTACAATAAAATTGACTATACTTAGCAATTTAAACCAAATTTAATTTACATGAAAAACCAAAAGCAAAAGCAAACCTATCTAGACATCAATGAATTGGCCAATATGTATAGAATACCCCTTGCTATTTTATTACACTTCACTCTCCCAAAATGTGATTTATATAGTCTGTCAAGTATCTTTTCTTGCAACTTTTTAGATACAATGATCTTGTCACCTTTGAAAATTAAGCCATAGTCATGTCTCTTCCCTGAAAATACTAACATTGAATTTCCTTTCTAAGATGATTTTTTTCTCAACAAACTTGTCATTGTCACATCTTTCAATAGTTATATTTCCAAATCATTATCAGACCATCTGTGAATTTCTTTTAGTTTTTCTTCATTCCTTGGCAACTTTGGTATTATTAAAAGGATTCACAGTTTTTTTTATTCTTTTTCTTCTATTAAGTCTTCATTGTACTCTAATAAATATGTGCTATATGCAGTGAGTATTTCACTTTAAGGTCAAACTTTTATATCTTAAGCAACACCCTGTGTAAATAAAGAGGTGCCTTCTACATTGAAGTCGTAAGTATATTTCACAAAAGTTTATCATCTGTCTATTCTTATATATCCTTGTCATAAATATAGCAAAGGAATTTCTTATGGACATAAACATTTAAAATTCTTTTAACTGTATACTCATTTTACTTGATCTGCAGACATCCATAGCTTTAGATATGGTCAGGTCTTTGCTTAAAAGCTTTGCCCTTGATCGATAATATCTTGTATCACAAATTGTTCTGTCTCTTATCAATTAATTGCAACTTATCAAATTCAAAGTATCTGTCTCTTTTCTTTAGCTCCTTAACATAGTCAACTAGAATAGCATATCATGTTTATCCGTTTGTTTGTTTTTTCTTTTGTAAAGAATAACTAACATGGAAATATGCTTCCTTTCTAGGCTTACAAAATATTAGATGAGTTCTCTGTTACTATATTTTTTGTTTCTCTTTTTTGTTTTTATTCTTCTTCCCCTCTATGATGTATAGAAAGGTGGCACAAATTACTGTTTATTCCACTTGCATCCAGTATGAAACTAAATTTGTATCCATTGATTCTCGATTCCCTCTACTTTAAGTGAAAAAAAATCCTTGTGTTTGCAGTTGGGTCATCTTTCTATGAAATAAAAATGATCTGAGAACTTCTCTCAAAATGGAATTGTTACTCTAGTCAGAAAAAAAGAGCAAATTTCAAATGAACTAGATTTTTGTACTGCAAAATGATATTCAGCTTATAAAGCTATTCACTTTATCACATCTGATACCAGTGACATATGGGATTTGTATTAGGTTAATCAGTAAGGACCCTCACAGCTTTGATTTGTGATTAGCTTTCAAGAGGTCTTTACTGAAACTACTTTTTTAAAGTGTACCATATGTTGTGCATTTCCTGTTAGTGAGATTTCTAATACTGAAAGGTATATACCATACTATACTTCAAAGGTGAGAGCTGTATAGAATAACGGGAGTTGGTACCTTAAAAATAAAGGCATACTTAGCTGAAAAAGGGTTAGAAGCCAAATAGAGTAGATTCCTGAGCAGTATGTCAACAGAGTGTGACTTTGCTGTGTTAACTGATAGGACCTTTCAAAACGAATTAGTCTTGGAAACATTGTCGGTGTTTCTGAATAATCATTGTAGTCACACTGATGGAAGTAGCCGACTGGCCTACTGCAATGATGCCTGAAGAATGTTGTGTTCCTGCAGAGAAGACAATCTGGCATTTATTTCAAATGTTTAAGGATATCTGCTGCTAACGTCTATCATTCTGTAGTCCTGAGTAGGATTCCCTCAGTCTCCATTTATCTCCTGTGTGACTCTGAGCCTGTCATTTAACTAGACAGTACTCCCAGAGCCCAGCCCTAAAAATAACAATACAAAATAAGAAATTATATAAATATTCAGACAATATTTGACAACCTCAGCTAAATGTACTTAGTATTATCTGTGTACTGTAAATATGTGTGAGTGCAACTGAGTGGGGAAGGGGTTGTGTTTAATGTAGAGAGATTGTGTTTGTTTGTGTGTGTGTGTGTGTGTGTGTGTGTGTGTGTGTGTGTGTGTGTGTGTGTGTGTGTGTGTGTGCGTGTGTGTATTTGTCTCTGATTGTCTGTGAGTTTGTGTTCCATACCTCTTCACTCCCCTTAGAATAATGAGCAGTGGATGCAATATGGGGAAGGAACACCAGACACCAAGGACACCTTTCAAATACTACTTTAAATCAGTTACAAAATTAAAGGAACATCAGATTTTGCAGTAAGAAGATGCACACAAAGAATAAAATGTCAGAAACTATACCATTTAGTATTAAGGACTGGTTGCATTCCTCCTGGAGAGGGATACGGCAAGTGCAAGAGACACGTCATGGATATTCTAGTCAAACAGAGGCATTTGAGACATATAGAGGTGCAGACATATGTGTGTGTGTGTGTGTGTGTGTGTGTGTGTGTGTGTGTGTGTGTGTGTGTGTGTGTGTGTGTGTGTGTGTGTGTGTGTGTGTGTGTGATGCGTGCATGTGTGTGTGTGTTTGGATGTATGTAGGAATGTAGGAGAATGAATGAGGGGGTGGTATCTGTGCCGATTCAATGCATGGGAGAATAGTGGTGATTACCACAACAAAGTGTTTGTTAGCACTTTCAGCAATTACCAAGAAATTTGGAGACATTAAAATTAGATGATAATGAAATCTTTCCTCAATGCAGGTACTGTCTCTGAATCACCTGTTTCACTGATCATGCTAAAAAGGTCTTTTTGCTTCATCCTTACCACTCATGTTTGGGTTTGTTTCTGCATCTTTGCCTATAGTGTGTATCAAAAAGGGAAAGGTTATCCTGTTGCAAAATATCTCACTAGTAAACCTTTACCAGGTACAGCAATACTAAATACATAATACAATTCTGATAGTGATCAGGTAATGGGGAGCTCATTCAAAAATAAGCCGTATAAATTACAAAAAAGTGCTCCATGGATGAGCTGAAATACAGGAAGACACCACTGATATCTATGGGAAAGTAATTTCACTCTCCTCAGATGATATTCAAATAATGTCATCCACAATTTCCCAAACAGATCCAAGCATCACATTGTGCTATACAGCAAAAAAAGATAAAATCATGGCCTAGTAGCATAGAGTTTGGCACAGTTTGCTAAATTTTCACTTCTTCTCATGTTACATTAGTAATAATTACTACGGTTGTTAAGTTAAGGTGGTAGAATAGGGTCCAGACATCAGTGATAATTAGTGCCATTCTTAAGTTAAGGTGGTAGAATAGGGCCCAGCTGTTAAGGAACCTTATTCTATGTTTTGTCCTGCTTCAAACAGACAGATGAGAGCCACTGACCAAATGTTGCCTGTTGCAAAATTAAACAACTTAGCTGGAGATTCTTCATACTCCATTTTCCTAGCTAAAATTTGGAACTCCCATCCTCCCTCTCTAAGGCACAAATTAGAGAGTACCTACCAGATACCTGGCTCTGTGCATGCACAACTCATGGATGATGCATGTCCTGCCCCTTCTATGTCTAGTTCTGTCCATAAAACTATACCCTTAGTTATTGCTCTAATATCGCCTCCTTGTCCTCTGCCTCTCCTTCTTCTTCCGTCTACCTATCAATTCTCTCTCACCTCTCAGACTAATCCCCCATTTCCTCCTTTTCTCTCCTTCTACCAAATTCTTTCCAAATATATTTCATAGTGCTTTACATGATGCTGTTATTAATTAATGGGACTCAAGGGGTAGCTTTCTATGCAGTTAGACTATCCAGGTAGACAAATAAAATTTGAAGATGCTTCAACCAGGTAAAAGATACTGGTCAATGGTTTAGCCTGATAAAAGTTACAAAAACCAAAAAAAAAGAATTTTTTTTTCTCCAGGAGTAAAGCCTCCTATTGCCCTATGTAGGGGATTCATTCCTTTGGAGATTATATATGTATATATATATATATATATATATATATATATATATATATATATATATATGGGTCTACTTTAAAAGCCCGAAATGCTACTTCGCCGACACAAAAATCACCGACGCCAGATAACCGACAACGCAAAAAAACGACAACGCAAAACACCGAACACCATAACACCGACACACCGAACGTAAACAACACACCACACTACATAACATACCCACTAGCCCTAACCCAAACCCTAACCCTAAGGTCCGACACTATCGCACACTCACCCTACCTGCACCCTAACCCTAACTCACTTAACCTACCCCTAACCCCAAGGTCCGACACTATCGCACACTTCACCTACCTGCACCCTAACCCTAACTCACTTAACCCACCCCTAGCCCAAGGTCCGACACTATCGCACACTTCACCTACCTGCACCCTAACCCTAACTCACTTAACCCACCCCTAGCCCAAGGTCCGACACTATCGCACACTTCACCTACCTGCACCCTAACCCTAACTCACGTAACCCGTCCCTAAACTACAGTCCCTCACTATCACACACTTACCTTACACGAACCCTAACTCTGACACTTACACACACTCACCTTTCCCACAGCCTAACCCGAAATCCCACAATATCGCACACTTACCTCATCGCTCCTAACGCCGTCACTGTCGCACACTTACCGAGTCGCGATCGCACATTACCCTTGTCGGTCTTTCCGCTGTCGGCAAATCACCCTGTCGGTAAACTTACCTGTCGGTCGTTTGGTCTTCGTTTTCCGCGTGTCGGGGAATCGTCGGTTCGGTCTTTAGAAGTAGACCCATATATATATATATATATATATATATATATATATATATATATATATGTGTGTGTGTGTGTGTGTGTGTGTGTATATATATATATATATATATATATATATATATATCTATATAAAATAACCTAAGGTCAACTGTCCAAGAAACGAACACTAACACACAAACCACCTGGAGGCAATAATTATTTAATTTCTTCAGCGTCTTATGTGTAGTATGACAGTTTTTTAAGATATTGTGTATTTATTTAATGATGTTATTAATTAGTTGTTGAATGTGAATGGATAGATATGGGAAGAGAGGGATATTTAAACAAGTTAAGCTTTGTTATATTATTTTCTAATGAAGTTCCTGGTCATTAAAGTAGAACATAAGTGCTAAAAGTGAGTCATGGGGTTTGCCTTCTCTGTCCTTCAGATCCCGTGTTATTGCCTCCAACTGGTTTGTGTGTGTATACATACATATATATATATATATATATATATATATAGACACACACACTCTCACACACACACACACACACACACACATATATATATATATATATATATATATATATACACACACACACACACCCGCACACCCACACCCACACACACCCACACACACACACACACACACACACACACACACCACTTCCATGGTAGGACATCTCAGAGAAACATAAAATCATGGAGAAGAAGAAGCACTGCCAGCTCACAAGCAGAAACTTACCTGAAGTGATTTCCTAGGGAGAACAGCAATGAGAAAATTCAGCATTAGTCTGTTCGACTTGAGTTTGAATCTCATCCAGTCAACATTCCATAATTAATAATGTAACAGTTAAGAAGCCTTTTTTTAATCCACACCCAAGAAAGTTTGAATTAAATGTGTCAGTGATAGTTTAGAAGTGTTGGAAACTGCTGTACTGATAGTAGTGAATGTCCAAAGAATAACCTCAATATAGAATGGAAATATAGAACTTGGGGATCATACATATGATACTAAACACATGAAAAAGTGATGCCCAGCATGGATCAACATACTATCACTGCACATTTATTATCAAGTTATTCCTTGTTATGTCTGCTTTCTATGCTTATTGTGTGTCTCAGTGTGTGTATCTTTCACTTGCTATAAATAAGTAGCTGTGATACAGGAGTTGTTTCTTTTTTTCATGTCTGTGTTATTAGAGTTAAATATCTGATTTCTTGTTCCATGCAACATTCCAAAGAGGTGAACTGATGTTCAACTAAATTGCCCATAAGCGTGTGGGGGTAGGGTACTTGTGCATGTGTTTTGTGATAGACTGGCATCCAGTCCTGGATTAATGACCTTATGCATTGCAGAAATTCTGACTACAATACAAGACTGACCAGGATAAAGCAGATATAAGTAAATAATTCTATTCATTTTTTGCTGCCATATATCATCACTGAATTGTGCATCTCCTCTCCCTTAGTTAATCCCTCTCACTCTCTTTGTTTCCTTATGTCCCTGCCCTCCTCCTTGGATACAATCATGTTGCACTGATAGTTATTTTGCACAGCTGGAATAGGCTGACGACCAAAATCATCAGAAGATAAAATGCTTTAAATTTTATAATGAAATCAGCTGAGGGTATAGAATGGCCCAGAGTCATTTCTAGTGAAAAAAATGAGGTCTTGTTTGAAAAAGTTATTGTTGATCAAATACAATGCTACCTAAGGGGTGAAGTAATTTAAAATGTTCTTCAATACTGTAGCAAGGGAGCTGTAAGACAGAGCCTCCATATGCATACTTAGATTGAAGTCCAGGGGAAATAGCAGCCTGAATGAAATTAATCTGATGGGAATGGAGATAATTTAGCTCATCAAAAAAAAGCTGTAGTGCACTGCATATTAATAAAGCACATAAAGCACATAGAAGCGTAGTGTTGCTGGGGGTCTAAATAGTCTTCACAGAAGCTGAATATTGAACAGCAGATGTTTCATTATTAATGAAATGTCTGTAGTCTGCATGGTAAGTGCATTTAAAATGACAGTGCACACTATACTGTGACAGTGAAACATGTTGTTTGGATTCCCTTTGTAACTGATTATTTAACACTATGGGTTACACACATTTCTGTAAGTTGGACTCCAAAAAGCTGCCTCACTTGGTACTTAACAACTGATGATGCACAAATTGCAAATTTGTACACTGATACACTGTATGAATGTGAATTGCTTTAAAGCTACAAAAGTCATACAGTGCTGTTTGCCCCATGCTCTATGTGCAGTAATTCCTGCCTTTTTCTGCAAGCACTTTCCTCATCACATAATTTTTTTTTTTGGGGGGGGGCTGTACCTGCTAAAATGGTAATAGTTAAAAATAGTAGAGATAGTAGAAGAAATTTTTGCTCTCCAAAGGAATAATTTCAGATTGAATTGATATAACCAAAACAAGGACCCTAAATGAGCCATGTCAAGCTTCATTATAATCTGTATATACATGCCTCCTGCATGTATAGGTTCATAGGTTAGTATCAAGAATATTTAAGTTTTAATTTCCAGTCTATGCAGGGCGCTTTCGACTACTACACATTATGTCTGCAGAGAACATAATGTCAACAATATTTTGCAATGTGCAGGATTTTATTATGCTTTATTTGCTTTTAGTCCTGAAAAGTCTAGAAATGATTTTGCCCACCCCACCCATTTCATGGCATCTGGAGAGGAAGACTGTCCTGAATCGTGTACATTTCGTGCAGCATATTGCTCTCTGCATAGGTTATCTTTATCTGTTTGTTAAGGCAGAAGTACCCCTTTTTAGGGTTTTGATTGCTAAATTAAACTTTCTCCCTTATCACTAGGTTTGGTGGTGAAATGGGCCCCTAGCTAGGGATATTAGGTCCTAGTATCTGTTACTTTTTCAGCATAGATTTTCTGCATTAGTCTTCGAATATTATAGATTTTTACCTCCATATTCTAAGATTTTAAAAGGCTTGTAGACAATATTATAAGGCTGAAAGCTTAATATGTTCCATTTAAGCATAACAATATATAGGATACAAAGATATGCTAAGAAAATTTGTGAATGCAGCTTACATTCTGGGCACAATTATTAGCTATATACATGCTTCTAACGTGTGTTAGCTTTCTTTAACTGTTTCTTAAATGCTTATATAATCTGTTGTTATAAAATTAATGGCTGTAAATGGAATGAAGCACAATCTTGATATGTAAAGATATTACCTAGTCAGAGAATAAGTCATTGTTACAAGTTACTGAAACTCTGTATCCCTGTATGCACAGTGCTATGTAAAGATATTACCTAGTCAGATAATAATGTCATTGTTACAAGTTACTGAAACTCTGTATCCTTATATGCACAGTGCTAGGTTTTTTTAATCTCTTCGCCTGCATCTTTTGTACTCATTATTTTTACAACAGTTTTCCATTTTGCCCAAATTATTCTTGGAAGTGTAATTCTCCCATATAAAAGGAAACATCCATCAACATAGCTAACAGCAAATCATCAAGATGTCTTGCATTTTTTTCTCGGGGCTGTAGGACATATCTTACAGTTTGCAAGCTCTTCTCACTTTTCTGTCTTATGTTACTGTCTGCAAGAGGATGGATACCAGGCAGAAGTAATTTCCCTTCCTGCCTCACAGCACTGAAGCTTTATAGAATCTAATTGCCTTTCACACATCGAGACAGAGAGGTGTGCAGTAAGAAACTGTAAGCTGTAAGACTGTTGGTGCCCCAGTACAGACTGTTTTTTCCCACACCATTCACATATTTTACTGAAGTTTTGGGGGCCCACGTTTCTAATCACTGCAGCTCATTAACAAGGCAGAGAAACCCATCCTTAACTACCAAAATGGATTTCACTACAGTCTTCCTCTTCATGATCAGCCCATATTACTACCACACAGAACAGTAAACTACCGTATAACTGCTGCCACCAAGGGATGTACAAGCAACCAAAGTAAGGTACTGTGTTTCTTTATGAGCGTCATCATTATAACAACTCTAAATTCTGGGAATATCAGGAATTAAATTCCTTTGTTTCCAAGACTGCATTACATCAAAGCAGCAGAGCGTGTTGACACCATGGTGCAGATGAGTGAAGTCCTGATGCATCCCAGATGACCAAAGACTGATAAGAAAATCTGGTGCTGGAGCTGATGACTGGAAAGACTATTGAATGAGAAGCCAACACAGCATGCCCAGTGTGGGGTGCATGCGGTACAGCCACAACTCTGTTGATTCCCCAGGTAAGTAACAGACCATGCCACTGATGACTCCCACAGGAAGCTTAGAGATACAGCAGGTAACGTGTCAGGGAAGCACATGCCTCACAAAGCACAGCTACATACAATAAATGAAATCTGTACCTGCTTAGGAAAGGCACATGTGTCAGATTAACAGGATAGTGAAGTGTAATCCATCAGGGACTGAGGGTTAGAGCTAAGCAGAAAGCCCTCAAGTCAGCCTGTATGATGGCCTTCTGTGAATGACACCCAGTAAGGAATGAATGGACCTGTTAGGATATGGGTGCACTTCCTGGAAGCAATCTTCACTTTGGAAGATGCTGATATCTGTGCAGTCACAGAGATATGGTTCAGTGGAGCAAAAAGTACCCTGCCAAGCCAGGCTACAATGCCTTCCATATGTTCAGACCACAAACTAAGCATGAAAGAACCAAAGGAGAAGGTGTATGCATCGTCATTAAGGATAAGTATACCTCAAGACCAGTCAAACAGTACGACTGTCTTGAGCTACTCCATGTCCAATTAACTATAAGCAAAGCCCCCTACCACATCATAACTAGCTATAGGTCCCTCCACCATAAAACATGCAAAGCATACCACATACCTGGACTTACTGGTGTCACTTGCCATACAGTCCAACACCTTACAGGTGATTTTAATTATCCTACCATTGACTGGGAAACATATACGACTGCAAACATGCTGGCTCAGAGGTTCTCGGACTTTGTCAATGCAAATGCTCGACAGCTAGTCAGCAAACCCACAAGAGGCTCAAATGTCCTGGACATAGTACTCAATAACATGGGAGAGGAGAACATTGCACCCCACCCACCCCGTATGATGTCCTCTTTGGTAATATCAGACCATAAATCAGTCTTGTTTAATGAAATTTTAAGACCGGATGCCCCATCGATTTATTTATTATTATTTTATTTCACATTTGTTATCCAGGATAGTCTGACTGGACAGCAAGTGTTCATTTTCAGCAGAGCCCTGTGGAGAAAAGCTCCAACACAAATAGATAAAGAGCATGCAATTTATATTAACATGAGATTAAAAAGTTACAAATTACATTAACATAGTATAAAAAGTTACAAATTACATTAACATAGTATAAAAAGTTACAAATTACATTAACATAGTATAAAAAGTTACAAATTACATTCACATAGTATAAAAAGTTACAAATTACATTAACATAGTATAAAAAGTTACAAATTACATTCACATAGTATAAAAAGTTACAAATTACATTAACATAGTATAAAAAGTTACAAATTACATTCACATAGTATAAAAAGTTACAAATTGCTTATAATAAGTCAGAGCATGGATATAAAATTTACAGGTAGATATCACAATATAAAGATATTTCAGTTAATAGCAATGAACATCAAGCCCCAAAATGCTTAAGAATTTTTCAGAGACAAATTATCTCCTATTAAGTGATGGTATCAAAAGTTTCAAAGCCCCCTTGAATGCAGATAACACAGACTCCTATGCAGTTGTGTACACCAATGACCTGTATAACCATTTAAGTAGCTGTATAGAATCATCTGTACCTGACTGGATTAAAACCAGGTCTTGCTGAAAAAACAAGCCACCCTGGCAGTCCCCTAATATGAAATGGCTATACAACAAGAGAAAAAAACTAATGACCAAGAACAATAGGTAACTAGCTCAACAGAGGAAGAAATCCCTCTCTAGCTTTAACAGACAAATAAGAGATCTCGTCAAGTCCACCAAAGCTAATTATGAAGCACAAATAGTCTCCTTAGCTAAGGATAATCACAAGGCATTCTTTAACTACATCTGAAACCTAAAAGGGATACCCAGCTATGCACTGAACTGGTTGTGAATGGCACCACTCATACTCAAGTGGAGTTAATAGCTAACCTGCTAGCTGACAGACTTGGAGCAAACTTCACCTCCCCATCCCCTCCAGTCATCCCTCAAAGTATACCTGTCACCATTCCTCAGCCTATTATCCAAAGAGAACAGGTCAACATGGTGCTCTCCAAGGGCAAATACATGGTATCGAGGAGACCAGACAACATCCCAGGTTGCCTTTCAAACAACTTAAAACATGACCTAGCAGACGAACTTGGATCCCTGTTTAACCACAGCCTGCAAACTGGCTATGTTCCAGCAGATTAGAGGACAGCAGCAATAATCCCTCTGCACAAAGGGGGACCGTCAACCGACCCTGTGAATTATAGGCCCATAAGCTTGACTTGTCTCATCTGCAAGGCCATGGAAAGAATCAGTATGGACCTTATTAACAAGGACATATTTAGTTTTCAGACTTTGGCCCCAACCCAGTTCAGATTCATTAAAGGTAGATCATGCCTGTTAAACATGGTTAGCATATTCAGGAAAGTCACCAAGGCCCTGGATGAGGGAAAGACAGTGCATACTATGTATCTTGACAAAGCCAAGGCATTCAACACAATCCCCCACTCAGGTATTATGGAGAAACTTTCCCAATTGGGAATTAACCCCTATATTACTAGGTGGGAAGCCAACTGGCTCACTGACAGGACATATACTGTAGAAATGGGTGACTTCAACTCTAGAAAAAGACCAATCACCAGTGGTGTACCACAGGGTTCTGTATTCCACCCCTTACTGTTCTGAACTTATTTCTCAGAATTCCAGACAAACTTCTATGGCCAAGTTAACTGACAATTGCAAATCGGAACCAATCGCAAGTCCTTCAGTGATGTTAATATACTGCAGACAGTGTTAATGTAGACATATGATTGATGCCAAAGCCACAGATTAAAGCTAAATGCAAAAAAATGCATTATTATTCCCTTTGGGAAAGCTGACATCCCTGCTAATTACACTATAGACAGTACCCCCCCCCCCAAGTCTAGACCCAATTGTATATGATCTGGGTACTCAGGTTGATAGCAACCTGAACTTTGACCACCACATATCCACAGTAGTAAGGAAATCCTTCTATGTGGCACATATTATAAATAGAGGTGTCCCATCTAGATGCAAGGATGTTATAATTCCATTATACTCAGCCCTCATCAGACCAATAATTGAGTACAATGCTCCCTTTTGCATGTACCTCACCAGACACCTGCAACAATTGGAGAGACCAAAGAGGTTTCTCATCAAGAAATTACAGGTTACAAAAAACAAGTCTTATGCGGAAAGAGTGAAAGCCCTGTCACTGTATTCTGTCTCCTATGGTTGCTAAGGGGTGACCTGTGCCTGGCTTACTGGGCAGTCTCTGACCCGGCCCTGACGAAAATGCTACACGTTTGTAAATCAAACTGCACGAGGGTCACTTGCTCCAGGGATCTTAGCCTAGCCTCTGACAAGAACAGGTCATGCTGGACAGATAGATACTTCTCCCTAGAGACTGCCACTTCTCTGTAACAAGCTTCTCATTCATGTGAAACAGACCCGCTCCCTGGCCCTCTTCAAATGCAACCTAGATCAATGGATGGGTTACTGTAGATTCACTTATGGGGTGTCCATGTCTCTCCTGGACAATGGAAGTTGTTATTATCTACCATGGTCTACTACCTCTGAGAATTTCACTCACCTAACCGCTGACAGTTGGGTCAACCTGGGATAAATATGGCGAGGCTTGTAAGGGCTCTAGGGCTGTAACCTTCTATGAACCTATGAAAACATGATGTTTAATAGACAGTGGGAATAACACACACACACACACACACACACACACACACACACACACACACACACACACACACACACACACACACACACAGATTTACTCTGCATTGTCAAAAAACATCAGACTTCTAGTTATCAGCCATGACAGATTGAGGAAAATGACTCTCACCCTCCACCACCATCCCCAGAGGCATATTAATACCCATTGCAGAGTTTTTGCTGATTTATGATGCAATTTTTTTGGGTCAGCATTCCATAAGTAGTCAAAAATAATTTAGAATTGAAAATGTAATCATACACTTATCTCTGCCTCTCTCTCTATAGATATAGATATTGATATAAATAAAAATAAAGATAGAGATATAGATAGAGACAGAAATATAGATGTGTGTGTGTGTGTGTGTGTGTGTGTGTGTGTGTGTGTGTGTGTGTGTGTGTGTGTGTGTGTGTGTGTGTGTGTGTGTGTGTGTGTGTGTGTTCAAAATTCCAAGGAATACTAGAGGCATGAAGTAAAAAAAAAAATAGGTTTATTGTCTGTACCCAATCAAAATAACAACTCTTACTGGCTTTTGAGTTTCAAATAAAGAAAACAAACACTGCTGCTGTTTGGGTAACAATTCATGGGTTCATGGATTTTACTAAGTTTACAGACAAATAAGGTCGTTAAGAAGTTCCGCCATTTAACTCAATATTGCGGGAGGCTAACTAATAGAGTTTCTTCATATTTCCATAACAATAGTACCCCATCAGTTACTTTTTGCAATCCACACAGCCTCTCCACTAAGAGGGCTGACTGAAATGCTCTGGTTATAGATCTCACTCAGGTCTTGATTTTTTGCTATCTGTTATAGGCACTCTTGCAGGTATACTCTACAATGCAGCCATAACTGTACTGATGTATTCCACACTCCAGATCTTTTTTCCAGGTGATCCTTCAGATGAGGAACTAACTTCCTGAAGGCATTGGGATGGGGTGCCTCCTTTTATATGAAGGTAATTGGTGATTTAAAGCTTATTACTGACTAATAAAGAATGCACTTAAGACTATTCCCATAAATCATTCTGCAACAAACTCTTAAAGACATATTACACGTTTTCCAGATTCATCATGTACTTTGAAAGATTACATCTTACCAAATTTAACATACCTATATGTCTGTATATATATATATATAGATATATATATATATATATATATATATGGGTTCACTTTATAACATCGAAATACTGAAATGTCGAATTTCAGTATCTCGAAGCTATAAAGTCGAATGTTAAAAATAGCGAACGTTCATAATCGTGAATTTGACGTATGTCGAAAATATGTCGAATTTGCGGTTATGAAGTTGCGCTATGTAATGTGCGGGTTTGTGTTTTGTTGGTGTGCGGTGCTGTGTTTGGATGTAGGTGTTATATCTATCTATCTATAGATACATAGATATGTATTGCTGAATACCATTTTTCACTTAATCACAAATCACTGAAAAAATTATTTGAAAACACATTTTGTTGAACCACATTTCATACTGAAGTTCACACATAGCAAATATAACTTCAAAACTTTTTTGCAGGGATTCCAGGCCATCCCTGCACCCCCTACTTGTGGTATGTTCTTAAGGAGTCATTGGCACATATCCCATATTTTTATCACAGAAGAGGTGTTATTTTGCTATATATTATAGCACCATACCCTTACCCAATATATAGATCACCTATGATGATAAAATAATCTGGAAAGCATTCCATTACTGATTGAATCTTAGCCAGTTCTTTGTAAGAGTTAGAAAGTCTCAGTGACCGTTGGCAATAGTTGACTTCTCTGCCAACATCACAAGCCAAAGGTCACACAATCACTACACACTCATTCAAATTTCATGAGAGAGTGGTATCCTTGCCACATTAGCTACAGCCCCCACATCATCCTCTATAACCTCAAAGACTAACAGTAGTTAAGCAGTTTCACTCCAGCCCTTTGTCATTCTATCCACAACCTTTAAACACACTGCTGTCTTGGCAAGAAAAATACCAACCCAGAAGAAATGGAGGTCACTCCATTCCATAGATGGCAAAGCCAGATTCACCAAGGTATTTTGAAAAGGAAGCATTCTAAGTACAACTCATAGACACAATGCTGCTTGTTCAGAAAACATTGTAAGGCCTTAATAAAAAATCCATTAATAATTATGTACTCCAGAACATTCTTTGTGGTTGTACAAAATGAGGCTACTCTGAAAGGAAATAAATAACATAAATAGTCAGTCACAACATGATCCTTTATCTTGTTAACTAAAATGTGGCCTCATATTCTACTTTTTGCAATGTTTTGGTCTGATGTTGCTAGTTTGATTGCAGCCCTTTGTCATTCTATCCAGAACACATAGTTGTCCATTATTAGACAGAGAGGGCTAAAACACTTTAAAATGAAACTAAAGCACATTAAATAACAGATGAGAAATACCGCAAGCTTGGCCAGACTTGGTTATAGGTATTTTTTAGGCTTGCTGTCTTGAGGAGCATAGCCAAAGCTTTCAGTTTCTTCCAAGCATTGTCTGTTTAAGCCATTTGCTCAAGGTAACACTAGAGGCAAATGAAGGATGAGGGAATCAAACCTCGTACCTTAGGAACTAACTCCCAGCTTTAACCCTCTGCACCAATTACCAAACAAATTAAACCTCCGTTTCTTCAGGACACAACACATTTATCAGTCGGCATCTTCAATATATCGTAAATAGAGAGGCAATCATCCCGATCTCTGCAAAAACAGCATGGCCTCAGGTGGGCTGCAGTACCTCCATAGTACTACTGTCAATGCATGGCCCCAGGTGGGCTGCAGTACCTCCATAGTACTACTGTCAATGCATGGCCCCAGGTGGGCTGCAGTACCTCCATAGTACTACTGTCTATGTATGACCCCAGGTGGGCTGCAGTACCTCCATAGTACTACTGTCAATGTATGGCCCCAGGTGGGCTACAGTACCTCCATAGTACTACTGTCAATGCATAGCACCAGGTGGGCTGCAGTACCTCCATAGTACTACTGTCAATAACAATGCATACAAAAGCATCAGACAGAATCTTCTAATCAGAATTATTGATGTTACTTTAATTTAATGAATGCATGCAGTTCCACTCACCACATAGGCTTACTGCACAAAATGCATAACCATGGTATGGACTAAGATACTGTTCAGTAGCCTGAGAACTTCCTGCAGGCAAGAACTTACAGGGGCAGAGTTGACAGAGACCTATTAAATATTCTACTCATAAAATCAGCAGACATCCAAGGGTAAGCATTAGAGACTCTAGTCTCCAGAATTTTTATCAGGACATTTTGCTATACACAGGTAATTTATTCTTATGGAAATTAAACATGGACAAAGAGGCCATCTAGAAATCTTTAATTGTCAATGCATCTTTGCTTTTTGATTGGTTAAAACAAAAAAGATCTCACAGTCAACATCCAAATGATAAAGTCAACACTTTTATGTACACACAAAATAATTAAATAAAAATAAAATAAAAATTAAATAAAAAATAATTTTTTTTTTGCAGTTGGCAAGAAGCTGTCTGTCATAGCTTATTGGATACCAATCTCTGGGGATGTTTTTCTGTCATATTTTATGTCACATTGATATTTCATACTGTCTCCAGCTAACTGTCCAAAAATGGTAGACTGGAAAGTGATAAGATAATATTCCTAGTCTGGAACATGATTTTAGATTTTTTTTTCCTGGATGTTCTAATCAGTGAGTAGTTGGAGCTGCTCAGAATTAAATTTGTAGATCCACTGCCAGTTAACATAAAAGGGAACAGCACAGCCTCAGCTTGCATGGTGCACATTGACTGCTTATCCATCTTAAGGCATGGTTGCTAACTGCCTATGTCATCTTCAAGGTCCTGTATATATCTCCTTAGCAGAACATTCCAGATCAGAACCTATCCTAGGCCACTGTAATCTTCCAGCTTCTTATTAAGCATGGAGCACTTCAAAGAACTGTTTACCTGTGTAAATCTGGCCACTTCTTTACTGGACCTAAAATATGGAACTCAGTTCATATCTTTGTCAAGGAACCTAACCATTAAAAGTTTGTCACTCCAAAGTAATTTCTCTCTAATCAGAAGTAAGTTACTGGTACTGTGCTGCTATTACTTAGAACGTTAACATAAACTCTCAGCTGTCCCCATCTGTTTCTTACAGTTGATTGCATAATTAAGCAGTCCTTGGAAAAGTGAATTGATGTAATTATAGGGTAAATATTATAAAGTCATTCTGAATACCATACAGATTTTGTGCCACTCTAACAATTGGCAAACGATTGGACTTACTACTACTGAAACAAGCACATCAAAATAAACATCTTAATGAAGGAAAGCAGCTATCATTATAATATGAAAAAAAAACATAAGTAAAATTATGTTTCTTGCAGGGTATAAGTCACCCTGGACCCTCCATGTGAAATGCAAAGTCTGCCATACCCCCTTATATAAATATACTGACTCTGAGGTCAAACAACCTCAGAGAAAAGGCAAAGTTCACCAACACTGAAAATTGTTTGCACTCCCCATCTACAATATTCTCCTTTATGTTCCATAAAACAGTCAAACTGACCTGTAACTGCAGGTCAAACAAGTTAAGGAGTGGTGCCAATTTTAGTTCCATTACATTCACACCATTTTAATTGACCAATAAAATGATGGAACAAATACATCAAATGCAATGCCCCAGAAAAAAAAGGCAATTAAAACAGCAATAATCAGTTAAAACCTGAATTTTATACATCTGCTTTAACATAATAGAACTGACTGAAAGACCCTCTGGTGAAACAGCGTGATCCTGTGTCTAACTATGTTGTACTGTACTGCCCTCAGGTAAAAGTAATTCATACATTGTTTCATGACTATTGATGGTACATGATGCATTTGCAGTAAAATGATGAATATTGATCTTCAATTTGTCATAGCTAAAAAAAATGTTAATCACCTTTTTGTTATCAAATAAATACAATGTAATACTTTGTAAGTAAAGGGAGATACAGAAGGCATACTAATACTTGAGTTTAGGTCTAATCAGAGAGATGAGCAAACAAAATCCTGTGCAGTATCAATCTGAAATAAAGGTCATGTGACTTTGAGGGACACTGTCTTATAGCAATTTTTGATGTCAGATGGCAGGAAAGTGCACAAAATGTAAACAATATATTAGTGAAAACAGTGGTCAAAAGGTGTAGCAAAGGGTGCTGGACAAATAACAGCAAGGTACAGAGAATATTGAGAAATGTGAAATATGTCAAAGCATTGCTATGGACACCAAAAAATTAGACATAGAATTTGTGACATACATTTTAGAACAGAAGGAATAAAGAAAAACTGGATACATTCTAATATGTATGCACATAAATTGCAGGCAATAATCTAGATGCAACAACAAGCCAGCAGAATAATTAAGTATGATATTACAACTTTATTTTTATTTACATCTGCTCATTTAATTAATTTAACTGACAATGCCAATAGCTTCTGGTTTTACTACGGAAATATTTGCTTAAGCTTTGTGCTCTCTCATTGCAAAGTCATTAACTCCATTTTTTATTATATGTTAAGTCAGTAGTTAATTTTATGACATCTGTGATAGTCATTCTAATATTAGCGTGACAGATTTCAGTAAAGTTTGTATTTATATTTATTGAGATATATATATATATATATATATATATACATATTTCAGTATGTGTATTCTTACTTGGATATTGAGTCTGCCAGTGTATTTGGAGTGATATTCAACATTTTTTATCTGGATTTAGTTGGCCCAAAAGTAAGCATATTAATTTTGAAACATCTGACATGAAATGCAGATATAAAAATAAGTTTTCCACTCACAGACAGAATAAGACTTTATAAATGTAACCCTTAATATGATGAAAACTGCAAGAACTGGCATCTTTTCCCCATTTATAGTGTTAGATTTTTTTTCACTGTTCTTAAAGAGGAGAAATGCAATGTCTATGAAGCCACGGTGATATATATTTACCTGAACTAAAACATCCCCATGCTATAAAGTGTATTTCACAGAATATGTTGGCCTTCTTGTATGGTAAGAGCTCAAAACCATCTTGTGAATTTTACTACAGTAAAAAAGAAAAAAAAAGAAGTAAGAATAAATGCCCTGCCTGAATTTAAGGAAGTTCTATTTCTGCTGTTTCCCTGTAATATTATTTGAACACAGTACAACATCCGTGAACTTCCTTAAATGAAAATGTGCTGTAAATAAACATTACACTTCATTTGATGCCATATGTTGTAATAAAGCTGCCAAGGTGTGTACAATTCAAACACATAATCTGCATGCAGGTGGTATTGCTAGACATTGGTTTTGAAGTATGGCGTGCATACACTTTGCATGTCTTATTGTGCATTTTGTAAACAAATGCTGTAAGAGTAAAATCTGCAAAGATCACAACAACAGGTAGGCAAACAACAGAGACAGACATTTAATGTGTGCTGTGAATTCAAAAGAAAATTATTGTTTTTTTTTCCCTCAAGGTATACCTTTGCCAGTGTGATGAAGAGCCTAGAGACATTTTACATATAATACCAGCTTTGTAATTTTTTAACATGATGGAGTTATGCTTTTTGACCAGAATCCCCTCTCTCTTAACATTTTATATTACTTAGATATCTGCATTTCATTGCGGTACCTCACACGGAGAAGCAACACGTCAATATAAGCTATTCATCCATAAGCTGCTTAGAGCAGCTGCACTTAAAAATTGAATATAAACTAAACGTATATGAAAGCAAAGAAAAAAATACTTTTTATATGGCTTTGAGTACAAGATATCAACTGGTCTTTTGCTACAAGGTCATCTTGAAGTGCTACCTTAGAAACCGGCCATAGTATATCGAGGACATTGAGTGATAATACAAGTCAGCTGACTACTGTGTCACAAAGCTACAGCTTTCCTACAATATCGCGACTGCCAGAGATCTTACTGCTGCATTTTTTTCAGTCGCACTGCGGCAAAGCAGACGACTAGAGTCAGGCACAAAGCAGGAAAAGATTTTCTTTGGCAGTCTTTATTTTAAGTAACAAAAAAAATTACCTTTGTTAGAGGCAGAAGCAGTGATGTACTCTGGATTATTATCTCAGCTTCTAACTGGTAGCTTTTGCAGTCAGCCATGCATTGTTTGGAGTTTTGTGCCCAAACTGTTATCGCTGAAGGATATCAGGGTTGCTGTCGCTATATGGCAGTAGCATCCTGTGCCATACTGACATGCCTGTGAGACTAGGACGACGGAGCTAGTACTTGTAATTATCTGATAAATGCCTGCACGTCTACAGCTGAAGTTCTTATAGTATCTCAGGTCACATGTAACACTGGCAGTATAGAATGACACAGCTTCTTTCTTGTGTTAATGCAAACCTCAAATCAGAGACCAGACTTACTGACCTAAATCAGTCCCGTTTATTTCTGGATACAGGGCAGAAGTCGACTTTCAGTAATACAACCAGCCATCATGTGGAGAATCCGTGGGACTGCAATCTACGCCAGTGAGAGTCAAGGATAATGAAATGTTCCACATCGGGTTAGCCAAGTGTCTTTTTCCTAAGCAGTTACTGCTAATGCCTGATTTTACTGTACAGTTTGGTGGATTAATTTCTATCCAATGCAGTCTTGTTCTATGTTCTGTGGAACTCAGGGTACTAAGTCATTTGGAATGAACAATTGTTTCAGGTTATGTGATGCTATTCAGCAAGAACGAGCGCACAAACAACAAAGGAGCACATACAATAAAGCATTGCTGCATCTTCTGCTATAGTGCATTGTGGCACTTCTCCAGCGTTACTGTTTTATTCTAATTTATTTTTCTCATTTTTTTTTCCTTCTAACCTGATAGCCTCAGACTTCATTGGGATATGCTTTCCTTGAGTGAATTTGGATAATGTAGCCTGTGGATTCTACGAAATAACATAGTAACATATTAGGAAATTGCTTTATTTGAAATACTTGGCTTCTGAATCTGAGCCCGAAGGGATGGGCTCAGTGACTGGGAAGGAGATTGTAGATACAGAAATAAAAATGACAAGTATAATGGAGGTTTTGCAAGAGACTGTCAGAGAATCAGTACACGGATAGCAATTTCACCAGTCTGTGGTTGAATAATTCATAGAATGACATTACCCTGACTTCTCTTTTCAGTTTCAACCAGCATAATCTGCATCTCTAATAAATTTTCAAGACAACGTAAAATGCCAATTAGAATCTGAAGGGCTTTTAAAACCAGATGCTGCTTTCTGAATTTTTCGATAGCTGCAACAATTATGCTATGAGGATCGCACTCCATCACGGAGCACTATTACCAGTGAAAATTACTATGATTACAATAGCAGTGATAAAATGCTATCAAATGATCTCTATTTTACCTGCCTTCTTTGTGTGCTTTAATTCCCATTGTGTTAGTGTGTGTGGCTAGATCTGCTGAACCAAATCAATATTACATCTGACTTCTTTAGTTTCCATACATTTCTCATGGTATCTTGTAAAAAAATAATGCATGAGGTTTTATGTTCTTATACAGGATTTTTGTTATATAAGGGCAGACTCTAATTATTTTAATTAGTTGTGAGATGTGACTAGATTGCTTCGCTGATAGCTTTATGAAATGCAGCCCTGTCTGCAAAGTAAATTGCAGATATATTGACAAGCATTACATTTTCTGTAGTCATTTACCTGGAATGTGCTGAAAAAACTGCATGTCTCTGGTATGAGTATGTCTTTCAAAGGAAATATGGAAATTTTGTAATTATTTTAAATTATGCCACTAAGGCATACTTTTTTCACAATGTCAGAGGAACGCATCTCAAGTCTATTATATAGAGAAGATTTATGGATGAACACACAGCCACCTAAAATAGTATAAAGTAAGACCTAGGCATTGTAGTAGATAGCGTATTTATGATATTTTAAAATGTTTCTTTGTGTAGATATGCAAGTATATCATAATGAAGTACTTTGGGAATGTAATTAGATTTTTCAGTCACTGCTGTGTAGAAATGTGTACAACTCAAAGAAATCCATCAGTCTTCGCTTTATGATTATTAATAACAGAGACAGATATATTTTAACAGAATAATTTGAAAAAGAAAATAAATACTTGTCATACGGGTTCCAAGAAATAGTGGAATATGATTATTACTCACATGTCAAAATGTATGTAACTGCAGGGATTTTTCAGGTTCATTAATTTAGAGGCAATTATTATTTGTGATGCTGAGTTCATAAATATACTTAATAATGCAATGCATTGTTTTAACAACTGATACTTGAAGCCTCTTTCTGTATTCATTATATCAGAGAATTGCTGTTGTTTCTGTTGGGACCAGAGATGCTAGTCGTATAGATGATTTACATGAACATGCAGAGTGTTTTAGGGTCTGGACGTCAGCCCACTCATGAAGTCCCTTGCCTATTAATATAATTACCTGACAAAGAGAAACAAATACTTTTGCACAGCATACTGGAGGCAATGTAATGTCAAATTGTTTTACAGACATTTGCCTGTAACAATGTGCAGATATAGAACACGTTTATAGTCTGCGTATCCAGTAACAATCCGGGTAGTTCACTGCTCCTCCCAAGTACCTTTTAAGTCTGATCAGCTAGATAAAATCATCCGAATGTTAGGCAGACATAATGAGACGCAGCACTAACCTATTAGGCTAATGCGTAGGTTAAATATGCATGGTCTCTAGCAAGTCAAAGTCTCTTTTCTGAAAGAAGAGCTTAGTGATCTCAAGGGAATGTCAGGGCAACTACAGCATCTGATGCGAGTTTTATTATAAAATTCTAGCAGTGAAATAATGTATAAGCACCTGTCTTTTGTGGAAGCTAAGCTCACTGCTTCATTCCATTCCACTGCGATGTATGTTTATGCAGCCTTTATCTGTTTTTTTTTTATTTACATAATTTTATGGATAGGCAGGAAACATGATGAAATGTGACTTTAATTATTCAAAACAATCTATTTTCCAAGTACAGCTAGGGTACTAATTGCATTTTTTCTTCTAATAATAAAAAAGTGGCAAATAATCTGTACATGTTTTTATGGCTGCTTGATCTGAAACTATGAATCAGTATATTCACTGCACCTTGTTTTTTCAGCTTATATGATATTCTAGAAAATATATTGATATTTAAAACATTACTTTTTAGTTTAAATCTATTCGTGTGATAGAATGCTTTCAAACATGTTAATATGTGCCGCTGTATTGACTACAGATAAACACAGGCAGAATGGTGTTTACTTCTTTTTACCCTGGCAGATGAACAGAGAAACAAGTTAGCAATGCATACAGAGGCAGTGTGTGCAGCTCAGTAATAAACACTGACAAGGTATCGAATAATATAGCAATAACCCACGGCTGAGTGTGAGTAATGCTGAATTTACCCACAGTTGGCGTGGTTTGGTCACGAGGGTGAAGCCCGAGTGACCAAACAAAGCCAACCGTGGGTAAATCCAGCATCACCCACACCCAGCCGTGGGTTATTGCTATTATACAATGGTGTTTGTTTTGTGTTGTGTTATGTTTGCGTTCCTGTTATTTAGGTTTTTGTTTGCTTTAGTCTGTATTCTTGCACTTTGGGTGAGATAAAACAGTCCATACTTTTAGTTAAAGTTTATTGTTTAATTTATTTGTCTTTTTATTTCAATACAATTTATTATTAATTTTTAAAGAGTTGGAAATAATTATATAAGTAAATATAGTTTGTAAAGGTTTTGGTATGTCTTGATGTTGTAGTTTCTTTTATATTTCTATATTGCTTCTGACTTGATGGTTGTCTATGTTGAGATGTTGTTTTTTCTGATTCATTTTCCAGGTGTGGGTGTTCTGTATTATGGAGTTTCATTTTTTTTTTCTTGGTCTGTTGTCTGTTGTATTATTGATATTATCTTCATTTATTGGATTTTTTGGTGTTTCTTGATGTGTTCCAGAGATTATTCTTCCCCATGGTTTGAATTCATCTACTGATTGTTGGTAATAGGATCGTAATGATTTTTCGCTTTTATCTCCCGTAACAGTCATTATTTGTCGTGCTTCCATTCCTGATTGTGACAGTAGTATAACAGCTGTTGCTCTTAAGGAGTGGTTTGTGTACTTTTTTGATAGGTTTGCTAGTTTGCAGATTTCTGGTAACATTTTTGAGAGATAGTTTATTCCCGTGGGTTGTGTTGTGTACCATGTTTCCATTTTCTCAAGTATATGTTGTGGATTTTTTTTGGGTGGAGAAACAGTTCTTGTGTATTAGGTGGTCTTTTTTGTAGATATTTTTTGAAACTTTTTACAGGACATAAAGGGTCTGTGTGGTTTTCGAACATGAATCCTCTTAGTAAATGTTTTGTAACATCATCATGTTCTTTGTGGTTTTTTGTATGTTTGTTAATATTTTTTGTTACGTATTCTGTGCCATCTGTATCTTTGTTTATTGTAAAACTGTCTTCTGTGAGGTATTGTACTCCTTCATTCCCACGTCGTGCGAAGTGTAACTGTATATCAAACCAGACCTTTCTTACGAGTCTGTCTGCTGTGTTTGGGGAAAGTATTTGGCTGTTTCTCAGTTGTGTTATTTCTTGTATCGTTAATGGGTGGTGGTGTTCTGCTGTATCTTTTCCTTGTCTTCTGTAATTTTTAATTATTGATTTAAATACATTATTTGCATTTGTTAGATGTATATCTGTAATTATGTTAATCTTTCTGTTTAATGGTGGGTTGCTTATATATCTGTGGAGTCCTGCACGTAGGGATACAAATGCACTTATTACATATTGTTTTCCTTTTATGTTTCGTACTGTAGCATCAAATTCTCTAAGTATTGTGTTTAAGTTTTCTGCTGTAATAGTGTGGAAGTCTATACTGTAGTTTTTCTGGTTTTGCCAGTTTTGAAAAATGTTTATAGCCGATTGTGTTTGTTTTCTTGTACTTGCTTCTTCCTTTTCTAGTTCTAGTTTTGCTATTTCTTCAGGTGTTTTTTTCTGCATGTCTTTTAGTAGGTTTTTGTGTGGTATAGGTTTGAAATTTTTTTTTACCTTTCTGGAGTTTATGACTTCTGATGTTGTTGTGTTGGGATGTGTTACCTTGTAGTACTTCCTGTTCTTGTACTTGTAGAACTTCCTTGCTTGATGACTGTGTCATCATGGCTTTACCTTGTAGTACTTCATGTTCTTGTAGTTGTAGCACTTCCTTGCTTGTTGACGGTTTCATTATGGCTTCTGGTATGCTGTTAAATATTTCATCAATTTCTGTATCACTTATTAAATCGAAGTTTACTTCCATTTCGTTTTTTATTTTATATCTGTGGTATGTCCTTTTGGCGGTTTTCGTGTGTCTCTTTATAGTGTTTCTGTTTAAGTCTCGTGCACGTCTGTGAAGGGATGAAAGTAAGGGGGACCGTGATGTTTGGGGTTTTTTTTTTTTTTTTTTACTTGCAATATACAGTAGTAGTAGATTTGCTTTGTGTATTGTGGTTGCTGCTCAGGTGTTTTTGCAGGGTTCATGTTGTTTTTTAAGTGCACAGTAGGTTAGGAAGCTGGGACGGTACTTTTCTGTTATCTGCCAGTGGAAATACAAGCTTAGGTATCACACTGTACGTGTTGGTTGCATAACAGAAAAATATTGTAAAGCAGAATTGTAGCATAGCTGGGGTGAGAGAGGCAGCTACTTAGGGAGAAAGGTTTAGGGGGTATTTTTGTGTTTTTTTGTATTGCTTTAGTTGTTAAATGTATTTTAATATGGCATAGAGGTTGAGTATTCGTACTTACGAGGTGAGGGAGCAAGGAATCTATGAGGAAGCAAGACTAGTTGCTGGGTGGTTGATGTACATATGGCTTTCTTATTGTTGTTAATGGGTTTTGTGTGTTTAGATGAAGTGCAATGTTGACTTGAATTCTTTTACTGTGCCACTGTGTGTTTTTAAAGTTTTGTTACATGCTAGACGTTTTCCATTTTACTTTTCATTTACAAAGTGCATGCTGGTTGGATTAGCCAATCAGCGTGCATGTTTCTTGGCTTTCGGAAGACTTTATTGTATAAATTACACAAGTGAAAACTTCTTATTTGCTATTGATATAAGCTGCCTGCCTCATTAAAAGCAATCAGTTGTGTGTCTTATATTTTAATTGAATTATGTGCTGTAAGGTTTAAACTCGCATATTTATGTCTGCACCTGTGTTATTTCATTGTCACTGACAGTTCACTTATGCTTTCAATCTGTTTTTACGTCTCTTGACATCTCTGTGTTTGGTGAGAATACGTGTCAACTTCTTTGCCAGGTATCTGTAATTTTGATAAACATTCTTGGCTTGTGTGTTAAATTTTCTAGGAAAATAGCTGTGGATTTCACTTGCTCATTAATGCGAGAAAATAAAGTTTCATGGTGACGGATCTGGGTATATTTAGTTAATGTTGCAGGTTAGGGAATGTGTAGTGGTTAGGGAATGATTACTGTTATACTTCAATTATTGTTTTTTTTTTAATTATTTACTACAACGTTGAGTTGTATCATTTTATTGTGCCATGTATTTTTTTACCGTTTTGCAGTCGCCACTGCATGATACGTTACTGGCTGGACTTTTTCTCTTTGTTAATTTGGGTTTACAATGTGCACGCTGGTTGGATTAGCCAATCAGCATGCACATTTCTTGGCTTTCGGAAGCCTTCATTGTATAATATCTTTTTAAGATTAGACATGCAAATGATGAGCTGAGCTTGTGGCATGGCTTGATAAAGCATGGGCTATGATCTACATGAACCAGGATGGGTCAGTGGCTCAGGAACAGGAGAAGCCAGCAAGTGGAGGATAGGAGGGAATGACTAATGGTAGCTCACTGTTTCTGGGGGCATGTAGGACATATGGTCTGCTCCAGTGCTGACATGCCTGATAAAAAGAGGATGCTTAGCATGTTGTACTGAGAGTCATTGATGAATGAACAGGCAAGCCACACATATGTCATAGATCCAGATGCATGTGTGTACAAATACACAAAAATTTACGGATGAGGGATCACAGCAAGGCTAAACATCTCATTCCTGAGGAAGAGGTAAGGTTAATAAGTGAAAACACAAGCCTGCTGGGAAGGACAGCACATCAGCACTTAACTCTCATGTCCCAGCTGGCAAAATAAAAAGAGGTTCTTGAAAGGCATACCGCTTTGCAAGGGGGAGATTCCTCCCACAAGGTGATGTGGGATACTAAATCCAGGCACGTAAGGAGTTAATGAATGGGTGTATGGTATGGTCATAGGGCTTGATGATTAGGTAAGCCTGAGAGAGAAAAAAGATAAAAAAAAGTCTATGCACACACTCTGACAAATATATGCATACATGCCACATACTTGGGGGTTCTTAATGTGTGACTCTGCAACCCATTGCACAAACAGTCATACTTATAACATGCATGAAAGCTCATACAGAATGATCATGGTGCAAATTCTGGCTTCATGACCTTACAGGGTATGAAGTTCATGAAGTTAAAGGAACTGAGACGGTTCCACCTAGGATATGTCTTTTCTATTTTTGTAACTAGTCTATCAGCTGAAATAGTTGTTTGGGTACATAAGATCTTTTACCATCTCCAAAGTGGCTTATAGAATATACCTTACATGAAATGGACATATAGCAGCCAGAATGGTCATAGCAGAGCTTGTCACATTGTGTCAACAGCAGACCATTGTTTAAATTTAGCATCATACCTGGACATTGCATTCATACTCCCCAGCCCACAAGCATCACATGTTCTTATAAAAGTACCACCTAGTGATATATTTTAATACCCTGCAGACTTTCTTAATGATAATGATGAACTTAGAGAAATTCCCTGTTTATTTTTGTGATTGTAGACAGCAGTTTTTTGTTTTTCCTGCAAGTAAAAGATGGTCAAAACAAAAATAATGCCTTGTTGTGTCTTTCGGCTTTTCCTGGTTAGGGGTCGCCACAGCGGAACTCCGGTCCGCTAATGATTGGCAGTAGATTTTTACATGCCGAGTTGCCGGCCCTGACGCACAACCTTCAAAAAAGGTACACCCATTCACGCATGTCTCCACACAGAAGACGCTCTAGCTGAGAATCGAACAGGACGTCTTACTGTGAGGCAACAACACTACCGCAGCACCACCATCACAACCAAAACAAAAATAATGCCTAGTTTGTCAATATTGTTACAATCAAAGGAGTGCTCCTAGATACATGAAAGATTGCAAATACATAATACAAAAACAACAATAACAAAAAAGAGGAAGCAAAGTAACCTTCTGACTATATAGGAAACACATTTTATTGTATGAGCAGTGATTAATATATATATATATATATATATATATATATATATATATATATATATATATATATATATATATATATATATATATACTGCAGATGAAAAATGTACCTGGCAATTTGCAAACATTTTTCACAGTCTACACTTTGTAACTGCTTTCTTGGCATGTGTATTCTTTCCAAATCAAGTAATTGTTCACAAATGCTTACTAGAAGAGCATTAACATTATGACACTAGTATGCTACTTTCAGTTCATGCATAAAAGTAATAAGTTAGCACATCAACGGCAGTTTGGTCAAGAGCAGTTTGTCCAAGTTCTTTTTGGTCAAATTTGTTAAAATGAATAAAACATCAGTCGACTAAATGCCATTACAATGATCCTTAAATAAGTTGGTAACTTGAGGGTTAAAGATGGGGTTCAGAATGTAGTTAGGATTAAAGTTTGATTTAAGGTTAGGTTTAGGATTAGGGTTATAGTTAGGAGGTATGTGAGGTAGGAATGTTGGAGCTGGGGTTCCACATTTCAAAATCAAATTTCAAATTTGCAAATAATTATATGTATGGTTGTACTTTATATATTTACACTGAACTGGTGTTACAGCAAAATGAATTTCATGTTTATTGAGTTTTTACTATGTTTACTTAGTCATTATTTTTCAACAAAATAATATTTGCCTGATTAATTTAGATTTCCTATAACATGTTGCTGTGGTTTGGCAACTTTTGATGATTTCCCCACTTGTCTATATATATATATATATATATATATATATATATATATATATATATATATATATATATCATGTTATTGTTTCACACTTGCATCTGACTGGCAATACAGTTATATTTATATATTTTTGAAATATTTTTGCTTCAAATCCAAGTGAACTTTTATTTTATTTATTTGTTAATCAAGTAAAACCACTTAGCATAAGTGTCACTTTTCATAGGCAACCTGGAAGCAATGTAGAGTCACATAGTAGACAAACAGAGATTGAAAGAATCAAACTCAGGATTATAGGGTGATACTTAATAGCACTGCCTAGCCTTAGTTATTCCTCCACATAAAAGCTCCAGATGTTGGTTCAGCATCTTGCAATGAAGACAAAGAATGTGATAAAATACCTACAATAATAAGGAATATAAAACACAAACCACCAGGCCAGGTATCCAAGATTTATTCCAGTAAAATCTCTAGCACTTCAACTCACAGCCTTCAAGGATATAAAATACTTTATTGCTCCTGAACTATAAATATTGAAAGTTATCATCTGAAATATAATACAGTGTACCAAACTACCATTTCATAAATTAATTTCACGTCTTTACATTGCATTTATCTTGAAGTATTAATAATCATAAATCATGTATATCTAATAGACTGTTTCATTTAGAGTTTATTCTCAGACTGCAAAAGACAAATAGGCTTACCTGTGGGTGCGTGTTCCTGCTGTTTTCTGGCCCAGTATGATTACAACAGAGAGTTGCAACATTATATTAACACACAGGAAATCTTAATCATTCAAGAAATGCAGGCTTAGAGTAGTTCGCAGTGCATTTGTAATGTTAGAAAATGTATGAACAACATTCTATAATTTTCTGGCTGACAGTTAAGAAAACTCTCTCAGTGATTAAATTCTTCATGATACAAGCATCTTCTACGATATTCCCTGCCCCCCCCACCAAGAAGGAATTTCTCCCCAGATCAAGACAGTCTTGCATTTACTCCATTTATTTTCCATAGTACCATCTCTAACAAATTACACTTGCCATCTTACAGCATTAGGAGGACAAAAAGACTTTTTCTTCATCCGATAGCTTCTTTATTACTCCCTTGATGTGGCTATTTGTGAGGATTGAAGGCTTCCTATTATGAATCCAGAAGAACTCTGGATGTTAACTAAATCAAAAAGATTGCATTGCTCAAAAACTTGCACTTCCAGTGTGTCTTGCCTCTACAGTTACAGTTATAGTTCACTCTTTTACCCAGGTGTTCATGTACTAATTAAATGTACTGCACTGAGGACTGCCAAGAGGTTTGCCAGCCACTTGCCTGTTACATAATAGCAACTCTTCTTTTATTTTATTTTTATTTTTCCACATCTGTAATCCACACATGATGATCAAGCCTCATTCTTCTCTATCCACTGACAAATTCTTTCTCCCTTAGAGTAAGTGGCCATCAGCTCACTTGCTTCCATGAAGGGTAGGACTCAAGCATGCCATCAGTGGAGCCATCATCCACTGTAGAGAACTGAAAATTGTTTTTTTACATACCTATGTGCCCACACCATGGCTGTGGCTTCCACTGTATGCTTGCTTTGTGAGGTGTATGCATGCTACCAGAAATCCAGTCTCCAGTTTATGGTGCTACATTTCGCATGCACAAGAATGAAAGCACAGCCCTCCCTGAGAATCAACTGTGACCTCTCACTCCAAGCTGGGTGGGAAGATGCTTATAACTCCTTTCTGACATCTCCTATGCCAGCTTTACCATTACTTGAGCCCTGGTCATCTACCACAAAAGCCATGGATGGCATTATTCATCTGAACCAATGGAGTTGGCAGTAGGTCTTAGGTCTAAAACCAGATATTACTACAATACACCTCAAAAAAAGTTCCTATCAACCTCAGTTTCTACCTTAGTACTAGACTGCCTATAAACAGGTCTATATTATAATCTCGAAGGTTTAAAACTTCGAATCACTAAAGATTGAACTTTAGTGATCGAAGACTTAAACCATCAAAACCAAAAAAAAAAAAAAAAAATACTAAATAAAAAAAAAAAACTAAATAGTGTGTAGGCAGTGGGGGGTCAAGCCCCCCTGCACCCCCCACACCCCCCTACTTAAATATACCAACTTCGAGAATGCACTACATTGTAGTAAATGGAAATCTCCCCTTACGGAGATTTTCCATTTAAACGTTCGATGTAGTGCGCTTTCAGTATTCTCGTGTCGACAATATCGTATTCAAGATTGTCAGGCTTCGAGATTTTAATATAGACCCCCTATAAACATATGCACCATATTAAAATAGTTACTGTGAGAGACAATAAATCATATGGTCACTATGACTGAGGCAGTCACTTTCTGTTTTATTTTTATGTTTTCTGTTTATTATGGTGCTTGAGTGGTAAGGACCCTTACATTGTTTTATTTATCTCACATGAGTGGTAATGACCCTTTCATTGTTTTATTTATCTCACAATATTTCAGTTTCTTTAGCACAGCTGTTATAATCCTATCCAGCATTGATCCAAACCCTAACACTTATGCAGCTAAAATGAAGGTGACAGCAAGCTACATACAAAACAGGATCACTGAAAAAAATAAACTATATTTCATTTAAAAAATACTGTTGACAGAAGATAAATCTTAAGTCTATTTTAGGAGGCTTAAAAAGCTATACTATATTCCTGAGATTCTAAAGCTTTCTGTTAGAACTCAGCAGGAAAACAAGGTTTACTGTGAAACTAGGAAGATGTATAAACATTGCACCTCTAGTTAATATAGCTTCACAGAGAAACACATAAAAAAGAAATGATGAATGCCTCTAAAACTGCATCTCAGTGGTATAAATAGAATATCCAAAAGGAGCAGCGAGGAACTAAAATGTATTCGCACAAGAGCTTGTTCACTTCAGAAACCCCACTAATTGCTTGCGCTTACCCAAAGTCAGACTGATCTTGTACAATTAAATAAGGTATTTCACTAAAATCCTTAAAATAATAATAATAATAATAATAATAATAATAGTAATAATAATATATGCAGCTACTTGCACACTGTAGGAGAGAATAAATCAGATGGTCACCATGACAGAGGCAGTCACTTTTTGAGTCACAGCTTTCTGTTTATTATGGTACATGACTGGTAATGACCCTTTCATTGTTTTTATTTATCTCACATGACTGGTAATGACCCTTACATTGGTTTTATTTATCTCACATGAGTGGTAATGACTCTTACATTGTTTTTATTTATCTCACAGTATTTCAGTTGCTTTTGCATGCTGTCTTGTGAAACAGAATTGCAAATGTTAGCGTTATTGGTCCTTATGGGAGCGTTTGGGGTATATTGTTTGCTCCCTTTTCTCATTCATTTTCTTTGACCAGAAAAAGCAGTAACTGAATGAGTAAGAATCACAGTTTCATTTTTTGCCAACAGATTTTAACATTTCTTTTCCTGACATGTGTACTTTAGTGCAGATGTTTTCATAGGTTCATAGGTTCATAGGTAGGTACTAGGCTATCTGCCCGAGGGCATTTATAAGCCTAGCCAGAGTGTATCGGCTTTCGCCACCCCATTGATTAATTAACTGATCCTCTGTCAAGCAGAGCCAATGAAGTGATCCCTGGGGTGTATTTTCTGTTACCCATCCACTCGTTAAGGTTTCTCTTGAAGAGTGTTAGTGAAGGGCTCTGCCTGATGTAATTTAAAATTTTGTTCCAAAGCATGGGGAGTCTCTGTGACAGGAATCTGTCCCTCCAGCATGTTCTATTTATTGTTGTGGTGAGGTTTAGCTCACTAGAGCATGTGCCTCGCAGTGACTTGGATTTCTTTAGGTGGAGCATGTCCATGAATTCTGAATTGGACATGGCTTTGTAAGTCAGGCAGAGATCACCTCTCAGTAAGTGATATGCCACTGAGTACAGCCAGAGTTTTTTCAGTCGGGCTGCATAGGACATATGTTTGAGGCCAGTAATCCTCTTGGTGAGGTACTTGTGTGGTCTTTTCAGCTGTTGGAAGTGTCATATGAGGCACATCCCAAATGGGGCATTGCACTCTATGATGGGTCTAATGAGTGATGAGTAGAGGGGCACTATAACCTCTTTATATCTAGATGTGAACCCTTTAGTAATTAGATGGGCCACATAGAAGGATTTCCAAACTACTTTGGCAAAATGATTGTCAAAGAAGAGATTACTATCTACCTGGGTCCCCAGATCTCTTATTATCTCTTCTGTATTAAGGGGGCTGCCACCTATGTGGTAATTCGTGGGTGTTTTGTTTTTTCCAAACGGGATGACTATGCATTTTTTGGCATTCAGCTTGAGGCCATGACTTTGACACCAGGTGTCCGTCTCAGTAAGGCCCTTTTGGAGGATGTCAGTGTCAGCCGGAGAGTCAATTATGGCTCTCTGTTTGCAGTCATCAGCAAACTTGGATTGCCATAGTACTCTTGTGTTTGCCTGTACTTCTGAGAAGTATATGCCGAACAGTAGGGGTCCCAGGACAAAGCCTTGTGGGACACCACTTGTGACTGGTTTAGAGTTGAACCTGGAGCCCGCTATTCTTACCGTGTGAGTTCTGTCTGTAAGCCAGTTGGCAACCCATCTCATGACATAGGGGTTTATGTTCAGGCTGGTGAGTTTTTCTGTAATACCCGAGTGGGGAATGGTGTCTAAAGCCTTGGCGAGGTCAAGGTATGCTGTGTGAACCACCTTTCCCTCATCTATGGCCTTGGTGACTGTCTCAAAGAAGTCAACCAGGTTTAGTAGGCATGATCTGCCCTTAACAAAGCCAAACTGGGTCAGGTCAAGTGTTTGGAGGTTCCCAATGTCATTGTTAATGAGTTCCATGATGATGCACTCCATAGCCTTGCAGACCAGGCTAGTCAAGCTTATGGGGCGATAGTTACCAGGGTCAGTTGTGGGAATAACCATTGCTGTGTGCCATTCTATGGACAGAGGCTTAGGTTGAGCAACATGTTTAGGTGGGGGGTTAGTTCATTCTGTAGTTCGTGCAAGACGCAGCCTGGGACACCATCTGGTCCCATTGATGCTGTGTTTTTGGCTTTTAAAAAGTCTGTTTTCACCTGTGCGTCTGTGATTTTTGGGACAGTACACTTTTCCGGTATTGTTGTGGGCCCTTTTGGAGGTGAGAGGAGGGGGACATTTGCACTGCATCTATCTGCCAGGATGTTGGCAATATCAGTAGGTTCAGTATATTTTGTGCTATTTTGTACCAGTTCAGTGCATATCTGCGAGTTGCCACTTAGATTCTTAACATAGCCAAAGAAGGCTTTGTGGCTATCTTTTGAATCCTTGGTTATTTTTCTTTTGAAGTTAGCCTTGGATGATTTCATGAGGGACCTTAGTTTCTTACTGATACTGATCAGGGATGTCTTTCCTTCTTGGGATTTGCTTTTTTTCTGAACTAGTTTCCTCCTTCTATTGTATAGCCTGTTTATGGCCGGGGTCCATCAAACTGGTTTCCTTCTCTTAGAGGAGTGAGTCTTGGTTTTGCTAGGGATGGCACGATCCATGCATCCTTGTAGGTGCTAATAGAGTGCATTTGTAAAGGTTTCTGTATCTTGGGCAGCATTATCCTTTAGCGTGGGGGGCTATGAAACTTACCACCTTTGTCTTAATTAAGGTGAAGTTTGCTTTAGAAATGTTTTTTACTGTGGTTAACTTAGTTGGGGGGGGGGAGGGGGGTGTGTATATCCAGAGTGATTAGCTTATGGTCTGATCTAACTAGTGATGGATTGACCTCCAATGTGGAACACCTGTCGCCCATGTTGGTAATGACCAGGTCCAATATGTTTTCACCTCTGGTAGGGGAGTTTACCAGCTGATCTAGGGTGTTTGAGTTAATGACATCCAGGAAGTGCTGGGCCTGGGAGTTTGTACTCGAGTAGTTTTCCCAGGGAATGGTAGGGTAATTGAAATCACCCAATATCAGGGTGTTCGGTAGGACCTTCATGTTTTCCAGTGTCTCCAGTAAGGTGGAGTGGTGGTCCTGTGTCATGGAGGGTGATCTGTAGCAGGCCACAATTTGCATTGCAGAGTTGCCCGATGTTAGTTGCACATGGATGATCACAGAGGTATCATGCTGCGCCACTAACTTGGAGGTGTAGGTATCATTGATGAATATGGATACACCCCCTTCTTTTGTGTTTCGGTCCGTGTTCTGTGGCCGAAATGTGTGGTATGAGTTGTAGCCCGGTAGTGCTGGGGTGCTCTCTGGAGCCTTGAACCAGGTTTCAGTTACTGCACAGATGTCGACTTTCTCCATACTGAGGAGTGCTTCGAGCACGTGCATTTTGAGATTTAAACTCCTGGCGTTGAGTAGCATAACCCTCAGTTTTTTGTTAATTGTGCTGTTTACGGAGGTGGGTTTGACTTTTGAGCCTTGCCTAAAAAAGGCACTATGGGGGCAACAAGAGTCTTGGCCAGTATTTGAAAGCCTAGGGGTGACAGGTGTAAGCTGTCTCATGCAAAGCAACGCAGCTTGTCGAGCATGTCATCCCAGGCTGACAGACACTGGATCCCCTTAGAATGACACCAGAAACTTAGCCAATTGTTGAAATTGATCATTTTTTCTTTATACTGAGGTATCATTCTTGATGAGGGCAGGATGCTACTCAGGGTCAGGGTCATACCAGCCTGGGCTACATGATCAGAGAGCTCTTCCATGTCTCATTTCATGTAGTCCAGGGAGATACATCTCAGGTCATTCACACCAACATGAACAATGACAGAGTCATATTTGTACTTGTTCTGGAGTGACCTAAGTGCTTGTGTTATGTGGCGAATTCTGGCTCCCGACAGGCAGCTAACAGTAACCTTCTGCTTGTCCAGCCTAGTGAGTGGGACATCACTGTGCCTGACTATAGAGTCACCTATTACTAGTGTGTTAGGTATGTTATTTCGCCTTAAGGGCTGTAATTGTGTGGCACACTGATTTTGTGTTTTATGTGTTGTTTGGTTTGTGACGGGAGATGCAGGTTGTTTGGGTGTCTGCTTTGGAGGTCTCTGATGCTTTTGCAGGTTTTTATTTAGAGCCTCCGAGTATGATTTTGTGTATTTATGTGTATTTTTTGCCAGTGCTGTTTTAGTAGGTCTGTGTGCGGCTGGAGGTGTGGTGCAAGTGTTAACCTTCTCCTCTTGACTGTCTGTTCCAGTCTTGGGTGGAGACAGCTTAGCTTCCAGTTTGGCTGTATAATTGCATCTCTTGCATATGTTAGTGTTTTGCAGTAGGAGGAGAGGGTTGTCTGTGTACATGAGGCAGTTGTAACATTGCCTCAGGATACCCAAGATTCACCAGCTGGACTGGAGAGTACACCTGAAATTGCCCTCTGGTCATGCCTGAATAGTAGGGTGAGCTGCTTAGTCGCTTAGTTGGTGAGGGGTGAATAAAGAGCCTTGTCCTGCTGGGCAATCAGTGTCAGGGTATATTAGTGCTTGCTATTAGGTCTGAGCAAGTGCTGTGCTGTAGGATGCTTTTTGAGTGCTTAGGTTGAGAGTTAAACTAGTTTCAAGGGAAAAACTGAAGAGGAGACTTAGTGGGGCTGAGAATAATTTAACCGTAGCTAACCGGTGCTGCCAGTGCACAAAACCATGCAAACGCAGTTTTTATAGTAGGGAAAAGAAAGAGATATAAATTAGCCCAAAATGGCCAATAAACTACTAACTTCTGGGCTGGAACCACTCCTCCAGGGACAGATAGGTTGCTCAAAGCTCCCCTCTCTCACAGGTGAACAGAGAAACTTCCTTCTATCCAAGTAAGGTATGGGAAACTCAGAAACTAGTATCACAGACCTGAATTCAGCACTAGCCTGAAAACTGGACTATACTAGCTTAGAAAGGCGGGAAACAAGGAATTTTTTTTTTTTGGAAAAGATAAGGCAAAAACAGTAAAAAATACTCTTAAAACAGCTTTAAATGACTACAAATGATCAGAAAAGGCTATCGCACTTTAGTGTGTAGCCTACAACAGTTAAACAAATTATTTAAACAAAAAACAACTTTTTAAAAGTGCAGGTAGTCAAATAAGTACAATATGTGAAAAAAACAAGCTTTTAAATCACAATAAACGCTAGAAAATCTGCGTTTAGGCGGAAAACAGTTAAATACAGCAAGAAAGTACAGAAAACTGATACTTAATCACTCCAAAGTCTCTCTTCTAAGCTAGAAGGCTTGTATCAGTTTAAGGCTTTCTAGTGCTACCCAGTAGGTTAGTTACAGGAAAGATGGGAAACAAGCGCAAATGTGGTCTTTTAAACCAGAAAGTTGAAAGAGACAGACAAACTGTCCAAGTGGTCAATAAACTACAATTTCTGGGCCAAGAACCACTCCTCTTGTGGTAGACAGGCTTACCTAGTGCTTACCACTCCCACTGATAAGCTAGAAGGCTTCTCTCCAACACAGAAAGGCTTGTGGGGCTCAGAAGTTTACTAACAATTCTGGATACAGCAACTCTGTAACTTGACTAGGCTAGTTATAGGAAAGGCGGGAAAAAGGCGCAAGTGTGGCTTTCAAACCCAAAGTTTGAAAGAGATGAAAAAAAAACTGCTCAAACAGCCAATAGTTACAATTTCTGGGCCAGGGACCACTCCTCTTGTGCTAGATAGGCTACCTGATGCTTACCACTCGCACTGATAAGCTAGAAGGCTTCCCTCCAACATGGAAAGGCTTGGGGGACTCAGAAGCTTGCAGAGAGTCCTGGATACAGCAAATCTGTACCTGGACTAGACTAGTAACAGGAAAGGCAGGAAACAAGTGCAAACACAGGCTTTTAAATCAGAAGGTTGAAAGAGATGGAAAAACTTCCCAAACGGCCAATAAACTATAATTCCTGGGCCAGAAACCACTCCTCTTGTGGTAGATAGGTTACCTAGTGCTTACCACTCCCACTGATAAGCTAGAAGACTTCTCTCCAACACAGAAGGGCTTGGGGGGCTCAGAAGCTTACCAACAGTCCTGGATAGAGCAAATCTGTACCTGGACTACACTAGTTATAGGAAAGGCAGGAACCAAACGCAAAACGGGCTTTTAACCAGAATGGAAAAAGAAATGGAAAAACTGCCTAAATGGCCAATGAATTACAATTTCAGGGTCAAAACCCACTCTTCCAGTGGTAGATAGGCAACCTAGTGCTTACCACTCCCACTGATAAGCTAGAAGGCTTCCCTCCAACACAAAAAACCTTGGGGGCTCAGAAGCTTATCAACAATTCTGGATACAGCAAGTCTGTATTTGGACTTGACTAGTTACAGGAAAGGCAGGAAACAAGCTTAGAATTTTTTTATTTTATTTTATTTTTTTTTACAGAAAAGCAGCTAAAACAGCAGTAAATACAATTCAAATTGCAGTGCAGGCCAGCACACCCGAGTTTGTGGCAACACTACTGCAAATACAATTCAAATAAATGCAATTAAATTAACAAATGACTAAAAAACAAGTGCAGAAGGCAGTAAATTAGAAGGCTACTAACAAGCAGTAATAAGTGCAGACTTATATATATATATATATATATATATATATATGTGTGTGTGTGTGTGTGTGTGTGTGTGTGTGTGTGTGTGTGTGTGTGTGGAGGGGGGGTTGTGTGGCTGTATGTGACATTGCATGGTGTGTGAATGTGTGTATCTGCTGGGGTGTATACATATTTCTGTATTAATACATGATATATGTATGTGTATATGTAAATATATGTGCATAGATGGGTCTACTTTGACCCATCAAGTTTACACTTTAGCAAAACTTAGTTTTGCAATTCCAGTTTCGTGAAAGTGCATTTATCCGGAAATGCACTTTCGCGAAACTACAGTTCACTGAAAACAGTTCCTGATGCAGTGGTGCAGGTACGGTGTTCCTTACCTGATGTATGGGAGGGAGGTTGTTGTTGTTGTAGATCGCGGTACTGTGAGGATAAGGGATATTCCCTTTTCCCCTAGTGTAGTGCAGTGTCGGGGGAGTACAGCCCCCCACATGGGGGCTGTAGGGAGGGCTTGCCCCCCCACCGCATAAGTCAGTTTAGTGTATATATTTTTTTTTTTTCATTGTTTGGTGAACTGTAGTTTCGCAAAAACGTGCATTTTTGGATAAATGTACTTTCATGAAACTGGACTTGCAAAACTAAATTTCACTAAAGTCTAAATTTGATGGGTCAAAGTAGACCCCCCCCCCCCACACACACATATATATATATATATATATATATATATATATATATATATATATATATATACATGTCTGCATACATATGGATACATGAATGGGTATAACAATACCAGTGATGCAACAAATAGCACACTCACCCTTGGTGCTGGAGTCCAGAAGGTTGTGGGTTCTATTCCTGCTCCATGTGGCTGGATTGCTAACCACTGCAGTGTAGCATTAGGAGGATATTGCACACCAGAGTGTCTCATTCTTCAGATGAGTATATACTAAAATTAGTTCCCATCTGACTAAGTTGGCAGTAGCTTAGATGGATGTAAAAGATCTCACAGCACCCATCAAAACAAGTAGGAGAAGTTCTCTGATGCCCTGACCAAATTTCCACTTTCCAATTTGCCACTTTCCTACTACATTTAGTAGTATAAACACCACTTTAGGCCTCTCATGAAAATAGGTCACTAGTGTAGTAGGACGGACCGGATCAGCAAAGGATAAATAAAACAAATATGTGTTTATGTGCATGTGTGTTTTGTATGTATGTCTGTATGTATGTGTGCTGAGTCTTGTACATATGGAGACTTGATTAATATCATTTGTTGAGGAATGGGGGAACCAGAGATAAAAATTACATCTAATTTATTTGTCCATGTCTCTTTGCTTTAGCACCATTACCACAGCAATACCCATTAAGGGGCAGGCCTATACAATTCAAGTGTAAATATACCCACATTCAGGCACTAGAAATGCTGGTCCTAGTGCTACAAAGGATAGTAACAATGTGGTTGCAGTGTGTTTCATGGCATATAGGTCTATAGGTTCAAAGGTACTTACTAGGCTGTTGATCCATGAGGATCTCTAGAAGGCTAGCCATACATTCCCATGAAATTTTTAGTCCTTATATTTTAAGTATGAATCATTCAGAGATGAGCAGAGCATTTATATATACCAACATGGAGTGCTCTACCATTAAACATTATGATAAATTCATATTGCTACATTTATAGTATGACATGAAATTTGTGTATGCAGTATATTACACTTTATTATGTTGGTACACATGCAGTGTTTCCATTATATAACGTGGCTTGTAGAACATGTCTATAGCAGTGGTTTGCACTCATCCATGTTGCGAGGTTCTCCTGAATGGGGTTCCTAGAGCAAAAACTGAATTAACAGGAGCAAAACTGAATTAACAGGATACTAAATTGTGTTACAAACAGGGATTTTATTGTTTAAAACCAGCATTCCATTCTGGCAGATTAGCTCATAAGTTAAGTATATGAGCTACTCATGAGTTTAATGTTGTAGTGCAGAGTTTGAGCTCAGTTTCTACTTGCAAGCTGTATAAGTTTGAGGAAATCACATAACCGGACAGTGTTCCTAGGTCAGCCTTGTAAAAAGGACATTTGTACCCAGTGGGCTTACTTAATTAACAACAATCTACAGCCCTGCTAGACTTAGAGAGTTATTTATTTCAGCAGTGTATTTGTGAATTGCCAGTAGTTCAGAGAACTATTGTTCATATGAAAGAAATAACCACACCTTCTACACTAGCTACCAGTCTGTGATTATTTATTATTAACTGCACAGCATATATGGTAGTGGTGCACAATGTCTGGCCCAGGGGTCAAATCCGGCCCTTGATGCAATGCCATCTAGCCCCCAGAAAGTAACCAAAAATTAAAAAAAAAAAAATTGAAAAAATGCTATGCCTTACTCTAGTCACGCAAAATTTCCAGCACATGCGTACTTACCTAATTAACAGCAGTTGGGGACTCCTCTAATTTTTAGCCATGGAAGTAACTACTGTTGCTACCGATGAGTGTGTCTGAAATGTAATCACATTTAATGTGAATACTGTAACTCATTTTACTAATGTAGTGTTTAGTGTAATGAAGTCTATGTTGCAATAAAAATGCCAGTCACCTGTACCTGTTGTTAACTTGTAATGACTTACTATGTTTAGAGGTGGTCCGTAGATGCATTAAGAATTTGTGTAGTGCCCTCTCAACAAAAAGGTTGTGCACCACTGATATATGGTCACTCACAAAACATTGAAAATCACATGGTTTCTGCTTTTAGTTTGCAATGTCTGATTTGTACTCGCTAGTATTTGAAGCACCTGAGACAAGAATGCATACATGTGAAATAATTTATTTTGTTTATTAATTCACATTTTAAGTGTTTATTTAGCCATATCAGTTGAATAATCTACCACGGACACTTTTCATGTATGATACAGAGCAAATAGCACATTGCTGCAACAAACTTATTGAGAAAGTCACTATCACTTTGCAAGCTATTAATACAACTACAGTTACCAGTGCACAGTGCAAAGTCATAATAAACATTAAGTATATTAGTACAAAAATACAGCAGTGCGTAATATTGCATGTGGTAACTGAATCCTTAACTATACAAGTTGCATTGTACGGCTTAGGAGGAGTAGGCATTCACTACTGTACTACAGAATTAGCCATCCATATCTCAACAAGTAGATTAAACGATGTGAAAATATTATTCACATTTACTTGTAGCAAGACAACTGATAATAAAATTAGACTTTTATATGCACACATTGCATGGGACACAATCTAAATGCTTACATAAAAGCCCAGCAAAGTGGCTATAAGTGTTATTTACTTCAATCAATTTCAAGGGAGCCTTAAGAAATGTTCTGTAAGGTATGTAAGAAACAGCATCTCCTACAATTTCAGAATAAATATCAAGAAGAAGCAATGCATGTGGCCTAGCTTAGCAGAGAGAAAGTAGTAATAATGAGGTAAAGATGTTAAGAAAGTATGTGAGGCAAAGTCTGGAATAAGTAGCCTTAACAACAGGGGAGTCGAAGTGGCTGAGTTACTATTGAAATGAGTGGAATATGGGGAAAATGGGTTACTTAAAGTGAGGAAGAAAGAGATGTTAATAATGGTAGGAATGCTAACAAACAGATACAAGGAGAATCATTCTGTTTTCAAGTAAAGCAGCAAGCTGTGCAGAAGATACTGTCAAATGTAAAACTAGATAAAGTAAGCAGTCAGTCACTCAATCAATCAATCAAGCACTCAGGCAATCAAGAGATCCAGCATTAAGTAAATAAATGAAGATGTCGGATAGTGAGTTAAAAAAGTAATTTGTTTAGCGCATCTGAAATGTTTGGGTTATTATTTTCTACTTTGTTAGTTCTTACAGTGCTGAAAATATCAAGGATAAGCATGTCTTTACATTTCAAGCTCGGTTACAAATGAGCTTATTTAACATTCAGCTGATATGTGAAGTAAGGTTATGGCTAGTTTGTATCTGAGCAATATAACATTCAACTAAAGTCTGTATCTGCCATCAACATTTCTGAGGTTATTTGGGGATTGACAAGTATCTATTTCAAATTTTAGTAATTATTTTTATTTATAGTAACAGACAGGAATTCTCAATTACCATAACAATAAGACATACTGATATGTATGCTGATTGAAAGGAAACAGAAGAAATACAACATAAATTTAAAAAGAAAATAAAAATGCAAAGAAACATACTATGAAAATGTATTTAATTTGTCAGTTTTCAGTTGATAGATTATCCTATTTAGGATTATGGCAATCCACAGCCTATCCTGGCAAGCACTGGACATAAAATATAAAAACAATGCTGGAAGCCATTTGGCTACAAGAGACTATTTGAAATGTTTATTTCATTTTTTAGTATACTATTACCATAGGAACTAAATCTTGCAGTAAACATTTTGCTGCTAATTGTAACATGCAACTTTATTTCAGCCAGTGCAACAAAATCATGCTCATCGTCTAAAGATGAGATTTTAGATAACAGATGATGTAAGAGACAGTTTTGGCACATTTGAAGATAATATTGCTATTGTTTGTTATTACATCTTATTACTGGGTGCTAGTCTGTGCAATATTCAATGTAATACAGTGTTGTCTCAGTCACGATAGACTACCATTGAATAATGAATCCTGATCTCTCTCTCTCTCTCTCTCTCTCTCTCTCTTTCTCATTCTTGTGATCTCTCTCACTCTCTCTCTCTCTCTCTTTTGATCTCTCTCTCTCCTTTGATCTCTCTCTCTCTTTCTTTTGATCTCTCTCTATCTGTCTATCTCTCTCTTTTGATCTCTCTCTCTCTCTCTTTTGATCTCTCTCTCTCTCTTTTGATCTCTCTCTCTCTCTCTCTTTTGATCTCTCTCTCTCTCTCTCTCTCTCTTACAACTCATTATCTTTTGGGATCAAATTATAGCAGCACTAGGCAGAAATCTGCACATGCTCAGTAGTTTCACTATCATGTTATAGATCCTTAAAAGACTGACAGAAAAATCATATCGTTGAAAAAATAGATTTTTTAGCAAACCCAGTTCACATTTTGATAAGGGGTGTGACTGCTGCATATATCCCAAAATGATATAAAATAATTTGAGATCCAGCAGATACTGAAGTAAATATTCCATTTTTTAACCAAATGGGCTTTCTGTCTGTGGTACATATGTCCTTATTCATTTGGAGATAATTCAGTGTCTTTCTGCTGCACTTATTCTATGATACTAGAATACAAAGCCCTCTGCGATACATCCTCTATGAGTAGGATTGCTGAGTACCCGAATTACCAGTGTTATTGACCTATAACAGCACAAAATGACAACAAAAAATCCTCTTCCAGCTTTTTGTACATTCCAGGCAATATTCCAGTTAGAGGAACACTGACAGTGGACCATCTTCCAGCATCAATGGCCAGTGTAGCCAGGGAATCCTACACACACCCAAGGCTACAATGCTGGTATTTGCAAAAAATCACATATTTATTTGCTTCTGCATTCCTGGTCTTATTCTATGATAACACAGATTGACAGTTACTCCAATTTTGACTGTTTAATCCTCTTCAAATGTCAAATCTAAAATCAAAATGCTAATTGTTTTTCTTCCCTTCAAAGAAGGAAAATGTCATTAATCACATTTTCTACGTTAACTCATCCACCCCATTTCTATTTAAAACCCATTCACCTCCTCACTCATGTATAACCACTGAAGACATGCAATGATCTTCCTTCTGAGACTGAAGATACAACATTTTCTTGGCAGACAGCTGCAAAGTACAGGAAGCATTATTCTGCAGGCCTGTAGTGACTATAGGATAGCAGAGTAGTAAACTGGCTAGCATTGCTACCCCACTATTATTGGCTCTTTAGTTTCATTCTCATATGGGAAGCCTTTTTTTGATGTCTGTATATCCTCAAATTTCCCTCCACATTCCATTGCCATGCTATATGTGAACTGATCTTCCTAATTATCCATAGGTGTACATGGAGTGAGTGCATGTCTGTCACATGCACTCGACTGACACCCCATATTGAACTTCATCTCTTTGCTTTGTGCTTAGTATGTGCCAGTATTGATTCTGGCTCTTAAAATGGATTAAGTGGGTTATCAAAGAATGAATGAATATGGGGACTGCTAACTGTTTAATATCATTCAGCGGAATAGGAATATCTTTTTATTAACATTTTTGATACAAAAACTTTAACATTGTATCTATTTGTCCTTTCCTAATAAACTATGACTCTGTAAGTGTGAAATTCAGTTCAAAACACTGATTTATACAACATATATGAAAGTGTCATTTGGGAGTGAAATGCAGAGAGATAGAATCACTTTTCTGAAGTAAATGGCTATGCTAAAAGTTTTTATTAAACTCGTTTCACTGGGCATGCTTAAGAGCCACCATTTACTTCCACTGAAATGTTACTCATAACTCTTGATTGCTTTTAATATTATGACATAAAACTGACAAAATGCTAATTACAGACCCCTCAGGAAAACTGCCCCTGTCATTAAGCAGTCCTGTCAAAATCGAGGATTTAGCTAAATGGCAGAAATGCACTTCATTATGGTATTGTACAATGACAATAACATATTTAAGAAATAATAATGTATATTCAATCACAAACTTAACCTAGTTTCAGAAATGTGTTCTTGTATTCACTTTAATGAAAGCTTGCTTATTAGTTTGCATTTTCTGACATTTTTTTCTTATTTAGTACAACTCAGCCACTCACTGAATGTAAGAGCTGTCATTTTATGATGTGGGGATATTGTCTTCTTGCAATACCTAGAGGTGATTACACTGTGATTCCCAAAATAACTATACTAAGGATATAAGGAAAAAATAAAAACTAATAACAGGTGCTAATGCCATGAGCCTTTGTTTCTGTTTATTGAATGTCTCTATACATCTTTCCTGTTTTTCATTATTTCCTTATTTGTTTCTCAGTATAGTTCCCATCTTCTTGCCATCCCTTTAATCTAATTTCTTTCATTTTCATGTTTAGTTTTTACTTCTGTTTTACAGAACCCAGAAGCCAGATTTGCATTTTCTGCCTCAACTTACATTTGCTATAACGTATATTTCAGTTTCTTCATATCACTTCCACAAAAACATGTATGCTTGATAAACATTTTTAGCTGTCACACTTCTGCATTATTACAAATGCAGAAGCATGCAATGCAAACTCGATAACTGCTTAACTTCTCTGCTTTGTCAGTTGTCTCACTTTGCTGCTAAACTGCAGAGTCAGTTTGACTGTGTAGCCTTCCCCTCTTTACTGCAGTGTTATATTGACATATCTCTATTGTGGTATTTTACACAGTTTTTAACTTTATTTGTAAAAGCTACTTTGGCAGTTAGAAAGGCTACCTTCTCATGAAGAAATATTTTTTTTTTACCTTTGTTAAACTGAATCATATAGAGTGCCTTACTGAGTCAGATCTAAAACATGAATATTTAATTAATTAATTAATTAATAACACTCAGAAAATCAGGACTTATGCAATTACAATATCTAAAAATCACAATAACACAAACACAAAATGTCACAGCTAAAAACATAAAAAATTAACACATTGCCAGGGTGCTGAGGAGCTGATATAGAGGAAGTGGGAGAAGATTGCCAATTGTTGGATCACCCACCACAGTGGTAAGAGCACCAGGGACCACAGGTTAGCTACATAGTGCAATTATGTGACTATACCTGCATAATATGATACCTTGCATGGGGAGTTGACATATAAGGAAGTTTCTCATGGCTTACAGGAAAGAGAGAGATGCATAAGTGTATAGGTGTATAGGTGTTTAATAGGCTAATGACCACAAGGGCCATTTTAAGCCTAGCCATGCATCCTAAATATCTGACAAGTTCTGATACCCTTGATAAGTCTAAGCATGGGCCTGGGAGATGAACCATTTACAGGTTGCCTGTGTCTATTAGACATAGGTGCTAAACCAGGGATGAATTTCCTGTTCCCCATCCAGTTGTCCAAGTTGCACTTGAATTGGGTTAGGGAAGAACTCTGCTTCACATGGATGGGGAGCCTGTTCCATAGATGAGGTAGTCTCTGGGATACATACCTGTCTCTCCAGCAGGTCCTAGTTATATCACAGGCAAGGTTTAAGTCTTTAAGTTTAAGTCTTTAGAATGGGCAATTCTGGTACTGTTTGTTTTCTGGCTATGCAGGAGGTCCATCAGAGTGGGGTCTGACAATGCCCTGTATGCCAGACATAAATCTCCCCTCAAAAGCCTGTAGTAGACAGAATACAGGGATAAAGCCTTGAGGCAGTCTGCATAGGGTATATTACTTATGCCCTGTATTCTTTTAGTAAAGAACCTCTGTGAATGTTCCAGTTGTTGGATATGCCTGTTTAGGTACATACCAAAGGGGGCATTGTACTCATTGATAGGTCTGATGAATGCCAAATACAGTGGAAGAATGACTTCCTTGGACTTAGATGCCATACCTTTGTTTATAAGTTATGCAACATAGAATGATTTCCTCACCACTGTTGACACGTGATGATCAAAGGCTAGATTACTATCTATGTGTGTCCCTAAGTCCCTGACTACTGGGTCAACTCTAAGGGGTGTGTTGTCAATATGGGATGGATGACTTTTCAAAGGATACTATTATGCATTTCTTGGCATTTAGTTTTAGTCCATGACTCTGACACCAGTTGGTTGTCTGTTTTAGCACCTCCTGGAGAACATTTGTGTCAGTGTGAGATTCAATGGCAACTCCTAATTTGCAATCATCTGCAAATTTAGTCATTCAGAGACCACTGACATTGGCCTTGACGTCTGAAAAGATGAAAAAATAAAGCTCAACTCTTACAAAAGATGACGGCACTCATCCTTGGCATAACTAAAAAAAACTTGGAAGAAAGCACAACCAGAAAGAGAAAGGCACAGAATGCTGATAGATTACTACTAAAGATTACCAAAAATAAATGCAAATACCACTGTTAAGTGAAAACAAATGGTTCCACTTTGGGTGAAGTACAAATCATGCACTGTTAATGAACTAGGCTTTGCAAATGAGTAACTATTTAATAAAAGAAACCATAGCCACTTTTGTCTCAGATATAAATCCACAAGACTTCCTCAGATACAGAGAAACCAGGAATTAAAACCTTCTAAAGATCACATGAGCAAATTACACTAAAAAAATAAAAGAAACATGCTCACTTTTAAACTTTTAAAACCATTTTAAACACTGCAAGATTGGTTAACATTTGTGCGCTAGTTTGTCAGTTATATATGCAATGCTTCACATATGGGGAGAGTCTGAATGGTGTAAGATAGTGTGTAAGTCTGTGTTTGAATGAATGAATGTAAGTGTGTGTGTGTGTGTGTGTGTGTGTGTGTGTGTGTGTGTGTGTGTGTGTGTGTGTGTGTGTAAATACATATGCATGTGCATACATATTTATACACGTAACGTACATGGACATATATAGGATTTATAGGTATAATTGTCATTCTTATGACTATCTGGCCTTTAAGAAACTCCGTTGCCATAACACTGTCTTCATAATATCTAGTGTCATATCAAAACTATTTAAAAAAAAATGAATGGCTTATACTAACTGTAAAAGTAAGCTTATTCGATCCCTTTGGAAAGCTTTGTATAAACTATGTATTATCTTTATTTATATCATTGATATTTACTTTTGAGATTAGCTTTCTGATTTGCTGTTAGCGCCCCCATCAATACATCTTTGAAAGAGACTTTCATGTACAAATAAATCAAACATTGCCCAATATATATGGAAGAGATTATCTTTAAGTAGCCAATAAAAAAAGAACATAAAGACAGTTACAAAATCAGTTCCAGGTATGTCAAATTTCCAGCCACAGTGATTACTTGAAAACATCAGAATGCGATATGGTAATACAGTAACCTCAGATACTGAAATCGCATTAGATTATATAGAAAAGGATCTATGCAAACTGGATCTGAACAAAGCACAGGAAGGAAACGTAATTAGTAATAATGGCCTGAGAATATTTTACCAAGAACATACAGTACCATTATATTTATTATTTACTAGGTCATATAAACATGTGAAGATTTCTCAGGATTGGAGACATGAGCTTATTAAACCTGTCTTTAAAGGAAAGAGAAGTAGGGCAAACCCAGAGTCATACAGATCCTTAAGTCTACTTTCACATTGTAAAAAATAATGGAGAAGGTAATACTGGATAAGTTATTGTCAGAATTTGAAAGGTTTGGACTTGAAACCATATATCAGCATGCATATGTTGAAATAGATCAATTACCACTTGTAACATGATGTTCCTTAAGAATATAATGACACCAATGAATGAAACATTGTGTTGTGATGTAATTTACATATATTTAACGTCAGCAATTGACAGGGTCATACACAAAACACTGATCAATAAATTAGAACAACTATGTACTCTTGATAAGATGGATAGCTGCATGGCTTACAGATTGAACATGGCAAGTATCATACAACAACTGGACAGGTTAAATTCATGGTTATAGTCAGTGTGTCCCACAGGCCTCTGTTGTAGGCCCATAAATCTATCTTTTTCATCTGAGGTGCTCTACAGTCTCTGTGGAAATTACTTGAAATTGGGTAGTTTTAAACTCCAGACAGGGAATGTCTGCAAAAGAACTTATCTAAATTGACCATTTGAGCACAGGAGAATAATATGCTGATAAATACATCACAAAAGAAGCATATGAGATTTGGGAGACATAAATAGAAAGGTGAATATGTAATACAGCACACAGTGACTGAAACTGTAGGTTCGTTTAACGACCTAAGTATACGGGTAGATCCAGCTTTGAGTTTTTCTAATCCTATCAACCAATTGGTTAATGATATTTATTGGTTATATAAAAAGATTTATAAAGTCTAGGAAATCAGAAATGATGAAGTCACTGTTTGTTAGTTACATGAAACCCAAACTGGAGTATGGAATAACAACATGAAAACCTTATAAGAAAACAAGCGTGAGTAAATTGGAAAGAGTACAGTGGAAATATACCAAGGGAATCCATTGATATGAAAATTATGAAAGACAGGTCTCATATAGATATTTAAGAGAACACGTTATTCAGGTATATAGGGTATTTAGAGACAACTATCTTTGGAATGTTTGGGATTATCAAAAAGTAATAGAGAATCATCAGACAACCTATGTAGATGATTCTATAGGAATGAGAAATGAACTAACTGGTTCTTTGAGAGAGCAGCTGACGTGTAGAATAGACTACCAAATTACATTAAAGCAAGCACTAGTTTAGGTATTTTTAAGAACAGCCTGGACACTTCTTATGGAAACAACTATTTTAGTATATTGGCAGCTAGAATGCCATTAAATTCTATGCTTAGAATGTTTGTATGCATGTATGCATGTATATTCAGTAAATGGGTCAGCTCAGTGAGGCACAAAGTGCGACAATTATCCTTTTTGAACCTAGAAGGTGTATGCTGAGGTGCTAGTTGTTTTTTTTGTTTGTTTTTTACACATTGTTACTGGTTTCTAATAAAGTTGCTTTTTGTGCCAAATGATGTTTTTCTAAATTTTTGAGTGTGACAATTATCCTCTCTGAAGTAACTGGACCTACTCTTTAGAGTTAGATTGGTCATTAGTTAAAATGGCAAAAATGTCAAAAGACTGAAATGGCAAAAAGGTTGAGATGGTTTTGTTCCTGCATTTGTAGCTGGAAAAAATAAAGGAGGCATGAAGAGAAAAGTCCTTCATCCGGCAAATTAGTGAAGAGATTTTCCCAGTAAAGTATAAGGCTGTTCTTCCATCTGGGTTGGTCTTTGTACCTATCTTTGTTTCACACTGATGGCTGTTCTAACTACAGCCATACCTCTCAACCTCTTAGAGCAAGAAATCTGGACAAAGCCATAAATAATGGGGGGGGGGGGGGCAAAGGCCGAAAAACATGGACAATTTTTAAATATCACTCTTACAAAACTAAGAAAGTTGATAGAATGACAAGTTTGCTTTAGCATGAATTTTCTGAAGATATGAAGTCTGAATATCAAAAGTCTGTCATTATTTATGGTCTTTAATCTTTAATGACTTGTCAATAATTTTCCAGAAAACCATACTTTTATGAAAAATGGGCCAACAATATGAGGCAAAAATCTGGACATTCTGCAAAAATCTGTACAGTTAAGAGGTATGATTTAACTTTTTCTTTTACACAATGCAGACAGTCACAATCTAAGAGTTAAAGGAAAGGTCAGAAATATGGGAGACAGCTGAGGCCCTTAGCTGTGGCTCTACTCTGTAAACATTTTCTTTAAAGAACTGACTTTTTCTGAAGCAATGCTTGTTGTCATTATTATATTCCTTCTGCTATTTAAGGAAACCTATTTTAAAACCCTAGAAATGGCAACAGCATTAGTACACAATATTTCAGGCATCTAAGATTTCATTTTCATTCCAGAATAGTTTCATTTGTTCTTTCCCTGATGGGATGTTTAATCCAATTCATAGTTGTTGGGGGATGTACAGAAGATATTTCAGCAAAAAGTGGACACAAGGCAGAGAAATAAGTCTTGAACATCTCACAATACATACACATGCATATACACTCACATACACAAACATGAATATGTAAACACATAAGCACACGCATGCACACACATGCATATGCAACTGCACATACATGTGTGTGCGGGCACACATATGCACACTCACACACAGGCACACATACATAAATGCACATATACACACACATACACGCAATAAGCACATCCACATAGAGTCTCACACACACACACACACACACACACACACACACACACACACACACACACACACACACACACACAATAACATACAGCATATACAACACTCAGTCTAAAGGCACTTGACAAGACCACCCAGTAGATACCTGTGTGGACACAGGAAGAAGCAGACAGCCACATACTTCACCTCAGCCAAGAAATGAACTGGAAAACCGAACACTATGGGGTGTCAATGGGAAGCACTGCATCGCCGCTTTTGAAATCATGAAAGCATATGAAGTTTTTGGTTAAGGAAAATTTCTGTAGCTTACATCTAAAAATAAATCAGCTGACCTGACCAGTTATTGTGCTGTCTTGACAGAAATTAATAACTATCTTTATTAGCCTAGTAATCACCTATGTGTATATATATTTAAATTAGATTTTATAGAGATAGATATAATGGTAAGTTGCTGTGCTTGCAGGAATAAAAACATTCTATGGAGCCAGATTTTCAGTTTAGGTTCATGTTTATTTACAAGACATATTTCTATAGTAGATAATGTATTGACAAAACTGGAAGCAGCAAAGCAAGCCAACAATTCCATTGTTAATGTCCAAAGTTACTTTACATATTTGGTAGATATGGGTATAGATATACATGTATGCAACCACGACAAAATCCAGCATTCAGAATTGAATCACTGAAGCATAATGTTTATTGTAGCTAAAATGGCATAGCTATAGACCCGTTTCACTTAACACTTCCTCAGCAGATATATTACATGGACTGCTACATATCATATGATACATGAGCATGATGGAGTACATAATACAGGGAAAAAAAATGCTCAGCAGATATATTACATAGACTGCTATGGATCACATGATACACGAGCATGATGGAGTACATAATACAAGAAAAAATATATAGTTCAAAAACTTCTGACTGTTTTCAACTGAAGTAACTTTCTAAACTTATATCCTGCCTTAACCCCTAATGGACTCCCCCTACTGTGACCACCAAGGCAGACACAAAGTCACACATACACACCTCTCTCATGCCTCTTAACTGTCCCTGATTTTGCACAATGTCCCTGATTTTGCACAATGTCCCTGATTTTGCACAATGTCCCTGATTTTGTTGCATAGTTTTGTTCTGTCCTTTTTAGAATGTTTAATTGTGCTGGTAAACCACTGAGAACTGTAGAGAGGTTGATAATGCAAGGCATGAGAGTTTTGTGCTTTTTATTGTTTAGCGAATATGTGGTTGTGAACTGACTGTCACAGAGGAATGAAGCTGTGGCATGTGCTGTATCCCACCCTCTCTCTCTCCATCTTTTTCACTCTCAGTCTCTTGCTCGTGTGTAAGCATGTGCACAGAGACACACATGGGCACACACACACACACACACACACACACACACACACACACACACACACACACACACACACACACATGATGCCAGAGAGAAGAAATAAGGTAAGTGTATGTAATACATACTGATCAATCCACTCAGATGTCAGCACTTTTGTGCTAGACAGACCTGCAGTATGCAGACTGAAATTGTGAGCCTCAGGGTAGCTAGAACAATGCTGAACACCATTTGAGTAGGTGACTAGTGACCATTTCAAAAGGTGATAGGATTGCTACTAATGCCTAGTACCACAGATTGCCCCCATATTTTGATATGTGCTAAAGTGGGCATTAGTGGAACAGCATACATGACATGGACAAGGGGCACTGATTAGAATTCAAGATGTTCTGTCATCTGGATTGCATTATTCCCCAATGTTTGTTGCAAGGACATTAGGAATGCCCATGATCCCTATATATGGAAATAGGTGACCTATGGTGGGCATTCATACCAGGACATATGCAATAGAGGTGTCTTGTATGTATGCATGTGTGTCAGAAAACAGTGATAATAATGTATAAAATTTCACAGAGAACCACACACATATAATACAATGAACCTAATCCATGCACCAAAATTTTCTTCACTAATCATGATGCATATCCCTTTCTGCACTAAACAATGACATCTACCTGAGGTCTCCAGCAATTTGCTGAAGACGATACAGCCAGGCCCATAGCCAAACATAAGCAATAATATAATATGTGTTCACCATTTAGAATGGGATATTTCAGGTACTTGGATGTCTCTGGGGTGTGATCCAATACTCAACAGAAAAAGCAACATGAATGTCCCTGGCCTGTACCATGCAGCATAATATATGGCTGTCATACAGGCTGGCAGAAAGACAGCAGAATGCACTGTGTAAGGCTGCTTATGGTGACCAAATGAATGAAGAAGAGGAAGGAAGGAAGAAGAAGATTCACCATCAGCACCAACATTATGCATCACAGAACGGGTACAGTGCATCCATTCTGTGGCAACTAGAAAGCTTCTTGTGGACCTATGCACAGCATATCATGACATGTTTTTGCAGTGTTTGGTATAATTCTGTCCCCATGACTTGCCTGAAACCATTGAACAATCCAGAAAATGATGTGCAAACCTGAACATTATAGGTGTCTACATATTAAGTTATACAAACTATATATGAGATGGCATTCTTTTAAGCATGTGTTACATACTAAGAGTCATCTGTACTGAACAAAAAGCTACATTGTTGCCTAGGACCATACAATCAATGCATGCCACAGCAACTGCCATCAAGTCCACAACAAGGTGAGAGTTCATGCAACTGCCATAGCTACAAATATTCTTTGTGAGATCACTGAGGTATGGCCATGCATAATAACAGTTCTCCAAAAAGGTTCCACATGCATATGAAAGCTAGTGGAACTGATGTAAGGCTGATGACAGTAAAAACAACTTCAGTTTGTGCAGCCATGAATGAATTAAAATGAAAAGAATGTTTTCTTGCTATTGGATTACTACAAATATTTTTCAAAAGATTCTGATTTGTTATATTATCTAAGCTCCAAAATCATATGAAAGGTATTAACTGAAATATAAAGGGGGCATTTAGTTATATTCTCCAGTAATTGGCCCCAATTTTATGTCATCCTGCAGTAATTTGTTATAAATGCCTCCTTATGACAGAGACTACTTTAACGATTTATAAAGTACTTCTGTGACATTTATATATACTTTTTTGTAATATTTGTTCTAAATCTAATAAGGTGTATGCTTTATTTCTGAAAATCCTCATTTTAGTACAGTCAGGTTTGTTGAATCTCATACTGAAGTCTGATGATATGCCATGTGATAATTATATATACAGGTATGGAAGTGGCAACTCATTAAATGTGTGCAAGATGGTAACCTATTGCATGACTGTTAATTTTTTAACAGTATTCTGCATTTTATAATGTATATGTTTTGGTTAAATTGTTCTAGAGGAGCATTTAAAACTTTTAGAACATTGATGGCACTGGTCTGTTGTAGTTTTTTTTTTTTTTTAATCTTAGCTTTTATAATTTTAAATATGTGATACTGTTTGATTCAGTTAACTTAATCTAAGTAATTGCTTAATTAAGCTATTGCACAGAATGTTTCGCTAAGGTATCAGTACAGATTTATTTCTGACTGTGTGACTTAAAAGAGAACTTTTGGAATGCTTCCTGATTCTGCATTCTGCAAACAGTCAAGCATCACTAAATACTTATATCCAAAACAATTCAAATCTAAACTCTAAATGGTTTTTGAACAGTAAAAAAAAAAAAGAAAAAGATTTATTGCTATGCCCTTCATGTTACAAACAACATGAAGTTTCTGAGAAAGACATTTTTTACTTGATTAGTGGTTTCCAGACAGATTTGTTTCAGAAAAGTTTCAGTTCATTAATCTGCGTATTAATATAGAATGAAATTTATGACCATTTTATGAACTGCACAAGGGAGCTTGTGAAGTAAGTAACATCAAAGTGGCTGCATGTGTTTCAGAGGCATGGTGTTTCCTGAACCATGAAGCTAAACCTGTCCTTAACATTTTTTGCAAACCTTTCTGCAGATGAGAACCTAGAAGCATGCCAACAATGCTGAGTATGGTTAGTTCTGTTGAACAGAGGAATGGAGTCCTGTCTAAGACCTAGACGACCTAGTTTCATGGATCAGTTCAAGATATGAAATTCTCAGCTTGGTGGGGGGGGGTGAAGAGTAGAGCCTGTTTACCTCTTTTGGGTGAGAGGTTAAGGCGGATATCATTAAGCATATCTCCAAGAGATGAATCTCCAGTGGAGATTACATATCCTACAGGAGCTGTCTGCTCAAGAACAAGGGGTGGGCTTCCTAAAGGGCTATGTCACTCAGAGAATCAAGTGACAACATCATGCACTGAGTGCTTACACTATATGAAAATGTGATGTTAAGGCCACATGTGTAATACCCTTGACAGATGGCAGCTGGACAGCCATGCCACAATCATCTTTTCTCCTAAAAGGATAACTAGAGCTGAGATTGCAGTATCCAACTAGATGACTGGCATTCACAGGCAACCCATTAAAACAAACAAACAAAAAAATTACAGCATACAGTGTGGCAGTCTGGATCTTGCATCATAAAAGAGCACAGAAAATGGCCTAAGAGGATTGTTCTAAGGGCAAGGAAGGGAAGTGCTTCTGCAGGAACCATCATGCCTCAGACTTATATCTCGTCTTTACTCTGTCTGTTATGCAAAGTGGCTAATATTATTTAAACAGTAAAGCATTAATGCTGCCCATCAACCGCACACTACTATTTTTTTTTAATCTGCATACATATTATTTAAAACAGAATAAATTCATCCAAGCATCATGAGATGATAAGTTAGATATAAGGGATGCGCACTGAAATTCCACTGATTATAGTAATGATGGTTCCTAGCTGTGAAGAAAGCATCTTTTCAAAAGGTCTTTTTCATTTTTGTGTGTGTGTGGGATGTGCTCCCAGTCCTCCCCCTTGATGGGACTTTCCTTCATATCAGTATGTCTAAATAAATTAACACCATGGTTGCTGCAAACTGTTAGTGAGAAAAAGCAACTTTAAAACTGTCAGGTTTCATAATTATGAAGCAGGTGCAGTGCAATGTATCATCAAGCATCACATGGGTGTATATCAAACATTATATCTAACAACCTGAAGCAGGTGCAGTGCAATGTATCATCAAGCATCATATGGGTGTATAACAAACATTATATCTAACAACCTGAAGCAGGTGCAGTGCAATGTATCATCAAGCATCATATGGGTGTATAACAAACATTATATCTAACAACCTGAAGCAGGTGCAGTGCAATGTATCATCAAGCATCATATGGGTGTATAACAAACATTATATCTAACAACCTACAAAAGGTTTGAGGTTCAAAATACTTTAGGTACAAGTCGATGATGAAAGCAATAGCCACACAGTTTTAGAAACTTAAAAACAAAAGTCTGGATTCAGAGAACTTTGATGCATTATAGTAAGTGAAATTACATGACATGGGCCACATGCAGGGTGTGTGCAATTCAGAAAGACAAGCTGCACAGCATATCCATGCAGAGCAGGATGGTCTGACATAGTTTGTGCTAATGGATGTATAATGACATGGTAATGAGCAACATTATTAAAATAAGCATCTATGTGCATATTAATCAGTCAAAATAAGATGGCAGAGTGGTTCAGAAATGTATGTGTCATGCAACAGACCTGCACTCAATACATATTTGAACCCAGCCAAACACTTGCTTTCAGAGTGAGTGAATCATTAAACGATATTAAGGGTTGCTGCAGCTTTAGTAAATGTGTATCTGCAACAGGCTCTTATTGCCTCTGCCATATCTGATGGTGCATAATATAACCCCCAGAGATGCAGGGTCATCCTACCATGCTAAACATTTCTTTGACTCCATAGCACAAACATTGTCAACTTGTGTTGTGTTGATACATATACCATTAAAGAAACTGCGGGCATGTACTGACCACTTCTTTAGCCTCAAGGGAGTCATGGAGTACACATAGTGACCTACTGTGGACACAGTGGGGTTATCTCGGCATCTGCCTCCATGATAGTCATCAGTTTCTCAAAAGACAACACCATACATGATTTTTATGATATAGACCATTTCCCTGAGGGGAAATAAACTCTGCACACAATAAAGTAAAGGCTCAACCTGGTGAACTGGGAAGAAAGTACATGAACAGTAAATGGTATTACACCATCAACTGCCAGGTGGTCTGAAATGAACAGGGCACTCCCTACAATGTGCCTGTTCTGGCTGCCCAGGTAGTTATCACAACTACCACATATGGCACTCCTGTGATCTATCCCAATGGTCTGTGAGGGGTGACTTACCACAGGAGTACCTTGTTGGTGATGCCAGATATGGCCTGGAGCCCTGACTCATGACATTCATAAGAAGCTCACAAAATCAAATAGAATATGGGTAAAGCCATACACAATCACAAGCCAGAAACATTACTAAGCATGTGTTTTGTCTACTGAATACATACTTTCACTGTCTGGATTCATTTGGTGGTGCCCTGCAGTATGACCCTCACACATGTGTAAACATATTGTCCATGTGTACAATGTTACACAATATTATACTTAGGAAACAGTTACAGTAGGTGTGCACTTGAAAGGTGTGTACAATGTTACACAATATTATACTTAGGAAATCGTTACAGTAGGTGTGCACTTGCAAGGACTGCAGATTCCAACACAACAGGCAGCAGAGGCTGAGTCAAAAGAGGAGTCAGAGGAGGAGGCTGCAGCAGGGGATGGTCATGCCAGATGGAGGTGGGAACAGTATGCCATGGCACTAGCAATCAGGAAGCACCTTGCACATGGATTTAGAGCACAGTATACATGAATAAAGCAGATACACTGCAGTAAAAATGATGAATGCAAAACTAACACCAGTGGCTGTGCTTACCCATGCTTAGGCTTGCTACACATTGCATCAGACACACACAGCCTAAGGAAAAATGTACAAAGTGAAGGGCACAATTATCATCATTTGCACAGGTGGAGAAGGGAGTATAGGAGTGCATTTTTTCACAGGGGAGTGTGTGAGTGTGACTGCTAAGATGTATGAAAGTAAAACATGCTTTTCTGTAAAATGTTAGTACTAGATTGGGGGGCCTTTAATGTTCAAAGGTGTAATACAGCCTTTAATGTTCAAAGGGCTGGTGTCAGTGGGGATATGTGATTTAGTGGTGGCTGTGGTGGTTTGAGTGTGTGTCTGCAGGGTCACAACCTCATCAGTAGTTGCAGCACTGTGACTTGTTGTACTTGACAGGTCAAAGGCATGCATGGCAGGAGGTTCAGCATCCCATGCACACCTCAAACTATGAGACCTGGGTCTAACAGGGTTTGTACTGGATGGACCATGACCCTGGCTAGATCATGGAGTGCTGCACGACCTTGAGAAATGTCTGCTATGAGATATGCCACTATGATGATGGCCACGGGGATGACCTCTCCACGGAGTAGACACCTTCACAATAGATATCGTTATGGAAGGGTTAGCATTACAGGAGCAAGAGCAGGATCTCAATTATCCATGACCTCATTGGCTAACATCTCTGGATGCAGAAGATAACCAATACCATGGACATTGCCTTGATCTTGGCAGGCAAGCTAGAGAAGCCACCGCACTCTCCACTGCATGATTGAATCTGTCCAAAGAATCACACATACAGGGCATGCACTCCTGTAGTTCATCACCATACAGCATCCTCACTATCACTGCTATGGCTTTGGTGGTACTAACCTGTGTCTCCTCAGTGGTCCTAGACATATTACAGTGGCTGTCACACCAACCTCAGGGGGAGTGCAGTAACCATGTCTCCAGTAAGCAATATGCCTATGAGTCCTAAGGCAGATTCTGCCATCTGTCTACTTTGGGCTAGCACACTTCCTTGATCGATAGTGTCACCATTAACCTCTCCTCTTTATGATGTGTGGGCTGCCTGGGCATCCACAGGCATACAGGTTGTGTCTGTGGTCTGTGCTGGAGATGCAGTGGTCACATTCCTTGTGACAAACACACTGCACACCCTGAGGGTGTCTGCTTATGCCTGCCATCCTTCCAGTTACTGCAGATCCTCCAGCATTGGGTAGGGCCACCACCACAGTGCTATTGTCCAATAAAGACACATAAAAGCAAAAAATATTCAGTGTAAGTATGACTCATCATGAGAAATATAGATGTAGCTGAGAGTTTTACAGCTATAAGCACTATAAGCATAATAAAAAGTAGTATGTGATCTGTATACCTTGTGCAGATTGCTGTGGATGTTGAACCCTTGAAGTATTTGTTCACCAAATTCAGACAACTTTAATTAAATTTTATAGTGCTTAAGGGGTACAAAAGACTTGCAAGTACTGATACACATAGTAGGCATCTGTACAGGATTGTAAGGAATTACTGCCCTGCCTTAACATCCATGACTGCACTGTGGGACTTTGTAGAGGTTCCATTTCATTTAACAGAGGCTAGGAACTCTTCAATCTCCATGAGAGGTGGTACAGTGGATGACTCTCCCATCTGTTGCCCTACATCCCCTTGCCAGGATTGTGTTCTTTTGTTGGGCAACATGTACCATATTATAGTCCCAATATGGCATCATTTTATAACCATGACCCTGCCCACCAACCTCATTAACATTCAAATAAAAACATTGTTACCACTGCTAAAATTGCCGAGGGAAAAGAAGAAAACTGTGAGTAGAGCCTTCAACAAACCACCATGGCTCTGCTGTTAAAACAAACACTTTAATCAACATTTTAAAAGCACAGAATGACAAGAATTGTTAAAATAAAACAAAAAGCAAGAACAAATCAAATTTCGATAAGCGCTTTCGGCTAAAATATCCTTTTTCAGATCATAACTACATTTTCTGCTTAGAACTATTTAAAGAGCAAACAACCAATCCCAAGTCCAAGATAGAACTGCATCCTCTTAAACAACCAATGATGTTAACCGCCACTCATAAAGAACCTTGAATATAAAACAACCTACCACAAACATAAGTTAGGCTCATGGCCACATATTCTGACAATAGAGTAACATCCAATCAGGGCCATCATGTAAATCAATCCCTCTGATGTAGGCTAATCACCAGCCTTTTCATTCAACAAAGTTGAAATTATATTGTACAGTCCAAAAACCAAAACATACTCATTATTACCCTTTCGACATATAGTATTTAGTGTTGTTTTTGAGCCTTCAAAACAATGCATACAACCTATCACAAACTCAAGATGGGCTCATAATCATAGCTTCGGTGAGTATGATGACAACCAATCAAGGGTACCATGCAAATCTAGCCTTTTGATATAGACCAATCAACATCCCTCTCGTTTGTCAGGGCTAGAATTATACAGGTCCGAAAAACAATACATTCTCATGGTAGCAATCGATCACTTATGCCCCTTCACCAAGAAACATTAAAACTTTCTAAATCTTGACATCAAAGTAAAAGGTGAAACTCAGAACAATGCCCACAACCTATCACAAGCTCAAAATGGGCTCAAAACCGTAGTTTCCATCAATATGGCAAAATCCAAACAAAGCTACCATGCAGACCAAGTATTTTGGTATAGGTCAATCAACAGCCCTTTTGTGTGGCAAGGCTGGAATTATACAAATCCAAAAATCAATGCATACTCATACACAAAACATTAAAAAGTATGTCTCAGGCCAAAGGGAAGAAAACCAGGCAGTAAACAAATTGGGCGCATAGTTGAAATCGACAGATTTGAGACTCTAGATCTGTCGATGTCAACTATATGCCCGATTTGTTTACTGTCTGGTTTTCCTCCCTTTGGCCTGGAACACAATTTTTTATTATTCTATGGGAACGTGATACAAGTAATAAGTGGAATAAAGACATCCATTAACATGCAAATGTTTTGTGTCCTGGTTCAGCATGATATGTCCCCTGTGAGATCTTAGAACTGTGGATATTAGCTGTGCAATTACTGTGCACATTGTTTTGCATGATGCTTTTCATCTTGGTGTAAAGGCTTAAGAACAATTTAAATAATTATTGGAAAAGGGGTATAAGAGATCGACTACTACCATGATTATGCATTGATTTTTAGATTTGTATAATTCATCATGACTGCACTGCTACAAATATTTGGCTACTGAAATCACGACATCCCCAGCCTCCATGGGACCTGATAACATCCCAGGCTGTATCCTACATGAACTCAGATATGAACTTGCAACACCATTAGGCACCCTATTTAACCAAAGCCTGAATACTGGCTTTCTCCCAGCCAAGTACAACATTTCAGATCAATCACATATCATTAATGAACATTAAAATCATTTAAATAAGTCCCTAGCTTTCAGGATAGGTTTTAAAGAAACCTTCCCATTTAATCCATGTGTCTTATCAGATTGCAATCTAATTATCCAGTGTAGCTCCCGGTCAGTCCTTTCAACCTCTTATCACAAGAAATCTGGACAATGTCTGACATAATGGGGGAGAAAGGCCCAAAAATAGGGACAGAGTTTAAATATTACTGTTATAAACTTAGAAAGTTGTTAGAATAATAGGATTTATGTTACCATGCATTTGTCTGAAGGATATGAAGTCTGAAACTCAAATGTATGCCATTATTTAGTGGCTTCAGTTCACAGATCATACCAGTGATTTGGCAGAAAACCACAAGTTTTAAGAGGAATAGACCAAAAATATGAGGCAAAAATCTGGACTTTCTGCGGAAATCTGGACAGTTGAGAGCTATGCTTCAGGCTCTCTGCAAAAGTCTTATACTCCCCCATCCCAATGCCTCTATTTATCTTCTCAATCACTATAAAACTAAAAAAGTGGGCATTATCAAAATCTAAAGCATGCTTAGCAAGTGCGCTCCTGATACCTCTAGTACATATACAATAAATAGCTCTCTGACTTATTCCATCAAGGAGAAATTCATTCTTCCAACATAAAAACTTTCACAGGCTTGTCAACTCACCAGATAAGTGACATCTGTAGTTTTACAGTCAGTCTGCACATTAAACTTGAAAGTCTTCCCTGTCCGTGGGTAAATAAAAATGGTGGACTTATCAATATAGGCACAAAAGTTGCATTCATAGCAACACTGCGTACCTGACATTCCCTTAACCTGAGAATTCACCATTCTTATAGCAAAGCTGCCTTTTCAGAGTCTTCCACTGACTTGGACTATCCACTACCAATTCACCGACACATTCATCCATATGTAAAATAGGGCAATTGGCTCTGAGTATATCACAGATTGTGCTAACATCACTAGTATAGTCCAACTGAACAGGAATGCTACATGATGTATTAGATCCCTTGAAATAATCAGGATCTGCATTAACATTATCTGAGCTTCTGCTGGGGGAATGGTATGGCTGTGCCCTGTCTTTCCTTGAAGCAGTTACTTCACAACACGTATCATCTACCTCCTTAAAACTGAAGCCCCTGTCTAAAAAAATCACTCTTTAAAACTTGTGGATTCTGTTGAAACCCTACCTCCGAGCTGCTCAACCTGGAAATATGCATACCCTGTTCTTTCAGGATATTCTTAAAATGTGTCTGGGGTGCATACTATTCCCCAGGATTCAAGAAACTTGGCGCAAGGATGGTTTTAGCCTTGCGCCGAGCATCCTCACTACAGATGGTGCAGCAGTGCCATATGAATATGTATGAGGGCGCACCGCCGCACCATCGACATGTACAGGAAATGTATGCGAATACAGGGGGCATGTACAAATGCTCTATGGAGGTGTAAACATGCCCCAACAGTTGCACAACCTACTATGCTTACTAGTAGAGCCCGCCTCTAATAGTAAGTCAGTAATTCAGTGTCCGTGGATACCGAAATGTATGCTAAGCATACAAAAGTGTCCACAAACAGTGAAATAAAATCGAAGTAGTAAACACGCAAGCACGTAGTGGAATGTTGAGCCCCATCCCTAGAACTTTCACAATTAGAGTCCCGGTGTCCCAATTATACATTTGAATTGCTGCAATATCGAAGATGTAAGCAAAGCACAGTGTGTTTGTGCATCGCTGCCCTCCGCCGCGAGTAGCTTACACATCAAAATCATTCAAATAGAGAAAAACATGCGGAATCAACGTAAACATCAATAGTGTAGTGTTTAGAGCATCCGCCTAACAAACAGGCATTCACGGTTTGAGTCCAACAATAGCACCTATCATTTTCCATGTGGAATGAATGTTGTTTTGCTATAAAACCGACATGAGTATCGCATGAGATATTTAACTAAATGTCATTGCTGCAATATCGAAGGTGTGAGCAAAGCGCAGCATGTTTGCGCATTGCTTACCTTCTCCGAGAGTAGCTTACACATCAAAATCATTCAAATAGAGAAAAACATGCGGAATGAACGTAAACATCAATAGTGTAGTGTTTAGAGCATCTGCCTAACAAACAGGCATTCACGGTTTGAGTCCAACAATAGCACCTATCATTTTCCATGTGGAATGAATGTCGTTTTGCTGTAAAACTGACATAAGAGTATCGCATGAGATATTTAACTAAATGTCATTCAATCAAAGTGGCACTGTCATAATGAATAAGGCACTAGTAAGCAGGTGTAAGCACAAATAAGCAGCAGTAAACATATATAAGTACCAGTAAGCAAGTCTAAGTGTGCTTACGTGGGTCTAAGCAGTGCCCAGCATAGGAAATGTATATAAGTATGTACAGATATATAATATATATATATATATATATATATATATATATATATATATATATATATATATATGAAAGAATGAACAACGTAACAATAAAGAATACAAAAGGAATGAGAAGGGAATCAACAGCAACCCCAGTATTATATAGCGCTGTCAGCGTATGACATATCAAGCTAGGCAGGAGTGAGCAAAGCACTGCTACTCACACCACAGGCAGGATATTACCAGTGGGAGTAACATTGCTGATCTGCTAAGTCTACTTTACAATCAGCGGGTAGTCCCTGGTGTGACTACCCAAAAATTGATAGAATGTTTGGCCATCCGACCATTACACAAGCAAGGGCAGGTATGTTCAAGGACTAAATGGTAGAAGAGCCTGAGAATACATGGGTTGGGACAACATACGTGTAGGGCCCGGGAGATGGCAATGTGTGGAGGTGTGTCATGGCTGTGATAGCAACTGGACAATGAATGGTATGCGTGTATGCTGAATTCGGATGGGTTGGAGGAACTATGGGTATGAAATTATGGATCCAGGCGTGCCAGAGTTGGATGGGCTAGTTCTAATTGGACCGCCTCGTGGAGGTCAGCAAATTCGTTATAAGTATATATGCATACACACATGCAGACATGTATATGTAGAAGTACATTTTCTGTAACACATTCATTCCATTTGCAGAAATAAATAACATGAATGTGCCCTTACAAACTTTGACAGTAGATAGAATAATAGGTTGTGCATAAGAGGGAAGGGACGGAATTGCTAAAACGCAGACGTGTGTACAATGTCCGAAGTCAGTGCTGTGCTGAAAAAATCAAATGTGAGAACTTTCTCAAACATGGAATCATTCCTGTGATCTACCTGCTACGGCAACGCCAATTAGTAAACAGGTTTATTTGTAAAAGAAATAAGCCAAACACGTACATAATTAGGCTCTCATGTGTAACATGTGTGTTACCACATAGTCATACTTATTAATTTATTGTAGTGTCGTGTTAACGGGAGTAAGAATGTAATGAAGTATAGAGTGTAATCTTGACATAAAGACATGCGTGTCCCATGTGGGACAACCCAAAAATTGTGAATAGTGTCCTTTTGGTCGCTCATGTCACCAATGTTTGTGGACTAAAAGTTTGGGAGTTCTGAGGATACGTGGAGTGAGTTAAGCGATGGGATGGGTCTACAGGAGTAGGGAGTGGTCAATGTGTAGTGGTGTGGATACACCACAAATCCAACTGGAGAATGGATGACTGCAGTGTTAGGGAGGCATTGGGGTGGGTGTTTAGGGAACCTGGAGTCATGGATATATGGGTATATATGCAAATGAAGCAGCACAGCAATATTGTATTGGTTAGAGCAACCGCCTAACGAACAGATATTTCCGTTCCGAATCCCACTGCATCACATACCATTTACCATCGGTAATCTGTACATGAACATATTTCGACATCTGTCTGCAGTATAACCTGCAAAATAGCAATTAAAAGTGAACTGGAGCGAAATGTCTGTCATAATGAATAAAGCACTAGTAAGCAGGTTTAATCATATATAAACACCAGTAAGCGTGTGTAAGTGCATTTGTGCAGGGTATGCATTGCTTTACAGACACACACACAGATATATATATATATATATATATATATATATATATATATATATATATATATATATATATATATATAATATATGTGTGTGTGTATATATATATATATATATATATATATATATATATATATATATATATATATATAAAACTATATCTAATCTAAATCTAATCTTGGAACACAGACAGAATAAATATATACATGTATGCATACATATACAGATATATCTGTATATAGTAATGTATATATATATATATATATATATATATATATATATATGTGTGTGACTGTAAATATGCACATGCATATAGCTAGGATATAATACAACAGTTACGAATTACAAATGTTCACAGGCCGTGCATATGGGAGTGAAGGGTCCAATAAATAAACGTGTAACACGTAGCATCAACTCCCACCCCCCAGCTAGGCCAGTGAGACATACAGACACACAATAAAAGTAAACACACCACTGCTTCCCAGACCACCGGCAGGATACTACCAGTGGGAGAGACCTGCCAGGTCTAATCTTGAAACAAAGACATCAATGTCCCTTGTGGGACACCCCAAAAATTAATGATCATCGGAGTCAGTCCCTGTAATGAATCATCAAACCAGGCTGTAGACGTACACAAACCAGTAGGTTGTGCAAGCCTAATAACCCATGGGTCAACACAATGTAAGACATGTGTCCCGACACGCGGAGAGAGGGCAGTGTGTAGTGGTGTGTTTATACCCCACCTGCGCCCACAATAAGGATGAGTGCTGTACAGCCCAAAACATGCATCTGGTGACTCCAGCTGATGTGCTTTGTCTCGCAGGGGCATGTTGGCCAGTGGTCCTCCTATGTGCAGTGTTGGGCACATGCCTGTGTGGGACATCACCAGTCAGTTGACTGGGACCATGATGTGCAGGCACATCTTCCATAGTAATAAACAACAAGCTGGATTCACCAAACACGATTTATTCTGTAAAAAGCTTTACACTCTGACGTCTCGGCCTTAGCCTTCCAGGAGTATAATGAAAAATGAAGCAGGCTTATCTTATATACAAATCTAGGCACATTAATCAGATCAATAAAACAATTATCTTATTAAAAAGTATTAATTAACTAGCCAAAGTTTTCCAATTAAAATCTTCATTAAGCCCATTAGGACACAAAGTTTTGAACTTTAAAATGTAAACAGTCTCCTTATATAATAACATCTGTTTGATCCTTAATAAATCAACATCATTACTCAATATTTGTTCCAAAATTGATGCTTTTAACATTTTTTCATCACTATTATGCATTTCAAAAAAATGTCGTGCAACAGGACTTTCATTCTTGATGTTAATTATGTCCCTAATGTGTTCTAACAATCTAACCTTAAAGGGTTTTTTGGTTTGACCTATATAAAATTTTTGACAGGGACATTTTAATGCATAAATAACTCCTTCTGTTTTGCAACTAAAGCATTTGTTAGCTTTAAAAGGGATGTTGTTTATATGATCAAAATTAGAAATGACAAAGCTACAAGCCTTGCATTTACCACACTGATAAGTACCTGTGGGTCTAACTTGTTCTATCATGGTATCAATAGGCATACTAAATCTACTTCGTACCAAAAAATCTTTGATATTTCTGCCCCTTTTGTATGAAAATTTTAAATGAACATTTAACCATGATTTAACATCATTTAAGGTACTAAAATGTTTCCAAAACAAGGATACAATCTTAACCAATTCAGGAGTGTAACAGCCATAAGTAGTAACAAAATACATAGTTTCTCTAACAGCCTGATCATTTCGACTAGTGTAGACTTTTGATATTTTTTTCTGTAAACCATTGTGTTTATTAATATAGTCCCATAGCTTATTAAGACTTTCATCCAGATTAGATACATTATACCCTCTTTTCAAAAATGAATTATACACAAAATCCAATTCCTTCCTAAAAATTGTTTCATCATTACATAATCTAAAACACCTTAACATTTCTCCATAAGGTAAGGAGTTTATAGTATGTGGAACATGTCCACTTGTTCCATGTACATACAATGTGTAACCTTCAAATTTTCTATTCACAGAAGTTATTAACTTATAACCGCTAGAAATATCAAGAATTACATCTAAAAAAGGAATTCGTAGGCCCAATAGTAACCCATCAAAGTCCAATGAAAATCTGTTGCACTTTAAATCAGAAATAAATTCTGTAGCCATGGACCGTCCACCTTCCACTAAAAAAATTAAATCATCTACATATCTATAATATCTAATAGATATTATAGATATGTAGATGATTTAATTTTTTTAGTGGAAGGTGACGTCCATCTACAGAATTTATTTCTGATTTAAAGTGCAACAGATTTTCATTGACTTTGATGGGTTACTATTGGGCCTACAATTCCTAGATGTAATTCTTGATATTTCTAGCGATTATAAGTTAATAACTTCTGTGAATAGAAAATTTGAAGGTTACACATTGTATGTACATGGAACAAGTGGACATGTTCCACATACTATAAACTCCTTACCTTATGGAGAAATGTTAAGGTGTTTTAGATTATGTAATGATGAAACAATTTTAGGAAGGAATGATTTTGTGTATAATTCATTTTGAAAAGAGGGTATAATGTATCTAATCTGGATGAAAGTCTTAATAAGCTATGGGACTATATTAATAAACAATGGTTTACAGAAAAATATCAAAAGTCTACACTAGTCGAAATGATCAGGCTGTTAGAGAAACTATGTATTTTGTTACTACTTATGGCTGTTACACTCTGAATTGGTTAAGATTGTATCCTTGTTTTGGAAACATTTTAGTACCTTAAATGATGTTAAATCATGGTTAAATGTTCATTTAAAATTTTCATACAAAAGGGCAGAAATATCAAAGATTTTTGGCAAAGTAGATTTAGTATGCCTATTGATACCATGATAGAACAAGTTAGACCACAGGTACTTATCAGTGTGGTAAATGCAAGGCTTGTAGCTGTCATTTCTAATTTTGATCATATAAACAACATCCCTTTAAAGCTAACAAATGCTTTAGTTGCAAAACAGAAGGAGTTATTTATGCATTAAAATGTCCCTGTCAAAATTTTATATAGGTCAAACCAAAAAACCCTTTAAGGTTAGATTGTTAGAACACATTAGGGACATAATTAACATCAAGAATGAAAGTCCTGTTGCACGACATTTTTTTGAAATGCATAATAGTGATGAAAAAATGTTAAAAGCATCAATTTTGGAACAAATATTGAGTAATGATGTTGATTTATTAAGGATCAAACAGATGTTATTATATAAGGAGACTGTTTACATTTTAAAGTTCAAAACTTTGTGTCCTAATGGGCTTAATGAAGATTTTAATTGGAAAACTTTGGCTAGTTAATTAATACTTTTTAATAAGATAATTGTTTTATTGATCTGATTAATGTGCCTAGATTTGTATATAAGATAAGCCTGCTTCATTTTTCATTATACTCCTGGAAGGCTAAGGCCGAGACGTCAGAGTGTAAAGCTTTTTACAGAATAAATCGTGTTTGGTGAATCCAGCTTGTTGTTTATTACATTTCATCCTGCTGCTGTTGTTGCTGTTTTTACATCTTCCATAGTCTCCACACTTCTCTGTTCCATGCTACCACCCGCCAACTATCCTTCCTCTATGGCCAGTGGTAATGGGGTATGTGTAGGCAGGGGAACTGTGTGCGAGGATGAGAGGGATACAGGTGGAATGGCAACCAATGGCACAGATTCAGCCCCTGACAACTCTGCCTGTGCCTCAATCATACTATCATCATCACTGCTAGAGTCTGTGGGGACACTAACATCAGGTGGACCGCAGGAGGGCAACACACTTACATCAACACCTGTGAGGGGAAGACAAGAACTGTACATTGCAAGTTATACCAGACACACACACAGACATGCACACACAGACACACACTACATGCAGGTGATATGGCAGATGGCATTCAGCTTAGAGAATTGTAGTGGTAGTTATCATACATCCCTGAGTTGCACACAACAGCATGCATGTGTTATAGCAGACGGCATGCATCTTACACAATTATAGTGGTGGTTAGCATACATACCTGTATTGCATCATTTGTGTTAGTAGCCTAAGCCCCATACCTGCAACACAATGCATGCACTTTGCACCATTGCGCCACACTGCGATGGTGTGTGCAACATACACCACATGTTAACTGACCATCGCTGACCTTTGTACATCTGCCACTGATGCTTTGTTTTGGCCACCGCACCTATGTGTGAGGACATGAGCAGAAGGGTATGTCAACTGAATGCCCTAGTTTGCATATCTCCCCCAAAGCAGTGCATGTCTGTTCAACATTATTCTGCTTACCCCTGAGCTGAGTCTACAGACATTGTGCATGTGGCTCTACACACATGTTTGACATGGCTGTCCCTACTTTGCAATGGTTCCACAGACCAGCACAGGTTTACAGTACACCGGCCTGATGTGTGGCGTATGACCTTGCCAATCACATGTAGTATGACATGTCTTCTGCTGACGTGTTGAATGACATGCATACAAGTGTAACACAATGGTGTTCTTTCCAATCTACAGTATGGTAATGGTGTCCCAATGCAGGGACGTGTTATAATAACATGGGCCTTCAGCTGATGCAATGTTGTCTGTCTGCCCTACAAATATGCAGTGACATACTGCACATTGAGCTGATGTGCATAGCCATTGCAGGACATCATGTGGCTTCACAATTGCTATACAATGTGAGTTACTGACACAGTTCATAGCCATGACTTTGTTCACATACAAGACATATCTAATGTGGAATGTGACCCACATCACTGAGGTGTATACACACTAAACCCTAATGTGGAATGTGTGACACAGGTCAAAGAAGGGTATACAGATGACACCTCTGCACATCTGCAACCATATTACTGATGCCTGGCAACTATGCCCACACATGGCAAACTTAGCAGTAGTCTATGTCCCACATGCCATCTGTGTACCTCACACACATGAGGAGCAGGCATGACAGTGATGTCTGACACCAGCAAGGTGAATGCACTGTATCTGTGGCCTGATGTGGTTGTATGTGTATGTTGTGCAACACATGTATGTATTTGAATACTGTATAGGTGAATGCTTTCATGTTGTGACACACTCAAGATGTTCAAGACATGTTATGTGGTGGTTTCATGTTATGCCTACACAAGCTGTGCACAGGCCTGTATGATGTCTAGTGTTTCACATCTGAAATATCACCATTACACAAAGGCCATAGTTGTATTGTGTCGAGCCAATGTACAACAGGGTGTACACACATGTACATCACTTCTACTGTGTGTGTTGCTTCATGTCTCTGGCCATCCTCCATGGCCATGTGTACACATGTTTGTACAATGGTTGTGATGGCCATCTATTTCACATGTCAATGTTATCCCATATGACATACACCCATAGAAGTCATATGCTCCACTGAGGACAGAGTTATGCAGACAAAGGGTGGTATGTATGGGCTGTGAGACATCATATTTTGCAGGATAGTTGAAGCAGCGCAGTCAGCCCACTACATGTCATGGACATGTCAGATAGCACATGACATTGTGTGACATTCATAGCAAGGGTATAATCCACAAGGGTGTATCCTGTGGGCCATCATATTCCAACTCCAACACATTTAGGGTGTGCACACATATGCTCTCTGTACAGTACTGTTTGTATTCCCAACATGTGTAATGCTGATATGTAGTACCTGTCCCTACAGTGAAACACACCTCCACCATTGTATTCACAGTTGTCCACACATCTGGCAATAATAGCTTGGAAGGTTTAGTGTAGGTGTTTCATATAGTCTTCAATTGTTTCACATGGGTAACCACTGTGATGCATTGCAGGTCTGACCAGTGTCTATTAACAGGAACACCATACATTATGTGTACGTGTGTTATGGCAGATAGCATGCAATTAATATGATCTGTGCATTATCAAGCCTGGTACATAATAACAATCTCACCTGACACAGGCTGCTGTCGCTGCAAAATGCCAGAGGTACCTAAACAGGAGTGTCACAGCAGTAAGATCATTATCCACACCTGTGTGATAGCTACAGGGCGCAATGTCATTGTTAGCACATAAGCCAGTAGAATACACTATACTATGGAGTATGCACATCTGTGCATACATAGAGTAGCAGACTATAGTATGTGGCATGTGTGCATACATGCCTTGCATATGATGTCACATTACATATTGTACAGTAACACCTGTAACTATGTGAAATATAGTTGTGTTATATGTGCAGTACTGACTTATCAGGCAACTCCAGGCTCAGTGGTTGAGAGTCACCCACCTCCACAATACCAGCTAAAGCTTGTGGATGGAGGCCTACAGGTGTCGCCAGGTTGGCCAGTAGCTCCTCAGTATGTGTGAGTGGGGGCTGTGTGAGTGGCCCCCCATCTGTTACACCTTGTTCCCTGGCGATTGCATTAGCACGCTGTTTCGCCCATCTTATGAGGTCAGTGCAGTGTTGGCGCACCTACTGATAGGTGCGATTGTGACCACCAACATCATTTACCCTACTGCAGAGTTCATCCCACAGGGCATCCCGCTGCTGTGCATCCTGTGGCACATGGCTGAAGAGTGTTGTATGGTTGTCGAGAAGGTATGGGATAAGGACCTCATCCTCCAAGCAGGTGTATGCTGGCAGCCTGCTATGTGGCATACCTGGAAGACATAATGATGGAGACAGGTCACAGTAACTCACAGAGAAGTACAGAAGTACAGCTGAACATACATGTGTATCACATTTATTAAGATTACAAGTAAGTCTTTGCAAATCTACATGACACTAACACCACTGACATGTTTAAGTCACACACATTTGACACTTACTGGTGATGTGATGTTATCACCATATATGTGTGTGTCATGTGATGGCATTGCTCATACTCCATGTAGATGTTGTTTTGACGTAGGCATGTCTGTTTGCCTGTACTGGTATCTTTACCTATCAGCACATGCCTGGATGTGTTCACATTAATGCAATCGACCTTAATGCTGTGTATATTTCACATATATAGTCATACATAGCCATTAGGGACATGACCTGTGACCCTGCAGACTTGCAAGCATGTATGCATTTTGCCATATACATCTACATGGCACTGTACACCTGTGTAGCATCCTGCCATGTATTGCCTGTTTTGCACATGTGTAACACATGGGACAATAGTTAGCCTGATTGTATTTGCAGGGTTGGATATCAACTATAGCATGTATGGTCATAGTGATCTAGTAGGCTATATGCCCTGGACCATTTATGAGCCTAGGCAGACAGGTTACCTAGCTGTAGGTAACAGACAGGTAAGTTTCAGTGGCCAGTTCAAGCAGTGCCACAGAACTGATCAACAGGGTTACTGATATATTTGGCATGCGGTCATCACACCATGTCACAGAGAGGGACGATGTGCAGCTTCGCTGGACAGGGATGCATAGTATGGCAAGAGTATGTTAAGTGTATGGGACAGGGATCTGTCAGGTATGTTGTGATCCTTGTACTAGAAAGGTGGATGTCCATGAAGTATGTGTTTATTTGGGATCGGGATGTGTTAAGTGTAGCATGTCCAACACCTCTGGGTTGGACATGGCTTTATTCAGGGTATGCTGCATGCTACATAGTGGAGCTAGGGATTGGGAAGGGCATTGTAGGCCATCTACACATGGGCAATAACCCATAAAGGAAATATGTGCTCTATTATGGGTCGCATGAGTGTTGAGTATGGCTGAGCCATTATCTCTATATTCATGGATGGCAATTATCTCTATATTCATGGATGGCACCCTGTCATGATCAGGGGTGCCACATATGACTACCTGACTGGTGTGGTGAAGTAACTATCAAAGGAAAGACTACTGTCCAGCTGCATCCCATACACACACAGTTGACATTATGTTGACCGCTGCCTAGGTGGTAGTTCATGGGTACAGGGTTTTTAACATAGGGGATGACAATGCAATACTTAGCTGTCAGATTGTGGCCATACATCACTCACCACACATCTGACACACAAAGGCCCTTCTGTATGTTGAAAGCAGCACACATTGAGTCAACTATTGCTCCTAGTTCATAGTCATTTGCAAACATCAATAGGCAGATGCCTTCTGTGTTAGTCTGCGTGGTATAGATAACAAAGAGGGGGAGTACCCTGTATTACTGTGGCTGGCACTGGTTTGATGTGTGTGTATTAGTCAGACACCTTCTGTAGTGATAGTTCTGCCAGCAATCCAGTTGCCAACCACTCCTGTGACATAGGAATATACACCTAGTTTACTGAGTGTAGGTGGAACACAGTATGGGTGATGGTGTCCTACGACCTGGCAAGGTCATGATATGCAGTGTGAATCAACCCTACTGTCATCTGCATCTGTACTGAGTACATCAATTACGTTGATCACAGTTCATGGCCTTACAGACCAGACTCTGCAGGGTAGTTGTGCACTATTTCCCATTATAAATGGCATCTCCCCCTTTGTGGGGTGGGATAACTGTTGCTGTGCACCATTCGGTGTGTACACAGCCTGACATGGAGCTATGATTGAACATGAGAGACTGATCTGCAAATATACAGAGCTGGGTATATTTTTTTGGTTTTAGAGTTTATACTGTTAGTTGTTGCTTAGATCTCTGTTGAAACTGCCCCCCCCCCCATTTTCTGCTGTGTCTTCAGTTGGTATAACTGTTTTTTACAGCTTGTGTGTTATCTAACTCAAGGATCACTTAACTTGATCTGTTAGTAACAGCCTGCTTTTAATTGCTGGACCCTGTGTTCTGAAAAACTGCCTTCCAGGCTATCTGCAAATATACAGAGCTGAGTATATTTTTTTGGTTATAGAGTTTGTTAATTGTTGCTTAGATCTCTATTGAAACTGTTGTCTCTCTGTTCTGAGAGACTGATCTGAGTATATTTTTGTGGTTTTAGGGTTTGTACTGTTAGTTGTTGCTTAGATCTCTGTTGAAACTGTTTTGTCCCACCCACTCTCCCTATTTTTGGTTTGTAGTTTAAATTTGGTGGTTTTTGCAGTTGCCCGCCCCACTGTAGATTTGATCTGGGACACTCCCCCCAGTCCCATCTTTTTACCACATTCTACTTAATAAACTCTTTCTGCACTTGCTTTTAGTCCTTTTTAATTTAATTGCATTTTTAAACTGTGTTTGGTCTAATATTGCTACATAATCAAGTGTGCTAGCTTGCACTGCATGTGAATTGTTTTTACTACTGTTTTGTAAGCCTGTTTCCTACCTTTCCTGTAACTAGTGTTCCAGATACAGATTTGCTGTATCCAGGACTGTATGTAACTTCTGAGCCCCCCAAGCCTTTCTGTGTTGGAGGGAAGCCTTCTAGCTTATCAGTGGGAGTGGTAAGCACTAGGTAACCTGTGTACCACATAAGGAGTGGTTCGGCCCAGAAATTGTAGTTATTGGCCGTTTGGGCAATCTCTTCCATCTCTCTCAACTTTCTGATTTGAAAGCCTGCATTTGCACTTGTTTCTGTCCTGTAATTCATCTAGTGCAGATACAGATGCTTAGTTTTAGCACTTAAATTTGCTTATTCATGCTCAGCAATTGTTCAGAACTTGTTAGCACTAAATAAGCTACTAATTATTATAGCACTCAATCATCCTTATTACCTAGAGGAAAACAGTTTTTGTACTTACTTTTCTCATTTGCTTAGAGAAAAACAGCTCTTGTACTCACTTTCCTCACTTATCTAGAGGAAAATAGTTTTTTATTCAGGCATGTCCAAGGGTCAGCTCCCAGTGTTCTCTCCTGTCTATCTGATGAATCTGGGCATCTTGAGACAATGTAGAAATTGCCTCATGTACACAGACACCCCTCTCCTCCTGCCACCCAACACTACAACCTGTGAGAGATGCACTTATCTAGCCAAACTGGAGGTAAAGCTCTCTCCAACCAAAACTGAACTTGACAGTCATGAGGAGAAGGTAAACATTTGCACCACACCACACTCATCACATATCTCACTAAATCTACACCACCAAAATCCACACATAGTAACACAAAAACATTTGTGGAGGCTCTCAGTAATAATCTGTTTAAGCAACAAATACCTCCAAAGCAGAAACGCAAGCAACCTCCCATCCCCCAACACAACCCAAATGACACATAGCCCACAGACTCAACTCAACCACAGCCAATAAGGCAAAACAACGTACCCAGCACACTAGTCATAGGTGACTCTATAGTCAGGCACACTGATGTCCCACTCACCAGGCTAAACAAGGAGAAGGTTACTGTCAGCTGCCTGTCAGGTGCCAGGATCCGCCAGATAACCCACACACTCAGGTCACTCCACAACAAGTACAAATATGACACTGTCATTGTCCATTTTGGTGTGAATGACCTGAGATGTACCTCCCTGGACTACATGAAAAGAGACATGGAAGAACTCTCCGATCTTGTAGCCCAGGCAGGTATGACCCTAGCCCTGAGTAGCATTCTGCCAACACCCAGAATGATACCACAGTACAAGGACAAAATTATTGACTTCAACAATTGGCTAAGCTTCTGGTGTCATTCTAAGGGGATCCAGTATCTGTCTGCTTGGGATGACATGGTCGACAGACCACGATGCTTTGCCACAGATGGCTTGCACCTGTCGCCCCTGGAATTCCGGGTACTGGCTAAGGCTCTTGCTGCCCCTATAGTACCTTTTTTAGGCAAGGTTCAAATAACAAATTCACCACCATAACAGAAACAGGCAAGCAAAAACTGAGGGTAATGCTACACAATGCTAGAAGTCTAAATCTCAAAATGCACTCACTCGAGGCACTCCTTAAAATGGAGAACATCGATATCTGTGCAGTGACTAAGACCTGTTTCAAGGCTCCAGAGAGCACCTCTGCACTACCAGGCTATAACTCATACCACACTTTTTGGCCATGTAACCTGGACTGAAATACCAAAGACAGAGGTGTGTCCATATTCATTAAGGATATCCATACCTCCAGGCTAGTTGCTCAGCATAATGCATCCGAGGTTATCCAAGTGCAACTAACTCTGGGCAAAACTGCAATCCAAATTGTAGCTTGCTACAGATCTCCACCATGCCCCAGGATTCCCACTCCTCTTTTCTTGATGTACTGGAAAATATTAGGGTTCAACCAAATGCCCTAATAATGGGCGACTTCAACTACCCCACCATTAACTGGGAAAACTACTCGTGTACCAACTTTTTAGCTCAACGCTTTCTGGAATTCATAAACTCCAATGCCCTGGATCAACTTATCCAGACCCCCACCAGGGGCAACAATATCCTAGACTTAGTCATTACCAGCATGAGTGACCGGTGTTCCACACCTGAAGTCAACTCCTCGTTGGTCCGATCCGACCATAAGCTAATCACCCTTGATATCCACATACCACCCCCCACCCCCCCATTAAGGAAACCACAGTAAAAAAATTCTCACTGAGCTAATCAGAGGAAGTTGGAGGAAGGGCTCTGAGCTAACGAATCTGAGATATATAACATTTAGTATCCTGTTTTTTTGCTTATTTCTGAGTTATTTATAGCACTTTTATTTTACTCACTGTGCGTGAGGTATTAAGTAGAATTTTCTACAATTGTTAAGCATCTGGTTGGGTTTGTTTGTTCTGATTTTTGTTTCCCACCCTCCCTCTCTGTTGGTATCCTGTTTTTATACTTGGTGGCTTTGCAGTTGCCCACCCCTACTGTAAATTTGATCTGGGACACTCCTCCCAGTCTAGTGTCATTACCACATTCTACCTATTCCAGGGAGAACATTTGAGAAGGCCAACCCAGTTAGCTTCTGCTACTCCTTTCCCCTTTCCACTTTACAAAACAAAATACATTTTCTAAACTTGTTTCCTGCCTTTCCTATAAGTTGTCTAGTCCAGATACAGATTTGCTGTATCCAGGACTGTTTGTAAGCTTCTGTGCCCCCAAGCCTTTCTGTGTTGGATGGAAGCCTTTTACTTAATTTTGTTTCTTAGAACTAGCCAGTTTTCTAGATTCAGCAATCAAATCTGTTTCTTTGAGCTCAGCACTTGTTCAGAACTCATTGTAAACACTAAATAAGCTACAAATTACTACAGCACTCAACTTTCTTCACTTGTCTAGAGAAAAACAGATTTTAGTACTTAATAACTAAGCACCTATCCAGGCATGTCTAAGGGTCAGCTCCCGGTGTTTTCTCCTGTCTACCTGATCAATCTGGGCATCTTGGGGTAATGCAGCAATTGCCTCATGGACACAGACAAACCTCTCCTCCTACCACCCAACACTACAACCTGTGAGAGATGCACTTATATAACCAAACTGGAAGCAAAGCTCTCTTCACCCAAGACTGGACTAGACAGTCAAGAGGAGAAGGTAAACACTTGCACCACACCACACTCATCATATAGTCCCTCAAAACCTACACCACCAAAACACACACATAGAAACACAAAACAGACACCTACATTCGTGGAGGCTCTCAAAAAATCTACCCAAGCAACAGGGACCACCAAAGCAGAAACACAAGCAACATCCACCCCCCAACGCAACCCAAATGACACATAGCCCACAAACTCAGTGTGCCACTCAACCACAGCCCACAAGGCATAACAACTTACTTAACACTCTCATCATAGGTGACTCTATAGTCAGGCACACTGACGTTCCACTCACCAGCCTAAACAAGGAGAAAGTCACTGTCAGCTGCCTGTCAGGTGCCAGGATTTGCCACATAACGCATGCACTCAGGTCACTCCACAGCAAGTACAAATATGACTCTGTCATTGTCCATGTTGGTGTGAATGACCTGAGATGTACCTCCCTGGACTACATGAAAAGAGCCATGGAGGAGCTTTCTGATCTTGTAGCCCAGGCAGGTATGACCCTAGCCCTGAGTAGCATCCTGCCATCACCCAGAATGATACCACAGTACAAGGACAAAATGATTGACTTCAACAATTGGCTAAGCATCTGGTGTCATTCTAAGGGGATCCACTATCTGTCTGCCTGGGATGACATGATCAACAAACCACGATGCTTTGCAAGAGATGTCCTGCACCTGTCAACCTTGCCTTGTGGCTCTTGCCACCCTTATAGTGCCTTTTTTAAGCAAGATTCAAATGACAAATTCACCAACGTAACAGGTACAAGTAAGCAAAATCTGAGGGTAATGCTACTCAGTGCTAGAAGTCTAAACCTCAAAATGCACTCACTCGAGACACTCCTTAAAATGGAGAACATCGACATCTGTGCAATGACAGAGACCTGGTTCAAGGCTCCAGAGAGCACCCCTGCATTACCAGGCTATAATTCATACCACACCTTTTGGCCACCTAACCTGGACCGAAGCACTAAAGGCAGAGGCCTGTCCATATTCATTAAGGATATCCACACCTCCAGGCTAGTTGCTCAGCATAATACATCTGAGATTATCCAAGTGTAACTAACTCTGGGCAAGACTGCAATGCAAATTGTAGCTTGCTACAGATCCCCCACCATGCCCCCGGATTCCCACTCCTCATTTCCTGATACACTGGAAAATCATAGGGTACAACCTAACACCCTAATAATGGGCAATTTCAACTACCCCACCATTAACTGGGAAAACTACTCATGTACCAACTCTTGTGCTCAACGTTTTCTGGAATTCATAAATTCCAATGACTTGGATCAACTTATCCACACCCCCACCAGGGGCAGCAATATCCTAGACCTGGTCATTACCAACATGGGCAACTGGTGTTCCATACCAGAGGTCAATTCCTCATTGGTCGGATCTGACCACAAGCTAATCACCATAGACATCCACATCCCAGCCCCACCCCCCATTAGGCAACCACCGTAAAAAATTTCTCCAAAGCCAAATTCACGCTTCTTAAGACAGAAGTGGCAAACTTCACGACACCCATGCTGATGGACAATAGAGATACGACTGCTGAATCCTATACAATTGCACTTTATAAGCACTTACACAAGTGCATGGATCGTGCAATCCCTAACAGAACCAAGATGCTATCCTCCATAAAAAGGAAGCCAATCTGGTGGTCCCCTACTATAAATAAACACTACAACAGAAGAAGAAAACTGTTGCAAAAAAAGAGTAAAATCCCATGATTGGAGGAACTCCATGGTCAGCCTCAGTAAGAAGCTGAGATCCCTCATAAAATCCTCCAAAGCTAGTTACGAAAACAAAATCACCACTGATTCTAAAGACAACCACAAAGCATTCTATAGCTATGTCAAGAATCTCAATAGCAACACTCAGAACTGCTCTGAGTTACAGCACAATAGCACTATATATACATAACCAACTGATATTGCCAACATCCTGGCAGATAGGTTGAGTGCTAACTTTACCCCTCTCTCATCCCCTAAAGGGCCCATCTCTATACCATAAGAATGCAAAGTAACTGTAATCACAGCTGCACAGGTAAAAAACACACTCTCCAAAGCCAAGAACACAGCATCCATGGGACCTGACAACATCCCAGGCTGCGTTCTACATGAACTACAGAACGAACTGGCACCCCACCTAAGTACCATGTTCAATCATAGCCTCATCTCAGGCTTTGTGCCACTGAATGGTGCACAGCAACAGTTATCCCACTCCACAAAGGGGGAGCCACCACGGAACATGGGAACTACTGCCCCATTAGCCTGACGACCCTGGTCTGCAAGGCTATGGAGGGTATCATCATGGAGCTTATAAACAATGACATTGGTAATCTCCAAACTCTGGACCCTACCGAGTTTGGGTTTGTAAAAGGCAGATCATGTCTCCTAAACCCAATAGACTTCTTTGAAGCGGTCACCAAAGCTGTAGATGAGGGTAAGGTGGTACACACAGCCTATCTAGATCTTGCCAAGGCTTTTGACAGCATCCCCCACTCTGGAATTATAGACAAACTCACTAAACTAGATATAAATCCCTATGTCACAAGATGGGTTGCCAACTGGCTCACGGACTGAACCCACACTGTGAAAGTAGCAGACTCTAAATCCAACTTCAGACCAGTGACAAGTGGAGTACCACAGGGTTCAGTCCTAGGTCGTCTCCTGTTTGGTATCTACTTCTCTAAAGTACAGGCTAACACAGAAGGTCTTTGGCTAACAAAGTTCACAGATGACTGCAAACTAGGAGCCATAATCAAATCTCCTAACGATGTGGACATCCTACAAAAGGGCCTCACTGAGACAGATGCCTGGTGTCAAAGCCATGGCCTCAAGCTCAATGCCAAAAAGTGCATTGTCATCCCTTTTGGTAAAAACTCTGTACCCATGAACTACCACATGGGTGGTAGTCTACTTAACACCAAAAGTGTGATAAGAGACCTTGGGACACAGGTGGACAGTAGTCTCTCCTTTGATAATCACATCGTCACAGTAGTCAGGAAATCCTTCTATGTGGCACACCTCATCACAAAAGGTTTCTCATCCAGGAAAAAAGAGGTCATTGTTCCCCTCTACTCATCAATCATTAGACCCATTATAGAGTACGATGCCCTTTTGGTATGTACCTCACATGACATCCACAACAACTGGAAAGGCCACAGAAATACCTCACAAAGAGGATTACTGGCCTCAAACAGATGGCCTACACAGACCGTCTCAAAAAACTCCAGCTTTAATCTGTCACATATCACCTACTCAGAGGTGATCTCTGCCTAATGTACAAAGCTATGTCAAACCCAGAGCTGTTGGACATGCTCCACGTAAAGAAATCCCAATCCCTCTGAGCTACACGCTCTAGGGACCTAAACCTTGTCACCACAATAAACGGAACATGCTGGAGGGATAGATTCCTATCTCAGAAACTTCCCATACGTAGGAACAAACTACCTATCTATATCAAACAAAGCAGGCCCTGTCTGGTAAAGCATCATGGTCTGTCAACCATGTTATCCCAGGCAGACAGATACTGGATACCCTTTGGCTTGCACCACTACACTAGACAATTGTGGAATACAATCCTTTTGTCCCTGTACTGCAGTATCATTCTGGCCAATGGTGGAATGCTACCCAGGCCTTGGGACATATCTGTATTGGCTACAAGACCTGACAGTTCCTACATGTGTTTCCATGTAGTCCAGGCTACTGCATCACAGGTCCTGTACAACAACATGGAATATGCCAGAGCCATGTGTATAGTTCAAAACGTGGTCTGAGTGTATGGGTATGTGGCTAATCATGGCAGACAGGCAGCTGACAGTATGTATGCCCTTGTATAGGTTGGTGTGTAACATAGGGCTAGAGTTTGCATTCACAAATGAGTACAGTCGGGCATGTTTCCGGCCACGTGTTCTGATGTGTGGCACAATTATGCAAACTATGTCATGCAGTTTGTGTATTTCTTTGTCTGTCTCTTCCAGCTTGGGAGGTCACTTGTTTGGCCAGATACTTAGAAGTGTCTATGAATGTGTGTGATTTCTGGTAGTGTGTGTGGGTGTCCTTACTGTGTTCTAGTAAGGGTATGTGTTGGTTGTGATGATGAGATACATGTGTTAACCTACACCTCATGACTATCCAGTCCAGTCATGGCTGTAGACAGGGCTGCCTTCCAACTTGCCCCTGTAGCTGCATCCCAAACAATGTGCGGGGCGTGGTGTTAGGTGGGTTTGGCAGTGTACATGGCATAGAGATTACATTCCCCCAGGATGATTACATACACAAAGCTGACATTAGTAAACACCAGTAGCTGACTAGTGGACATGCCTGTATGAGCATCCAGTACTACAAGTACCAACTACTGTATTTAGTTTACTTACTGCTTATGAAGATGTTTTAGACAGCGATGCTCACATGTAAATATTTGTGTTATGGATGTGAAAACACTGGCTATTACAGAACCATTGTAGCTATCTTTAGCAGCAATCCTCCTCTGAGGAGCACATTACATCCTGTTAGTTTGTTACAGATGATGCAAGTGTCTACAGGTCTGTTTCCTTCTCTGGGTATATACTCACATATCCACCAGGACCATGAGCTCTGTTGGGCACAGACACCCACTCTCCAAACAGAGTCATGTATCAATAGACTCTGATGCCACTATCAACATGATCAGGATATAATCAGATAGTGTAAGCCATCACCTATGAAGCGGCTGTTACACATGGGTAGCAGTCTCCTACATCTTACACTCCTACTGCAGATGTTACACTGGAGTTAAAGATGGTATGCAACCTGTTTCATTACCAGTACTGTGCACTACCTTACATATAGTATGTGCAAGCAGCTATTAGGTTGGCAATGAGAGGTTAGGCTACACAAACCTGGTAGTTCAACCAGTGTGTCTCTACTCTCAATTTCCACTCTATGTAGGTGTGCACATAGCCATTTGGACCAGCCCTGTAACAAGGGTCACTACACATATGCATAACATGTACACATGCACAGCTGTTATTGCTTGCAAACGATACTAGAGAGGACCAACCCTGTAACAAGGGTCACTACACATTTGCATAACATGTACACATGCACAGCTGTTATTGCTTGCAAATGATACTAGAGAGGTCCAGTCCTGTAACAAGAATCACTACACATTTGCATAACATGTACACATGCACAGCTGTTATTGCTTGCAAACAATACTAGAGAAGTCCAGCCCTGTAACAAGGGTCACTACACATTTGCATAACATGTACACATGCACAGCTGTTATTGCTTGCAAACGATACTCAGAGGTCCAGCCCTGTAACAAGGGTCACTACACATTTGCATAACATGTACACATGCACAGCTGTTATTGCTTGCAAACGATACTAGAGAGGTCCAACCCTGTAACAAGGGTCACTACACATCTGCATAACATGTACACATGCACAGCTGTTATTGCTTGCAAATGATACTAGAGAGCCCCAGCCCTGTAACAAGGGTCACTAAACATTTGCATAACATGTACACATGCACAGCTGTTATTGCTTGCAAACAATACTAGAGAGGTGGGTATTGCATGTGTTATGTGCATGGATAGTTACCTAGCTCTTCCAATTATCTTTGCTATCATGCTGCTAAACTGTCAGATGAATATAAATGATATGTATCCTGTTATTGAGTATTGTAATTGCAATAGACATAACTACTGTTTGCATAACATAACAGAATTGCTATGTAGAATGGAATACAGATCTGCCTAAAATACTGTACATTACACAGTTATTGGCACAATATCCCACAATGCAAACCATATTTGCACAGTAAGCCCACCTTCGACATGTTCATCTTACTTATACACCCATACATATGTTGACTGTTACAATATATCGACATATACTATCCCCTGTTATAGCACATACTTGTTGGAACAATCCTGACACTGACAGTGGCTGGAAGCGAATTGGTGGGTTCCAAGCCCATATCATCCCTTGTGGTGTATGAGGAGTTTGCCTTGTGACCTACAGCAGTACACACATAGAATATTACAAACATTACTACCGCTCAACAATACATTGCTACAAGATAGCTATTTCCACTATATGCATTGATTACACTGCAATTCTTACAGAACAGGTACTACATACACAAACATACTACATGATATACATACCTTCTTAGTAATTGGAGGTGTTATTGACTAGTATAATACTTGTTTTCAGTTCGTCTTTCAGTGTTTTGTACTGTCCTACAGGTAGATGCAGATGGTTTGAATGTGTGACAAGGCAACCTTTTATAATTACAGATCAGTAACGTGCTATCCCGATAACAAATTGGTGTTCCTAAGTAGCCAATTACATGCACATCAGCTGTGCTGCTACTGCCTTAGCCAATACCATGGCAACAGTGGAGTGTAACTGAGTACTCCACTTGGGCATTGTCTCTTTGCCTTACTTGTGAGGAAGACAGCCTGGAAGTGTTGTTTGGAATCTATTGCAACAGCTGTATGGAGACGAACAGTAATATATTGTGTGTAATGCCTAGAGGATTTGGTCTAAATGTGAGTACTGCCATTATATCTCTGAACATTGCTACTTGTGCAGGGTTTGTCTGTACCTAATACTTCTGTATATGTTTCAGTCTGGCCAGGTTGTTAGACTAGCTCAAGGCTGCATAGCTATGCATATAATGTTAGGGGGTTTACAGTGTGCTTACCAGACATACTTAATTTGGTGTTACTGTGTATTATACTGTGCTGATAATAAGTACTCGGTAACACTTCCTGGTGTACGAACCTTTCAACCCTCTGAAACAGGATTAGTTCATACAAACCCTGTTACATCAGCAGCTGTTCAATTGTATAACAGCAACTATTTCACATAGAGTTATGTTAGTGTGTCTCTGTCCAGGTATGTTATGGTTTCAGCAGATGTTGTACAGTAGTTGAATAATTGGTTATGGTATGACAGTATGTATTGATGTAATTATTTTGGTTGTGGGGTAGATGTTGGTGGGTGTACATTGCACATGCAGGTGTGTAGGAACCCCTTTTATACAATGTCTATATGTGTGTGGGTGTTCTTTCCCTATGTGAACACCTATCCCTTAGTGGGCTAATACTATGGTAACTGCAGGCTGATTCATTAAGGCACTGTTAAATGCTTGATGTATAGCATGCAGGTACTGTTAGTCTTTGAAACCTTTTGGCAATACGTCGGAATGTAATAAAGTTTTGCAAAATGAAAGCTGTCTGTGTATTTCAGTCATGGATATTTGCAGTCATTGCAGTTGTGTTGGTGACTGTGTCCAGAGAACATATTTGTAATAGTGTATTGGCATATACTGTTCATATGTTATGTTCATATTGTTTGGGGGGAGTGGAATGTGTGATTGCTATGGTCCATGTTATACTCAGATATGAACACTTCGGATGCTGTCTACACACATGTATGTATGTGTATGTATATATATATATATATATATATATATATATATATATATATATATATATATATATATATATATATATATATATATATATATATATATATATATATATATATATATATATATATATATATCTAGATATATAGTTATATAGATATATATACATATATACATATATATGTATATATATATATATATATATATATATAGATATATATATATAGATAGATATATATAGATATATATATATAGATAGATAGATACAGAGATATATGTGTGTATGTGTATATAGATATATATATATATATATATATTATTGCATAAGTTTATCTGTACCTCCATAGATGTGTAGATGTTTTTAACCTATCTATATATCTACATATATATGTAGATCTGTAGGTATCGACATGTCTCTATGTATCTCTCTCTCTCTCTCTCTCTATATATATATATATATATATATATATATATATATATATATATATATATATATATATATATATATATATATATATATATATATATGAGCATACACCTTTAATTGGGTACATAGCTGGTTGTCCTATTTCAACACATTCCTCCCTTTTGTGTTTTAACCTGTCTGCATACACAACTGGGATAGGCACATCTCAGGTAACTTAGTGTTAGGCTACTCTGAGGATGGAGTACATGGTTGCGGGTTCTAATCCTGGAAGGTGTTATTATTTTACCTCTCAGAGTAGGCACTGGTAGGGAAAGTGTGAATAACGCACATTTAAGTGGTTGTAAGCAGGTTTGCCCATGGTCGGCTCGACATTAAGCAAAGATTAAACCTGTGAAGCGCTTCTCCGTTTACCATGTTTCAGCACCGCTTACCATCGTGTAAACCCATGGAAACCCACTTATAACTGCTTAAGAGTGATTTAATCCACCTGCATCCAACAGCTCTTATTCTGGCCCTCAAAATAACTTAACAGCCCTTGAACCCGGGACCATGAACACCACAGTCACTGACTTTACTACTAAGGCATCTGAGATATGTATAAATATTATGGTATTTAGAATATACATTTTACTACAAGCATTCCTCACTACTGAAAACAAATGTGACAGTCAGTTGGTGTACATATGTCTGATGCATGTTAATGTTCATATGTTTGTGAAATTAGGTGTTGCAATGTGACATGACAGGGTGTATTATGAATGAGAAAGGTTCTTGTTTTGTGTCCTTTTTATATTGTTCCCATACTCCATGTATACCCCTCCAGTTCACTTATTGAACATCCGACCCAGGCCCTCCTTGAAGCATGATTTCATTACCCATCATTCCTCCCCCACCCCAATCTTGACATACACATGAATTAGGTTAATATTAATAGTTATAATACCAGAGCTGCATGTGTTTTGTGTACACTCCAATTCCTTTGGAGTGCTTCTGTGTCATGAAGTGTGTTCATAGATGTTTATATATATGGCTATTGATGTAACTGTATAATATATATATATATATATATGTGTGTGTGTGTGTGTGTGTGTGTGTGTGCAGACATCACTGACGTAGATATATATATATATATATATATATATATATATATATATATATATATATATATATATATGATGTCTGCACACACACACACACATATATATATATATATATATTTCGTATTAATTTGTAACAGTAATACATATGTAGACTGGAATGTGTTGGTTCACAAAATACAGTACATTACAATGTACTGTACATATGTACACAAAGTGACTGTCCCATTTGTGATCATTACAGTGGAATGCATATGGTATAAGGTGTAGTCTCAAGACCATGAAACATGTATACACCTCAGATAGCTTAGTGGTAAGTCCCATGACTATAGTGTGCATGGTCCAGGGTTCAACATCTGCAATGCTTTAAAAATGTTTTTTACTCCAGAATAAGGCTCATTTAAGCAGTTGTAAGTGTGTTTAAAAGTGTTTTTTGTGACATTATAGCAGCGGTTAAGCACAGTTAAGCAAACTTTGTAACGTATAACCTGTACGCGCAAACACGGCCACATCTGCTAACTACTCATGATATATACATGTCAGTGAAGTAACATCTCACTATGTGCTTACATAACACTACATTCTCTGTTGACTGTACTGTCCAGCACACATGGGTTTATATGGGTTTTTGAATGTTTATTATACAAATGATTACTACCTATATATGCAAGCTGTGGTTAAGGTATACTTTTTAACATGATAAACATCCCTGCCTTTATTGGGATTGGGACCTTGAATGCACAGATACTATGCAGATGCTGTAACCATTACACTGTTGACATTAACGTTGCTTCCGCCTATTTCCTATTTAGATGATTTCTATGTGTAAGCTAGGCTAAGCAAAGGGCAGAGGCCCCAAAACCCACTGAGCTTCATTTACTTTTGAAATAACAACATATAACAAATGTACTGTGAGACAATACATTACATTCCTAACTACATTAGGCATAGCCCCTCATTGACACACCAAGGGAAACCTTGTTGTGTGAATGGGTAACAGAATATACACCCCTGGGATCATGTGTCCCAGAACCATACAGCCAAGGGCTGGGGGAGCCTGTCCAGTTTGATAGCTGCGAGACTGGTTGGGGAAATTGAATGGTGTTGAATTGTCACATTAACATGGCCTCTTTAGATCACTAAGTGCCCCTATCACCCTCTACAACCCCAGTCTTCAACAGCTTCCAGCAACTCTGCCTGGTATTGTTTCATTGGCTATGCTTGACAGAGGCTCAGTTACTTCATCAATGGTGCCGAGAAAGCCAACACACTTTAGCTATGCTTCTAATTGCCCTTGGGCAGATAGGTAGTAGGCTATCTGTGAACCTCTAAAGTGCAGGCCATCACAACTATAATATGTGAATAAACAGACTTTCAGATCACAATATACAGTGAGAAATCACCATGTAGTCAGGAAACAGTTAAGTACAGCAAGAACATACAGAACACTGATACTTAGTCACTCCAAAAGCCTATCTTGGAAGCTAGAAGACTTGTATAAGTTTAAGGCTTTCTATTGCTTACCAGTAGGTTACCTACAGGAGAGATGAAAAACAAGCAGAGTTGGGAAACATGCATGCAACAATTCGATACCAGCCTATGTGTCAGCCTCAGGCTTTGGAATGCTTGGCAAGGATATTGGCACCCCCATAGTGCCTTATTTAGGAAAATATCAAAGGTGAATACCAGCTCCGTAAACAGCACAATAGCAGAATCAATGAGGGTTATGCTACTCAACACCAGGGGTTGTGATCACAACATGCATGCACTCACAGCACTCCTCAGGATGGACTACATCAACATCTGTGCAGTAACTGAGATCTGTCTTAAGGCTCATGAGAGCACACCAGCACTACCAGACTACAACCCATACCACACATTTCAGCCACAGAACATGGACTGACACAGACATGGAGGGAGTGTATCCATATTCATCAGGGATACCTACAACTCCAGGTTAGTGGGGCAGCATGATACCTTTGAGATCATCCATGTGCAGCTATCATCAGCCACAACTGCAATGTAAACTGTGGCCTGCTACGGATCACCCTCCATGACCCAGGACCACCACTCCACCTACCTGGAGACAGTGGAGAACATGACAATACTAATGCACACCCTGGCATTGGTTGATTTCAGCTACCATACCATTAACTGGGAAACTTACTCCAGTACTCACTTCCAGGCCCAGCGCTTCCTGGAATTTATCACCTCATATTCCCTGTATCAGGTAGTAACCTTCCTAACGAGAGGTGGAAGCATATTAGAAGTGGTCATCACCAACATGGGCAACAAGTGCACCACAGTGGAGGTTAACCGGTCACTGGTTAGATCTGACCATGAATCTTTCACTGTTTCCACACCCAAGCATCTCCCCCACCCACGGATACCACAGTGTATACCTTTCCTACAGCTAAATTTACACTACTAGCGACAGGGGTGGGGGGTTTCAAAGCCCCCATGCTAAGGGGAAACACTGCTCAAGATATAGACAGATTTACAAATGCAGTCTATAAGCACCTACACAGATGTATGGATTGTGCCATCACTGGTAAACCAAGACTTACTCCTCCTAGACAAGGACACCAGTCTGGTGGACTTCTGCAATAAACAGGCTATACTACAGAAATAGGACAGTGTTCCAGACAAACAGCAAATCCCACAAAGGGTAGACATCTGTGACCACCATTAGTATGATACGTAGGTCCCTCATGACATCATCCAAGGCTAACATCAGCAGGAGAATACGCAAGGATTCGAAAGATAACCACAAAGCCTTCTTTGGCTATGTCAAGGATCTAAGTAGTGACACACAGATTTGCACTGTGCCGGTGAAATATAGCACAAAATATGCTGACCCTACTGATATCGCTAACATCCTTGCAGATACATTCAGTGCATACTTCACCCCTAAAAAGCCCACAACACTACCCAAAAGATACAGTATCCCACACATCAGAGACACACAGGTGGAAATGGCCCTCTCTAACAACAGAACACAGAGTCAATGGAGGCAGATGTTGTCCCAGACTGCATCTTGCAAACTGTACAAGACATCCTGACCTCCTCACCTAATTAAGCTGTCCAGCCTCAGCCTCTCCACAGTCTACATACCCATACAATGGCGCATGGCAACAGTTATTCCACTCCATCAAGGTGGAATCACAACTGACCATGGTAACTACCACCCCATAAGCCTGACTAGCCTGGTTTGCAATGATATGGATCACATCCTCATGGCACTCATTAACAAAAACATTGGTAACCTCCGAACATGTGACCCAACCCAGGTCATCTTGGTTGAGTGCAGTTCATGCCTACTGAACCTGTTTGACATCTTACATACTGTCACAAAGATGTTAAATGATGGGGGAAGTGCTTCACACATACTACCTGGACCTCGCCAAGGCTTTTGACACCATGCCCCACTCAGGTATTATTAATAAACACACCAGCCTGTACATACACCCATACATCACAGGTTGGGTTGCCAACGGGCTTACACACAGAACCCATATGGTACGACTAGCGGTCTTCAGATCCAACTCTTGACCAGTCATGACTGGTGTCCCACAGGACTCAGTCCTGGCAGCCCTACTGTTTGGCATATACTTCTCAGAGGTACAGGCAAACACAGGTGGACTACGGCAGACCATGTTTGGCAATGACTGCGAACTGAGAGCCATGACTGATAGTCCAGCTGACACAGACATCCCTCAAGGGGCCTCACAGAGACCATCACAGGGTATCAACGTCATGGCCTCCAGCTAAGTGCCACTAACTGCATGGTCATTCCATTGTGGAATATTAAGCACCCACATATTAACACATAAGTGGCAGCTACTTTAATATGGACGAGGTAATGGGGTATCTGGGGACTAAGGTAGATAGTGATCGCCCCTTTGACAATCATATCTCCAAAGTAGTTAGGACATCCTATTATGTAGGCCATCTGATTACTAAAGGGTTCCCATCTAGACATACTGGGGTTATAGTGCCCCTTTACTCATCACTCATCAGTCCCATCATAGGGTATAATAACCCATTTGGGATGTACCTCAGAAGACACTTCCAACAGCTGGGAGGTCCACAAATGTACCTTGCCAAGGTGAATACTGGCCTCCAACTTATGGCCTATGCAGCCAGACTAAATAAACTCCTGCTTTACTCAGTGGCATCTCATTTACCCAGAGATGATCTCTGCTGGCCAACACAGCCATGTTGAACTCAGGCTTAATGGATATGCTCCACCTATGGGAATCCATGTCACAGTGAACCACACACTGTAGTGAGCTGAACCTTGCCACAACAATAACTGGAAGATGCTGGAGGGACAGATTCCTGTCATAGACACTCCCCATACTTTGGAACAACATCCCTGACTACATTATACAGAGCCCCTCACTAACACTCTGCAAGAGAAACCTTGAAGAGTGGATGGAGAACAGTAGATGCACCCCAGGGATCCCGCCATTGGCTCTGCTCCACAGAGGGACAGTTAATGAATCAATAGGGTGGCAAATGCTGACACATTTTGGCTGGGCTTATGAATGGCCTCTGGCAGTTGGCCAAGTAGCTACCTATGAATCTATGCATACAGTATCAGTACACACTAATAGCTTAATTTACTGTTCAGGTGTTGACTTACCTTGTGCCAATGGCAGTTGTGTGTGCAATAGTTGAGGGCTGCCTATGTTGGATGCACACAGTAGACTGCCTGTACATGACAATTTACAGGTAGTCTTGTGTGTGTGTGCCATCCATTTTTACAGTGTGTGCAGGTGGAGAAAGGTGTCAGTCCCTAGGTGCCTACACTGTCAGTGTGTGTTCTATACATTCCCTCTTTGCCAAGGCATGGGCATACTGGGCATGCCTCCATCTGCCTACTGGGGCTGACTCAGGGTGTTCGTGGTCTGAGTACCTCTGTGCCTGTGGGGCCCTTGGCAATGGTGGTGGGCTGTGAGAGCCTTCATCATTCTGTCCCTGCTGCAGCTGTTTCCGCAGGACCATATTGTGTAGCATGGCCCATACTATGAAGATGTGGGCACATGTGCCTGGAGAGTACTGCAAGACTCCACCAGATATGTCCAAGCAACAGAACCGTGATTTTAGCATCCCAAACACACACTCTATGATGATTCTGGTTTGTGCGTGTGTCTCATTATGGCATTCCTGCATGGGTGTGTGCGCATTTCGTATGGGAGTCATCATCCACGGTTCCAGTGCATAACCAGCATCCCCCACCATGTGGCCATTTGGGATGTCCCCCCTGACAAATAACTGATACAGCTGTGAGGCATGCCAGATGTGGGAGTTGTGATAACTTCCAGGGCTGCCAGCACACATGTCCATGATAATGCCCTGGGCATTGCACATGACCTGGCAGTTGATGGAGGGGTATCCCTTGCGGTTTATGTAGTGCCTACCCTGCTCACCAGGTGGTGACTTGATGTGTATGTGCATGCAGTCTATTGTACCCAGTACCTCTGGGTATTCTGCCACATGGTGGAAGAGCCGCATATTGCTGGCCAACTCCTCCTGCGTTCGGGGGAAGTATATGTGCTCACTGGCATGTGGTAATATGGCATCCAGGAACTGGTGTCGTACCCCGGATGCTGATGCCTGTGAGATCCCCATGATATCCTCAGTTGGTCTTTGAAAGGTACCTGTAGCTAGTATTCTCAGGCTTACACATACCTTCGTATCCACTGGGATGGGTTCCCCTCTGTTTGTTCTGGCTCTGAGGCGTGACCGGCACAACTCTACAAGTTGCTGTAGGATGTCCCTGTCCACCCTGTAATGCTCTACTATCTCCAGATCATGTAGCCCCTGGTAGGTTACACTGGGTCTGAACACTCTCCTCCTCTGGTGCCTGAGGTGGTCGTGTGTATCATCCTCCACACCACCTTCAGTCTCCAACACATGCTGGTGTATCAAAGCTATGGCAACCCCTAACATGTACATACTAAAAGTTCCCCATCTGTATACACCACTGGTGCAGAGTGTATGGGAATACACAAATGTGTGTGAGGTGCTTTCACACTTTATACTATTGTGCTATGGATGCTGCTGATGTCAGTGGGTATGTATGAGCTATTCCAGCTGCAGCATGTCTTAATTATGGGTTTTACAATGTGTACTGCAAGTGTGGGGCCTTTACTGTGGAGATCTGCTTGTCTGCCTTGATTAAGCTGTTGCCCTTTAATTCACTTTTAAACCTGGATCCCCTCCCATCCCCCTGCCGTCTTTCTTGTTTTGTACTTTCCCTACCCAGTCATGGCAAAATGTGTCTTGTAGCTGATATACTGCAAATCGGCTTTGTTCTGCTTTGACACTTTACTGTTTTCTTTGCAGTACAGCCCCTCCCCTCCCCTTTCCTGTTCTGCAGGTAGTTGCTTGCAGCCTTGTTAGCTGTTGTAAATGGCCCACTGTAGGCTCCTAGGTGTTAATTAGTCATTTGTACTCCAATTTTATTGCTGCAGCATTTCCTTGTTTCTTTCCTTTATCCTTCCTGTTTCAGCTGCAGTGTGCACCACGCAAACCCATTTACCAGGTTTACGTACATTTTCATCTCTGTTCACATGCATACTCGGTTACATTGTGTACTCTCAGCTAAGTACAGCTATGGCCAGTTCGACACACCCCTATCCTGCAGCTTTGCCTAGCTAGGGGCAAACCAGTTTAGCAATGTTCCAATGTGCTTACAGCAATGGCGACACACCCCTCTCTTGATGGCATCTTTATCATAAGGGCACACCTCAGTGTTATAATGCTAGGCTGTAAGGTGCATCCATACACCAGCGAGGAATCTGTGATTCACTATTACTCCTCTCATTTGCATGGCATTGCCTACTAATTCCTACCTACCGCACATAACACTGCCACAGCCCCTTAGCAACCCTTGCACCATAGTATGGTGTAGCATGCTTGCCATTGACTATTATGGGGAAATCTTGATATGTGTTACATTGCAGTTTTATTCTATATTTTTATATTTTCCTTGCAATCCCCTTTGCGCACTGCTGCTTTGCGCTTCCACGTCGCGATAGTGCAACTAAATATATTAAATGTTAATTTTATATTTTGTACATTTTTTTATGCCAATGGCCATATATTTAGCCATTGGCATATATTAACAATACAATATATGTGTTTGGTCAAATGTCATGGCTCGGATTTTATGTTTTGAAAAATGTAAACTGTTTTCTACGGTTTACATTTCTGCATGCTTACACTATGCCTGCACCACTTCCTGGATCACTACAAACCTTCATTTGCATGCTACACTGCTGCACATGGGGTAATTAACATACAGGGCCCGAGAGTTGTGCGGATGTAGCGTACGCAGGTAGTGTACGTGGGAGCAGCTCGTCCCTGGATCGCTCAGCGACCATATTTGGTGTTAGAATGGCAACGCTATGCTTACACCTGGCGCAAGCTTCATGAATCCCGGGGATTGTGTTGTAACATTGCAATTTGTATTTGTATATTTATATATGGAGTTTTTCTTCCCAGGCCTCCATTGAAAACGGGCTCATTTTCAGCCCAATAGACTTTCCCAGTTAACAAACTGCAAATAAATAAATTAATTAATAAAATCTGGTGAAAAGTCAAGCTTGTGAAACTTTTTATGTTGGGAAAATGAATTGTTCCTTGATGGAACAAGTCAGAGAGCATATTTATTGTATACGTACTAGAGCTATCAGGAGCGCACTTGCTAAGCATGATTTAGATTTTGATATTGCCCACTTTTTTAGTTTTGTAGTGATTGAAGAGAGTAGAGACATTAGGATGGGGACTATAAGAATTTTACAGAGAGCAGAGAGTTACATTGGATAATTAGATTGAGAGCTGATAAGACACCTGGATTAAATGGGAATGTTTCTTTAAAACCAATCCTGAAAGTTAGGAACATTTTAAAATTATTTTAATCTTCATTAATGACATGATTGATTTAAAATGTTGTACTTGTTTATTGGTTGATTGAATTTGTACTTGTATTTAAGTGTGCTTGTTTTGAGTTTTTTCTATGGTCTGAAGAAGCACTCTCAGTAGTGTGAAAGCCCTTACCTGTATTCTGTGAATAAAAGGGCTTCGATTTTATTTTTCTGTCTCAGTCATGTATCTGTGCTGTTTCATTTTTTCAAGATCTTTTAGGCTAGGTACACATTTAAACTGGAACTGCATGCCATCCAGAAATATTACAAAGTGATGTTTTTGTATCTGTAGCCCTGAAGGTATTGACAGAAATAGGTAGCTGCAAAGAAGAAGAATGGATCACCTAGGAAGGTACAGAAATGACTATATATGCCTCATAATGTCTTGGTTTTAATATTAACAGTAGAAAGAATTAACTCCCAAAATGTATACCTTTCATATACCAGTGTCATTTCTGCCATTACTACCATAGCTCAAAAGTTGCAATTTGAATGTTTAATACTGTTAGTGTCATATATGTGGATAAGTGGGCTAAGATGTTAAGGTTGTGCTCCTCCATTGTTGGGATGCTTGTGCAGTCAATTATCCCCTCCTCCATTTGTGTTATGAAATATTTCAGGTTTATTTGTGTGCCTCAGTATAATAGCTACAGGATTAAAAAGGGAAAATATGCATGCTCTTCATTATATTGGGTTTGACATCTTTGTCAATCTAGTTGTTTATTTTGCGTAACATAACCTGTGAGTGAAGTAATACGTCTGATCAGTGTGATTTTCTTGTATTTGTGAATTTGTTAGAGACCTCATTATTGCATCTCAGATTAGTGATGCCTGTTGGTTTGTCTCAGTGCAGTTTGCAAACAAGATGATGTATCCTAAACAGCATAAACAATTGTATTTACTTATTTTGCTTGATTTAATCTTTGCTTAATTAGGTAATGGATAGATTCACAAAGGATGCATTTCATCCTCTGTGTGGAGAACAAGAACTTTGCATTGTCAGCAGAGTTTTATGTACAGAAATGTCTACATGTAAAAAATGTAAAGGCATGACTCATATATAATATTTTGTTGTACGGTACATTATACATTAGAGGCAATCCAAAACAGGAAGACTATTACAGATTATAGATAATAAAAGGGCAGTAGATAGAGTCTAGTAATAGCAGGAAGTTTATATGACAGAAGGGTTAGAGAACTAGAACCAGTCATTTTTCCTCTAAAAAGATGGGTGTGAAACATGTAAATTAAGTAAGATCAGCTGCATCTATTAGGTTAGTAGAGAGAATGTCTCATGTTTTGGTCTGAGATAAAAGGAAGAATGGACACAAATTCATAAGTTGTTCTGAGGTCTTCAGAGGACCAGGGCACCATTACTATGGGATCTGAGGGCACAGAGAATGCCCACTGGGGAGAACCTATGCAGAGGTACAGGAAATGTGTTTAATTTCTGGAAGTTAAGCAGTGGTATGCATAAGTGATTATGGAAACCTCAAGGATTGCCTTACAAGTAATAGGAGGAGGGAGGGAATGGAGTAAAATGTCTGATCTACAAAATAAGTGAGCACTCAGCAATTCAGAACTGCCTTCTGTATAACCTGAACAAAATTTGAGCCATATTTCAACAGAGTTGCTCTCAGTGTAAGTCTGTCATAATTCCAAAATACTTGGTGACATTGTATATGACTTACTTAGGTGTGAGGCCTATCTATAAAAAGGTTTATTACAGGGACCAGATTCCAAAACTTCTGCTGTCAGCCTGCTCTCAGTGTAAGAGGTCACTTATACTGAGAGCAACTCTTTTGGAATTGGGGCCACTGTGTACTACTGCATGTATTCCACAAAACACTTCATACAAGAGGTTATATATATCTGTTCACTGTTTCCTAGGTTACTGAAGATCACATTTTGGAGTGTAAATAATGGATTATTGTTAACCTTGGCTAGTGATACATGATTAATCCTCTATAATAGTGATGGATATTTAGCTACATACATAATACACAAATGGATGAGAATCCATTACAGAGTGACTTAAACAGAAATGAGGACAGACTTGTAACTTGTAATATGAAAAGTAGTTGCTGAGTGTCCTCTTTAATCTGGTGGAATACCACAATGCTACATATTAAAACATTAAGAGATGGAATGAGGGAGAGTGACTGTTTTAAGGATACATAGTACGTGCATGTAAATTATATTTTAAATTATTTTCTTTACACTGGCTAGGTGTCACTTACAGAAGCTATATTAGAAAGTTTGAAGAAGTAATAAAAAGTCAATGTAGTAGTCCTCCAGCAAACTAATTCTAACAGATCAGAATTGAAATGCTCTTATAAGCACTTAATTTAAGCATCTAGTATTTAGATGTCATAAGAAATTGTAAACCTTTTTCTGTAAAAGACATCTATTTCCTGATTGAAAAAGACAATTTAGCCCATAAGTCACTATGTTTAACTAAAGTGTTTCAAAAGAAGCAATGATATGCAGATAGCAAAAGCTTTCATGTTCTAATGCCTTATTCAGTCTTCCAGTATTCTAGTTCCAGTGATCTAAAGCTGAGACAGAGACTTGAAAAGATAAGAAACTCACATATTTAGGTGTAAATTCCTGTGTCAGCTGATGGATAGCAAAAATGTTCACAGATAGGACATGTGAAGGTAGGTTGGGGGAATTCTCATCCACCAAGAGGCCCGTTAATAGTGATGTCCCACAGGGCTTGGTACTGGGAACTCACTTGTTTGGAATATACATCTCTGAAGTCAAGGCAAATGTAGAATGCCTTTGACTGACCAAATTTGCTGACAACTGCAAGTTGGGTGCAATCATCAATCCCCTAGAGAGGTAGATATACTCCAGGAGGGTCTGATACAGTCAAATAACCACTGCCAAAACCATCGCCTAAGACTCCAAGCAAAAAAATGCATACTTATACCCTTTGGAAAGACAACCACCACTGCAAATTACAACATTGACAACACACCCCTAAAAGCAGACCAAGTGGAAAGGGAATTGAGAACTGAGGTTGACAGTGACCTGAATGTTGATCATCATGTGTCCATGATAGTGAGAAAATCCTTCTATGTGGTGCAACATATAAGTAGGGGCATGGCATCCAGATGTATGGAGATCATAGTTCCACTATATTCAGCCCTCATTAGGCCACTAATAGAGTACAAAGTACTCTTCACCTTCTGCCTAACCTGGCATTTGCAACAGCAGGAGTAGACACAGAGGCTCCTCACTAAAAGAATAGAGGCTGTAAGTAATGTGTCCTATGCAGACTGCCTCAAAGCCCTGTCCCTGTACTAGGACTCCTTCAGACTACTGAGGGGTGAACTATGCCTAACCTACAAGGCATTTTCTGATCCAGCTCTAATGGATTTGCTACATATTCTCAAAATAAACAGCATCTGAATTACATTATCTAAGGATTACAATTTGTCTGTGAAATAAATAGAACATGTCGGAGGGACAGGCATGTGCCTCAGAGATTACCCTTCTCTGGAACAGATTCCTTATTTACAGTTTGTAGATGCCCTAAGGCACAGGCATATTATACCAAAGACATTCTAGTATTGGCATTGGTAATTGGGAAAATTGGGGCATGAACGGTTAGGCTTAAAAAGGCCTTGGGCCATTAGCCTAGTAACCTCCTATAAGCCTATGGTCCTATTATTAAAATATACATAAAACAGCTGAAACTTCATACATAATTGTAACCATGCCCATTGTGAAACATATTTTCTATAACTTTATTATTTTCTAAACTTGGTAAGTGTTCTTCTAATGTGAGAAATTCAGTTATTGATTGCTATAATTATTGATTTGAAACTACTTTTTCATAGAGAAAGCTACAGACTGATTACAATTTATATATGAAAATTATAGTTTAATTCATATTTGGGATTAAATATGTTTTATTAGTAATTGTCTTTCATGATTGTATTGAATGTGTTGCAGAAGAGATTTTTGTCAAAAGCGAGTATTCTAATAAAAAGATGAGGAAATATTATAACATAACCAAATAATTTAAGAAGAGGGATGGGATCAAAATAGAGTTAATCTGAGAGCATTTTTGGTACAGGTTGTAACATTCTGACGAGTGTTCCCTAATTTTATTACTGTTAATATATATGCACAAAACTCTTGTAGTTTATAAACTTTAAGAACTAGAAGCAGTAGCTCTGAATGTTATTTATAATTATATACGTTTTTATTATGTGTTAAATTTGTGCGTGATTTTGTAAGACATTATAGTATCTATTGACAATATTAGGTAAATCAAACAATTTAAATTTTGATCATGATAATGATTCAGAGTACAATAAAAAATGGAAATGAACTAAACCCAAAATTATTGTATTATTGCAAAAAGGCAGTATTGGTGTCATATGGTTTGGACTGGTTATGTCAAATATTTGGAGTGAAGCCGTCTCAGAACTTGTCACACATGGTATTCTACATAAGTCTGCATACTTCATACCATTAAAATTTGTCCGTTGTCCCTTCAGCATAATAGCAGTTTGTCTTGCAATGAAATGATGGACTTCATCAAGATTCACGAGCAGGGCCTGCAGGTAACTGTATCATCACAGAAAATATGATTTATGCTGCTATATCCATTACGTCGGCCATTTTGTCAGTATAGAGCTTTTTTTGAAGATTGCACCTTTTTCTATAGAATTAAGTGCTGCGACAGTTTATACATTTCAAGACTCTGATACAGAAAGAGAACACTGTTATTTTCATTGCCAGACATGCTGTTTAGAATTAGACTGGTCATAAAATATGCTATTCTGACTTCATTAAATCCACACTAGTCAAAGTTCAAAACTGATTAAACCTGTAACTGATTATTTGTGCAACAGTCAAAAATGGGGATAGGTAACATCTTACATATTTTGTGGTATATAATGAAGCAAGAAATGTGTTTTTAATGATGTTGGCTAGCTCATGTTTTTTCCAGAAAAGTAATATTCATGCTTGAATATAACATATTGCAGCAATATTTATTTATTTATTTATTTATTTAGTTGAATTTGTTGACAGGGACATACCATTAATCCATTTCTGACCAATTTCAGTATCATTCTAGGATATTTATAAATAATAAGAGTTACTATGAGTACAAGACATTAATAGTACAATCACATAAAATAGTAGGTGAATACAAAATTAAAATTATATACATAGAGCCAATATATAAATGGAAGCCTAAACAACAAGATCCATAGCCTACATGGACTCTTAGCTGTTCACTCCCCTGATATCTTCTACCTCACAGAAACCTGGCTAAAACCAATAACCAAAGATAACAAAATAACCCCCCCACACAGTACAACATCCTTAGACTGGAACGGATCTCCAGGAAAAGTGGCGACGTAGCTGTACTATACAAGTTTACCCTAACAATAACAATTGACACCCAACAGTCACCCCAGTTTGGCAATGTAGAAATTCTCATCACCAAACTAATAATAAACAAAAATAAATGCAGATACATTGTCTGCATTTATATTCCACCTGGCAAGAATGATAATACTGTAGAAAATATCTTACATTGGCTAACGTCTAACTATCCCCAGGAAACCATTGTCTTGGGGGACTTTAACATTGATTGGAACACCTGTTCCTCTGAAACTCCTTCCACCCATTTAGACCTCCACAAGTTTACTCAGATCATTGCCTCGCCACCAGATTAGCAAAAATAGAATCAAAGATAGTATCCTTGATTGGATACTTATTAACAGCCACCCCCAAAAGTACAAGTCAGGTACATTACCCAGTGATGTAAGTGATCACTGTCTTACCTATATTATTAGGCTCAAAGCCGACATTCCCAGCCAGCTCACCTACAAAACTATAAGAAACGTCAGGAACTTTAACCATAACAACTTCCAAAATGAATTCAAAGCATGTAATTGGAATGTCTTGAAATGACTCCCATTACAAGAAGCAGTTGAGTACTTCAATACCAGATTTCTGCCTATATTTAACCACCATGCTCCTTCCTACCTGTACCGTCCATGTAAAAGCCACAGTTGAACCATGGCTATCTAAAGAAACAAAAAACAAAATTAAACTAAGAAACAATGCCTGGGCCAGGTGGCATGTTACCAATGCTTCTATGCACCAAGTAAGATTCCGGCAGTTAAGGAATCAGACCAAAAAAGCCATCATTCTAGACAAAAAAAAATCACTACACCCTCCTACAACAAAAATATCAGCTAAAACCTCAAAAGTTCTGGGCTGGTATTAACAGTCTTCTCCACCCAGGCCGTTCTGCCACTCCTACCCCATCAGCTGCCCTTGATAAATCCCCTGTAGAAATTGCAATCAGCTTCAACTCCTTCTTTACTGAAACTATCCAGTCTCTAGCTACTGATCTCACTCCATCAGACACAAACACCAGCTCTGGCACATCTAGCCCTGATCTACCCAGCACCCAAACCACTTTTACCTTTCAAACCGTACCTACCAACCTGATCCGGACCTTACTCAAAAAGCTAAAACCTACTACACTAGCTGCCGACCACCTCCTAGCTGAATATCTTCAAAAAGCAGCTGATGCCATAGCAATTCCCATTTCTATTCTGATCAACAGATCCATCTCAGAAGGATCCATCCCAGCAATATGGAAAATATCACATGTTATACCTCTCCATAAAGGTGGAAGATCCACAGAATTATCTAACTTTAGACCTATAGCCATTCTTTCACCACTAGCTAAAATCATGGAAAGATGCATGCACAAACAAATCATGCACTTTCTTATTCAAAACAAAAAGCTCGCCGACTCTCAGCACAGCTTTAGGCCATTCCACAGTACCACCACGGCTCTTCTTCCTTTCTCTAATGTCATCAGTCTTCATCGTAACAACAACAAACTATCTTCAGCACTCTTCCTAGATCTCTCAAAAGCTTTCGATGTGGTCAACCATCAGCTAATGCTCAATACCCTACAAACCATTGGTTTAGACAAACATGCAATACAATGATTTCACTCCTACCTAAATGGTAGACAGCAGGCTGTCTTATGGCAGAGCAAGCTGTCATCCCAACTTCCTCTAACATTAGGTGTCCCACAAGGGTCCATACTAGGTCCCCTTCTTTTCTCTATCTTTCTCAATGATCTGCACACCACCATCCCAGGAGCCACCTGCTTCCAATATGCAGATGACTCAATGCTAATATGCTCCACCTCCTCTCCTACACAACTTCTAACCCTCACCCAGACCACTTTCAGCACAGTAGAAACATGGCTAGCTAATCCCCGCCTGCTTCTAAATCCTAACAAAACTAAGTTACTACTTTTCTCCCCTAACCGTAGAATTTCTTCTCCTTCCTTTAACATCAAATCTAGCAATGACACCATTATCTCCTCTGATGCCCATACAAAGCTTCTAGGCATAATAATAGACAACAACCTTAAATATGATAAACATGTAAATCACACTACTAAGTCCGTCAACAAAAAACTTGTCTTCCTGTACAGAGCCAAACCTTTCCTCACCCCCTAGCTATGGTAGCTATTGCAAAATCACACCTCCTCTCTACCCTTATGTATGCCTCCCCTGTACTCACCAACCTATCCAAAACTGATCTCAACAAATTATCAGGATGTTACAATCATATAGCCAGATTTGCTACTGGCATGGCTTTTAGGGCCCACCATTGCCAAAACCTCAAAGTACTGGGATGGCTAGAGTATCCTACCCTTCTACAGTTCAACCAGCTTATAGTAGCACATAAAATACTCCATCAACCTAATAACACCCCTGCCCTCAAAAATATTCTCACCCCTCATAGTGCCCCCAGGCCATTACGCTCAGCTAATAAGCTATTGATACTGACTCAAAAATCCAACAACTCTGCAGGCGATGCTATATTTGGCAACTCAACAGGTAAAATCTGGAATCTACTCCCTACTCCTGTTACCAAGGAAACCTCACTAACACTATTTAAAAGAGAACTCAATAAATACCTCACATCTCATTGGCTGTGCTCTTGTTCTAAACCTAACAACTTCACTAATACAGATCTTGCTACCCAACCTGCTGTTTAGCCAAGTAGCTATGCCTCATAGCATTTGAATGTTTAAGCATTGTGAATTATGAAATCTGATTGTATTCTGTGTTCACATTTTCTGATACATCTCTGCCAATCAGATGTAAGTCTACACTTTGTGTATATTGATATCTGCCTGAATTCTTTGTCTATATTTTTCTAAACATATCTGCCTGAGTTTATCACTCAGTGATGTATGTACTGTCTCTTTTTTGGTATGTGGAGCTTTTCTCCCCAGGACATCGCTGAAAATGGACATATATCCAGTCGGACTATCCCAGTCAACAAATGTAAAATAAAAATAAATAAATAAATAATTTCAAGAGGGTTAATATTGGGTTTATGTGGATATGATTTTTGTCATGAGTTATGTTGAAATTATGAGGCACAATAATTATTTTTTATCACAAAAGCTTGTTATTAAATTTAATATTGCTGTTTTTTCTAATAATTATATATTTGTGTACCTACATGCATTTAAATATATTTACTAGTTATTTATTTATTCCTGTATGTATGTATGTAATACTGTAATTGCACATTTAGTTTTGTTACAGCTCTGATGTCCCCACACTGGGCCAGTAAACAAGGAGCCTGAATCCTCACCACTGACACTGGAGAGGGACATGCACTTGGAATACAAATGGATACAGTCAGTATTTCCAGATGCAGACTTCTCTGCATCAAGCACAATTTCACTTAAGAGCACATAGTTTTGTTATAGCTCTGATGTCCCCACACTGGGCCAGTAATCAAGGAGCCTGAATCCTCACCACTGACACTGGAGAGGGGCATGCACTTGGAATACAAATGGATACAGTCAGTATTTCCAGATGCAGACTTCTCTGCATCAAGCACAATTTCACTTAAGAGCACATAGGGAACACACTCAGTCCAGGGTCTGGATCTCTCTGTCTCCCTCCAGGTCCCCAATAAGACTCCCCACTGGTACAGCTGCAGAATTAGGTCCTCAGCCAAGTGTCCAAACCAAGACCTCCAGCAGCACCATCTCTGTAAGCCCAGTGCTTGGTGTCCCTGCTCCAAGTAGCTGACACACATGCACACACACACATACACATACAAACACACACATACAGACACACACACACACACACACACACACACACACACACACACACACACACACACACACACACACACACACACACACACACACACACACACACACATACACACACACACACACACACACTGTGAGATTTGATTTTTCACACACACACACACACACACACACACACACACACACACACACACACACCTGGGAAAGGCTGCCACAGATTTACCTGCTGTGTCCCCTTCTGCCAAGAGTATAAGGTAGTTATCACCACCACCAGACACTTCACATCAGCTACTGTAAGGCCCTTAACAAAGGGCGTCCAATTATACTGTGTAATATTAATACTATTACAAAGGGTAATAGTTGACAAGACAGCTAGGCCTTCTGGAGTGGCCCACACAGTGTCACCAAATAAATATAAGCACTCTCAAAGCTTAAATATATTCTAAAAAGGACCAGTCACAATGAAAAGTTTAAAAATATTTAATAATAAATAATAAAAAAACAAGAAAATACTAAATATATATTTACAGTAAGCCATAGAGTTTGAATCACAGGAAATATTGAACATAACATTGATGGACAGACTCATACAAATAAAGAAAAACAATCTCTAAACCCAGCTTCACTATATTCCTGACTGAATCTATGAGAATTACTATTTCCTAATAACTTACTTGATAGAACTAGGCACAATGAAATATGTGATCAGTCTTTCTAGTCAGGTTCCCCAAAACAGAATACTCAATACTCATAGATTATTCCCTGTAAAATATAATATCCAAGATGGCTTGTGGAATGACCTCATCTGGTCACCTGATTCTAGGTTTTCTCCTTTAAAGCTTATACAGGAATTTAGCATAGACAGCTACAATACACATATAAATGTTTATGGCAGTGCCTAGGGCTTCCCCTCTTTTTACTGAGCTAATGAACAAAAGCTTCTTCCAGACCCACTATCTCCAGTCCTAATCAGCACTGTGGGGTGCCATTTTAATGGTTTAACAGCTTATTTGCATTTCCCTTATTTTTCTTAAAGAAAGCTATGTGATTAACCTCTGCTGTCCCAGTATCCTCTATTAAAACATATACATTAAATGCAGTTACTGTAATACATGTATATTTATTTTCATTCCAGCAGGGTGCACTGTTGGTACATTTTAATGCAAGCAAACCTCACAAATACATTTTCAGCACAAGCATCTGAACAAATCAGTTTGATATACAAATGACATATAATTATTTACAAAGTTCCAGATAGCTCTGCTGGCATAAGTCATACATCCACTGCCCTACTTCTGGCATGGCTGGCAGTACCTCTTATCATCACACTAGCTATATGTTCATGCATGATGTTGATTTGTTTGTTTATTTCTTCACAGATTCTGTATTTTGCTCTGTTGTGTCTTGTATGAATAGAATTTGTGATCAACCCAATTTATATTTCGTATTGTATAAGGATGCAAATATTTCATATTACAAGTATTTTTCCCTTTTTGCCTTTCTTACTTCATTTAATTATTTGTTTCAATTTTTATTTAGCTTATTGGTTTGTTGCTTTGTCAATTAGATATGCAGATGGTTTCTTCTAATTGCTATAAACGTGGCTGTTGAATAAGTCTTTAATCCACTGTAAGGCTATGATGAAGGCATTACTTTTAATGTTACTTTATAACAAACTTTGCTTATTTTGCATATATGTTTAGCATATTTTTATGCTAATGTAAGTTTTGTTCTTAAGAAGCTGTTTCTGTAATGTGCATGTGATTATTTTTCATTTTGTGAATTTGTATGTGATTATTATCCTGTTTTTTTTTTAATGTGCTTCCCGGTTCTATATATATCAAAAGAGTATCTCAGCAATAAAGAAAAGATAATACAAAAACTGAGAAACTGGACACTTGTTATATGGATATGGATAGTAAGATACCGGCAGTTAAAATGTTTTTAGTCCCTTTAGTCTTATACACAGGCAGGCATATTTTTATCAACCAGGGTTGAAGTTTTGGATAGCAATTAATAAAGAGCTGAAAAACTTTATCTGAGAGGCGAAGATAGCAAGAGTCAAGTGGGATAAGCTGATTCTTCCACTAGAACAGAGTGGATTGGGATTACCCAATCTGAAGGATTATTTGAGAGCTACACAGTTAAGACTCCTATACATAGCACAATCAGAAAAACTATAATTCAAAATGGAAAGGGATGATGATGAAACAGGGGGGAAGCTCAAGAAACAAGGAGAGACTGGGATTTTGGATGCAGGCCTTTAAGGAAAATAACAATAATCATACAGAATATTATATCCCTAAAGTAGCAGAAAGTTTTCTAAGAACTAAGATATGTCAATATGCCAATAAGCATGGTGTCAAAGCCATGGTCTCAAGCTAAAGGCAAAGAAATGCGTAGTAATCCCCTTTGGAAAAAACAGAGAACCCGCAAACTACAACATAGGAGGTAATCCCCTGAAATCTGAAGAAGAAATAAGGGATCTAGGGACCCAAGTAGATAGTCAGCTTTCCTTTGATAACCATGTTGCCAAAGTGGTTAGAAAATCCTTCTATGTGACTCATCTGATCACAAAAGGGTTCGCATCAAGATCTAAGGATGTAATGGTTCCCCTCTACTCTTCCCTCATCAGACCCATTATTGAGTACAATGCACCAATTGGAATGTACCTGGCTAGACATCTCCAGCAGCTGGAGAGACCACAAAGGTACCTAAGAGGATTACTGGCCTCAAACAGTTGCCCTATGCAGCACGATTGAAAAAGCTAAGACTGTTCTCTGTTGCATACCTCTTTCTCAGAGGCGATCTCTGTCTAACGTACAGAGCCATGTCCAACCCAGAATTGTTGAACATGCTCCATCTTAGCAAAACCAAATCTACTCAAACTACATGCTCTAGGGATATAAACCTCACCACAACAATGAATTAGAGCATGCTGGAGGGATAGATTCCCTTCACAGAGACTTCCCTTACTATGGAACAGGGTCCCGATCTACATAAGACAGAGCCCCTCACTATCACTCTTCAAGAGGAACCTTGATGAGTGGATGGGTAACAGAAAGTTCACACCGGGGATCACACCAACAGCACTAGATAGGGGCCAAGTGTACTAGCTGCTAGTACAAGGGTCTAGGGAACTACTAAAGGGGGAGTGAATACTGCACAACACGGCTGGGCTAATATATGCCTTCGGGCAGATAGCCCAGTACCAACCTATGAACCTATGAACCTATATGGGAATGGTGAAAAGAGATTCTACTGATAGGGATGATTGCAATTACGAATACAGGAAATAGGCAAGAGGGGGCTGGAATTTATTGGAGAAAACTGGCAAAGGAATCAAGATATTGGGAGCACATACCTAAAGAACGAAAGAAGACAGAATGGGAAGATGCCAATAATTTATTTGGACTGCAGGTTAGAGACTGCCTTCCCTATCAGGGATTGATATCAGAGTATAGGCAAAAAGAAAGAAATAGGGGTTCTAAATGAAAGACCAGGACTGGTAGAATTTTTATAGAATCTAGAACAGCAGCTGCCATTAAAAAAGGAATAATTAGTAGAGCATATAAAATATTGCATGATAACAATAAGAAATAATCATAGGAGGTTACAAAGGATTGGGAAGAGAGATTAGATAAGCAATTCACAAAGAAACAATGAGAGGATATATGTATGTCTGCCAAATATCCAACAAAATCTAGAGGATTTAGGATTTCTGCCTGGAAATGTTTACATATATATTTTTTTACCCCAAGTAGACTCCAAATAATTTTTCCTCAGGCAGACAGCAAATGTTGGAGGCCTAAAGGGGAAGAAAGAGTTAACTGGGAACATATTTTATGGGAGTATGGTGAGTTGGTGGACTTTAGGGATTCCCTGCAGGATGTACTGTCAGAAATGCTGGGTGGGCAGATTGGTCTGATGAGAGAGGTGATTTTTCTGAGCTATGATACAGAATTGGAATTGCCTAGACATGGTAAGGCCTTGCTGTGTCTAATAATGGTGACTGCCAAAAAAGCAATTACTAGAAAATCAAAATCTAAACCAACTATAATGGAAGTAGTGAATATAGTAACAGAGAGAAAACAGCTGGAATTGAGATCTTTAGAAAAGGGTAAGAGCAAACTACATAGGAAAAATGGGAGTTGAGGGAACAATATGCACAGGGGAGGAATGAGGTTTAAAAAAGGCAGGACTTAAATGAGCTATGTAATGTTTGGCTGAAGGTGCAGCTGGGAGTGTGTCAGTGTGGTTTGCGATGTAAAATGCTTGCAACTAGGATTGTGTCAGTGTGGTTTGTTTTCATTTATTTAAATGTGTGATTGCCTATGTAGTAAGTGATGTTTTAATAAAGATGTGTCTTGTTTAAAAAAGTAAGAATTGAATAATTTATGTAATATTGCTTAGGTTATGTGATATATAGCAATATATGTGAAGTATAATGTTTGTTATGTTAATATAGTTTGATTACTTTTATATGAATGTAAATCTGCCTAAGTCACAAGTAATAATTCAATAAAGGTGTTTGAAAAAAAAAAAGAGTATCTCAACAATGTGTTTGGAGATTAGCTCTTTGCACAATTTGATGACGTTGGCACTACAGTAATTATAACTTTAAATAACATGAACAGAGCACAGTCCAGTTTATGCAAGGAAATCAGCTTGTCCTATAACATTTGATCATTACAGAAATACAAAAACAGTACATTGCCCCTTAATGGGAACAAACAGTGCTATCCTGTATATGTATATGTATGGGAATATACAGTTACTTGGCATTCTGATTAAGCATAATGAGAAGAGGAAACAGGTCACAGACAGTATCACATGTTTACACTTAGATATAAAGCAATGACATGATAACAGAGAAACAAACACTGCATTTCAGACTTGGCACTTTATATGAAGGACCACCGGAACTTGAGACTGCATAAAGAAAAGTGTAAAAATTATAATGAGATAAAATGTATGAGTATATGTTCGATTATTTTAATAGAAATAATGAACTGCAGAACTGCTGGCAAAAAAAAAAGTAAACCAGAAGCCAAAAATTTAGCGCTTTCATCCACTGTTTAATACGTGAACTTACTCAGAAACATTTTCAAGTGATTTCCAGTTCCTTAAATAACTTACTAAACAGGAAATTACATCATGACCATCAAACTGAAAAAATAAACAAATGTGATTTTCTACAAAAATTAAGTATTATCATAATAATAACAAATAAAAAAAAAATATATATATATATATATATATATATATATATATATATATATATATATATATATACACAAATTAATGTATATACACATATATACACATACATCTGTATAAATGCAAAATACAGTCATAAAATGCAATGTAAATTCATGCTGTGTGAATAGCATAATAATCAACTTGAACATATGAAATGCATATCCAAAGACCTCTCACGTAGACACAACAATCACATGCATGCACACACCGCACACACACACACACACACACACACACACACACACACACACACACACACACACACACACACACACACACATATGGACATATAGACATGTACCCCCCACGCGCACACACACACACACACACACACACACACACACACACACACACACACACACAAACATAGAACTAAACAGTCACTATGAAAATATAAAATACACATGTAAAAAAATATATGTATATGTGAATATCATAAAAAATATATGACAATATAAAAATAATGATGATATATACACACAAGTACACACACCGAAATGTATATAATATAATATATATAAAATGTAATATATGTATAAAACAAAAAAATATGTATAAATATGAATAATGCAAATCATATCATGTCTCTGAAGGGAATTACGAAATTTTTCGTTTTGTTTGGTTGTCAGTAATTTTAATAGAAATAGCATAAGAAGACTTCATTTAAAATAAAAGGATATTCTGTTCAGATGAGTTTTGGAAATTCATAAAACTCAGCGGCATGGAACACTATGCCAATATAGGAAAGGCCCTTGATCGAAACCAGTTTGCCTTGGTTGCCTTTACATGTTTCTACATGTTTTAAACAGTGCAGATAATAAAGTGTAATGTATTGCTGACATAGAGTGCTGGCCATTTTTTGCTTTGAGATTTGGATTTTTGGCCCTGCACCTTTGCTGTACTTGCAAGAGCAATTTGTTGTGTGTACGCTATAATGTAAGTATCAAAGAAACTCTGATTATTGTAGCAATCTGTATTGACTAGATTATGGATAGGTTCTTAGTGGAAAAACTTTTTTTTAACTACAAGTGATAAGTTGAAACATACTAGCTTACCCAGGACTGATATCTAGGGTGAAGTGCCAGTGGGCAGAATGGCTTATGGTTTTCTCCCTTTTGTAGGTTACCTCCTCTGTACAGAGTACATATGAGGTTTTGTTAACCTGGGAGCAGCATACAAACCACAACTATTAATACTGTAGATGGTTTTCCTAATTGCAGTCTAGTTGCCTAATTAATTAATTCATTGTTTGACAAGTGGCTTGTGCATATTTTCTGAGGTTACACAATACAACAAAAGATTGTCTACCTACTCAAAATACTGTTGTTAGTATGAAGCTGCTATTGTAAATATTGGTTAATACCAATGATCCTATAGCTAGTGCTGTGAAACGTAATGAACTGTTTATTTGCTATTTTTTCTTTATTATTAATGTTTTGATTGATGCAATTTGTCAGTTGGCACTTAACAGTAGTCATTAAATGATTGAGGAATGCTTCTATCTGTTATATGTGAAACTAAGGAAAAAAAAGCAAATTATGCTGGTAGATCCTGTCAAGTTCTTGATCAGTGTGGAGTGTAATTCTTGTAAACCAATGATTTTCCAAAAGATTATATCTAAAAGATGAAAATAAAAAAGCAAGACAATCCGATTGCTCCTTAGTGCTGTCCAGTTTATTGAATTTCCTTATTAGAGCTTTCATCCAGTAGACTTCATCAGATAGGTTTTTAATGATTTCAAGAATTCCACTGCAAATTGATCACGAATTTCCTTCTTTAACTTCACTTATTGATCCCAGGGGAGCACAATCACCTCCACTGGATTTGGAAAGCACACATACCAGGAAACTAACAATAACAATAGGAGTTGTTTTGTATTATTGTATCTGTTATACATGATTCACGAAGGCTTGCACGGAGTGTAAGATACGTGTAACACTCCATGCAAGTCTCGCGATCCAGGAACAGCCCAAAACTCCGTGTAAGAGACCAGCTAAAACGTCTCTTACACGGACTGGGCATGGATATGCTAAGTACCTCACTTGCAGCCAAAAGGTATGCAAATGAGGTATATTAGCGATCCATGAAGCAGAAACCAGCCCGTTTAAGAGACGTTTTAGCTGCAGAAATGTACTCAGTTGACAACTGAGTACGTTTCTGCAAAAATCACAACAGAGCCATGTCAGCTCCAAATAAAGGGTGCATATGTGTCAGGCAGCATGCCAATGGCCAAATATGTGGCCATTGGCAAGGTAACCCGATGGAAAAATTAAAAAAATATAATTTTTTACGCAGCGCAGCCCCGCGCAAATGGGCTGCGCTATATAAAACATAAAAATGAAGGTTATAAACCCACAAATGTGGGTTTTATGCAATACATGGAATGACAATGCAGGGACCAGCAGACCAAAAACAACATGGCCACCGTGTAGTGATTGCTAAGGGGGGAAGCTGAGTCTAAGACATGTAACTAAGCATTAGTAGGCAATCTCATGTAAATGAGGGTTAGGATACTGAATCCCACAGTCACATAGCAAATGAGCACAGTCTGAGTAGTGTAAGAGATACATAAGGGGGAGGTATAGAGTAGGAGATAGGTGACATCACAAGGGGGAATGGTAGAAAGAAATGCAGTTCATTAGAGGTCAGTGTAACATGACAGATGACAGACACAGATCAGGGAAAGAGGAGTGCCACAAGATAAGCATGGGAAAGTCAAGAAATGGAAGGTGTACACTGTTACTTACACCAAAGTTTCTTGCTGGTCGTGCATGCGCACGTGTGTGCGCCATGAAGCGCGTGTAGGGCAGTGTGCGTGCGTGTAAGGCAGACTGAGCATGTGGGAGCTTGGTGGTAGATGTTTAACACTGTTTGCGCTGGTGTGCGCGCGTGTAGGGCAGACTGAGCATGTGGGAGCCTGTTGGCAGACTTGTAAGACTGTTTGCGCTGGTGTGCGCGCATTTTAACCCGAATAGGCAGATCCGGAACCGTGTAAGCATGTGTGCGCGCATGTAAGCCACTGTGAGCATGTTTCTGCTGGTATGCACGCTGCTCCCCCCTGAGGAAACAGAAAGGAAAAAGGAAGCAACAGAATTGGTAGGAAGCTAGCACGGAATACTGCTGGAGCTAGCAGGTGAAAACAATTAGAAAGGGCAATTACACAGGCAGAATAGTAGCCCAGCCCAGCACTTAAAACTCTGCAAACAGCAGTGCAGGATGTTTCTCTCAAGAGACACTACAAGACAGGAGTAAGCTATTAGAAGTGAAAACTGAAAAAGCTGAACTCAGAGCAGAAATGTTAGGGGCTGCCATAGCTGTCATAATGAGACATAGGTGACTTGCTGAGGGTGGTGACAATGCAGATGGTGCCAGACAACCCACAGTGAGGAGACGGAGAAGAGTGTACAGGTCCAGGGTCACCTACCACGGGTTACATGAGCTGGAGATAGTAGAGTGCTATAGAGTGGACAGAGAGCTCCTGCAGCAAATAGTTGAGCTGTGCAGGCCACGCCTCACACACAGAACCAACAGAGGGGAACCCATCCCAGTGGAAACCAAGGTATGTGTTGGCCTAAGAATACTAGCAACAGGTACATTCCAAAGACCAACTGGTGATATGATGGGGATATCACAGGCATCAGCCTCCAGGGTACTGCACCAGTTCCTGGATGCCATGTCAGCACATGTCGGTGATCATGTATATTTCCCCAATGCCCATGTGGTATTGGCCAGCAATATGTGTCTCTTCCAGCAAATAGCGGAATACCCTGAGGTAGTGGGTGCAATAGACTGCACGCACATACGCATCAAAGCACCAGCCAGTGAGCGGGGTAGGGCCTACATTAACCACAAGGGCTTCCCCTCCATCAACTGCCAGGTCGTGTGTGATGCCCAGGGCATAATAATGAATGTGTGTGCTGGCTGTCCTGGTAGCTACCATGATTCCCACATCAGGCATTTGACGCAGCTGTACCAGACATTTGCCAATGGGGACATCCCACACGGACACCTAGTGGGGGATGTAGGTTATGCACTGGAGCCGTGGCTGATGACACCCATCAGAAACGCACACACACCTGAACAGGAACGCCATAATGAGGCACACGCACAAACACGTAATGTAATAGAACGTGTGTTTGGGCTAAGTCATGGTTCCGGTGTCTGGACACATCTGGTGGAGCCTTGCAGTACACACCAACTACATGTACCCAAATTGTCATGGTATGTGCTATGCTACATAATATGATCTTGCGAAAACAGCTGCAGCAGGACCAGCATAGGGCTGGGCCAAACAGCCCCCCACCATTGCCAAGGCCATCACAGGCAGAGCATGACTCAGAGGAGGAACAACCTGAGCCTGCCCCAGTAGGCAGAAGGAGGTGTGCCCAGTATGCCCTGGCCTTGGCAAAGAGGCAATGCATAGCACATACACTGGCTCAGTAGGAACCCTGGGAATGATACCCCCTCTGACTCACTCAAATAATAACAGGGATGCCTAAAATGACATGACCTGCTCACAAACATGTACAGGGAGTGCAATATGCGCATCCGACAGAGGCAGCCCTGCAGCACCACCTGAGGCATGAATGCCATGTGTTAAGTAATGTAACACCATGTACTATATGCACACCTGAGGACCCTGACTAACATCCACCCTCACCAAGCATGAAGCCACAAAATGACGATGGGATGATCAATTGCAATAACTGGCTGAAGTAATGCAGTTAGTCAAAGGGGAGCCAATGTGTTTCAGCCTGGGAAGACATGCGGAGCATGACATGATGCACCACCTGCTAGGGGTGGCGTGCACCTATCAGTCCAGGCCCCATGGATACTGGCAAAGGCTGTCAGTACCCACAGCATGCCCTGAATAGGTAAGTCTCAAAACACAAACCCACCTTCATAGGTACCATAAGGGATAGGAACCTAGATGTAACGCTACCCAATGCCAGAAGTCTAAACAGCAAGATGCGTGCAGTGTAAACACACACAGTATGGAGAATGTTGATATCAGTCCTGTAATAGAAAACTGGGTCAAGGCTCACATCAGCACCCTAACACTACCAGGATACACCTCATACTGTGCTGTACAGCCGCAAAACATGGAGCAAGCTACAAAAGGAGGGTGACTAGCAATAAATGCCAAGGATAACCACACCCCCATGTTGGTACCACAACAAGACGCAGCATGGATTAGCCATGGTCAAATACCAATGGCTAAAACCGCCTCCCAGTATATAGCCTGCTGCAGACTACTGTCCTAATACCAGGAACTGCACCTGGCCTATGTTGGAATACATGAATATATCAAGCCCCCCAAACCACATTATATTGCTTGACTGAAAATACCCAGACATACACTGGGAGCATTATACTAGCACCAACACAGTAGGAGAAAAGTTCCCAGAATCCATAAACCAAAATGCCCAAGAACAACGTACCACTCCCACAAGAGGGGTAAGCATACTGGATGTGATAATCAGCAACATGTGTACTGGATGGCAAGATGAGAAGTGTATCCCTCACTGGTAAGACCAGACCATAGAGTAATCACACTGGATATACACATCCTGACCACAGTCCCTGGCCAGAAAACCACAGTGAAAAACATGTGTAAAGCATAGGTTGCACCCCTCCAAACCGATGTGGAATCCACGAAAGGCCCTGTGCAAGTGCAGAATATGGGACACACCGCAGAACATGTTATACAGGCATTCCATGAACACAGCCAGGAATGCTTGGAGTATGCAATCACAAATAACAACAAGACACAGTGCCATACATGCAGGCATCTAGCATACTGGACTCCAGCCATTACCAAACCATGCAAGAGAATGAGGAAGCTACTACATGATAGAGCAAACATAAAAAGGGAAGTAATCACTGATCAGTAGTATGGCAATAAAATATGTCCACACATACAATCCACTAAGGCCAGCCACAACAAGTAGAATCTGTGAATCCAGAGGCAATGTGACACCTGCCCCAAGTACACAGACAACCCGCAACTCCCCCCAATAAATACAAATATATGTGAGAGATGCAACCATTTATCCAAACCAGAGGCTGAGCTCCCCCAACTCAGTACTGTCAAAACTAGTCAGGAGGAGAAGGTAACCACATACACCACAAACCCAGTCCCACACAGACCTATCACAACTGTAAACCAAACACATAAACACAGAAAAACATTCCCGGAGGCCCTAATTACAAACACACCACACCAACAAAAGCCTCCAAAGCAGATCCCAAGCAACCACAACCTCCAAACATAGCACATGCAACACATAGTACACAAAGCTGGTGTGCCAAACAGTTACAGGCCAGAAGGAGAAACAACATGCCTGATACAGTTGTAATAGGTGTCTGTATAGGCAGACACACTGCTGTCCCACTCACCAGACTGAACAAGGGAAAGGGTACAGTAAGCTGCCAGTAGGCTGCCACAATATGCCACATAACACAAGTACGCAGGTCACCCCAAAGCAAGCAGAAATATGATGCACCCATTGTCCATGCTGGTGTGAATGACCTGAGATGTACCTCCCTGGACTACATGAAAAGAGACATGGATGAGCTCTCTGTGTATGTACCCCAGGCCGGTATGACACTGGCCGTTTGCAGCATCCAACCCTCACCAAGAATGATGCCACAGTACAAACACAGAATGATCAGCTTTAACAGGTGGCACAGTTACAGCTGTCAGTCCAAGAGGGTCTAATGTCTGTCTGCTTGAGATGTCATGCATGACTAGCCATGCTGCTGTTCCAGGGATGGCTTGCACCTGTTACCCCTGGGCATCTGGATACTGGATAAGGCCTTTGCCACCTCCATAGAGCGTGTAGGCAAGGCCAAAAAGACTAACCCGCCACCCTAGAAAACATAAGTAGTAAGAAACATAAGGGTAATGCTGACCAATGCCAGATGTGTAAACTGCAATATGCATGCCCCTGAGGCACTTCCCAGTATGGAGAACATCGATGTCTGTGCAGTGACAGAAGCCTGCTGCAAGCCTACTGATAGCACACCAGCACTACCAGGTTATACCACATATCATGCGTTATGGCCCCAACACCTGGACCAAAACATCAAAGGAGGGGGAGTATCCATATGCAGCACAGACACACATACAGCCAGGTAACTGACAATGCACGAAGCAGCGGAGACCACCCATGTGCACCTAAGTGTAGTCAAAACTGCTGTACAGTCTGTAGCATGCGACAGACCACACTCTCACACACAAGAACCCCACCCAGACATCCTGAAGACACTGGACAGTATGAATGTCCCACCAAATACCAGACAAGGTACTCACAAATTACCGCATAGGTGGTAAACCATTATGTATGCAAGGAGTAATCAGGGACCTAGGGACACAAGTCGACAGTAACCTGTCATGTGACACTCACAATGCCAATGTGGCTAGGAAGACTGTCTATATTGGACACCGTATCATGTAAGGATTCACATCTACATCAACAGAGGTCACTGTGCCCCTGTACTGTACCCTTATCAGACCCATAATCTAGTACAATGACTCATATGGGATGTACCGTACCTGACACCTGCAGCGGTTCGGAAGACCTCAAAGGTACCCCACCAAGAGGATAAAGGGTGTCAAATATATGTCATATGCTGCCTGGCTGTAGACACCCCAGCTGAATGCAGTCACAGACTGCCTACACAGAGGCATTGTATGTCTGTTGTACAAGGCCATGTCCAACACAGGAGTAATGGACATGCTCCACCACAGGAAATCAAAGCCATTGGAGCTGTTAGAGTGACAGATGTCAGCCAGAACACATAATGAAATATGATGTGCTGGAGGGACAGATACATAACCCAGAGGCTCCCCACACCCAGAAACAGGATCCCAATCCATGCTAGGCAGAGCCCCTCACTGACACCCCTCAACAGGAATATTGCCAAGTGGATGGATGATCATACATGTACACTGGGGGTCTTCACTGTGTCACGTCCAGACAGAGGCACAGTAAAGAAAATCATAAATGGCCATAATAGTCACATAGCAAAGACACACACACTCTGGCTTGGCTTACTAATGCCCTAGGGTGGATAGCCTAGTATGAACCCATGAACCTATGAAGATACAAATTGTACAGGACACTAAGGATAATCACAAGGCTTACTTAACTGATGGTAGGAACCATGTTGGGAATTCACAGATATGCTCTGAATCACACAGATATTACAAACAACATACCAAACACACACACATATTGCCAACATACAACCTGACAGGTTCAGTGCAACTCCCCCCCCCCCCCAGAATGCAAAATATCTATCCCAGCAGACTGCTTGTCCCCTGACATTGCAGATGCTGAGGTAACAGCCATCATCTGCAAAGCAAAACACACTGCAGCAAAGGTATGTGATGGTGTCCTGGGCTGAGGCCAACATGGACTCCAAGAATAATGGAATGCCAAATCACACTACTGTCCAATGTCAGCCTTACCACAGGATATGTACCTAAAGAGCAGTGTACAACAACAGTGGTCCTTCACAACAAAGGTGTTGCCTGAATGGATACTGCAAACTACCACCCCAGGATCCAGACATAAAGCTATCGTGGACTGACACCGGACCCTACACAGTGTGGCTGTCGTAACTGCAGATCCTGCCACTAAACATGTTTGACCCATTTGAAACAGTCATTAAGGTCATTGATGAGGGCAATGTGGTCCACACAGCGTAGCTGGACCGTGCATATGCTTCCAGACAATACCCTATGAGTTCAGTATGGATATGTTCACCAGCTTAAATATATACCCCTATGTCAGTAGAGGGGTTGCAAACCAGACCAAGGACAGAACTGACATGGTCAGACATGCTGCATCCATGTCAGACTACAAAAGATATGAGTGGCATCCCACAAGGCTTGGTCCTGGGACCCTCCCCCCCGTTCCGTATATATGTCCCATAGGTACAGGCCAACATGGAAGGACTGTGACTGAACATGTATGCAGAGGAGTACAAACAGCCCACCATATCCGACCCCCAGCTGACACAAGCAACCCACAAAAGGGCCACCTAGAAACAGACAACTGGAGCCATAGCCATGTCAGCAAGCTAATTGCAGAACTGTGTATAGACAACCACCGTGGATATACAGTAAGTGCCCACAAATTACCACACAGGTGTTAACCCATTATGTACCTAACATGTAATGAGAGACCTGGGGACACAAGGTGATAGATATCCTGCATTGGACAAACATGTGGCTGTAGTGTTAGCAGAAACATACCATATACCCACCCAATCATGAAGGTTGTCAGAAGTAGATAAGGGAGGTCACTGTGGCTCTGCAGTCATCCTTCATCAGCGTCACAATTGACTACAATAGCCCCTGTGGGATATACCTCAGCAGACACCTCCATCAACTGTAAAGTCCACAACAGTACCCCACCAGGAGTAGCAAAGAGCATGAACAGATGCCATGTGTTGCCTGAGTAAACAAACTGCAGCTCCACACACTGCCATACTGCCCACCCAGAGGCAAGCTGTGCCTGATGTATGAAGCCATGTCCAAGCTGGAATCAATGAACATGCTGCACCTTGTACAATCTGAATGGCAGTGAGCTATGCACATGAGAGACCTGAACCCCAGCACTGACATACATTGGACAAGCTGTAAAGAATGATCCATAACACAGAAGGCACCCCCACTCTTGAGTAAACTCCCAGTACAGGTTAGCCAGAGAGTCACCTATCGACACCCCTCAAGAGGAATCCCGATGAGTGGATGGGAGATGGTAGGTTAACCCTGGGTATCACTGTTATGTCAGAGGTAGATGGAGGCACAGTATACTAACCACTACACTATATGGTACTACAGTGTTAGGTCATTATGAAAGGATGTTGACAACTGTAAGCAAAATATCCCATGCAATCCCTGCAGGCACAGTATAATCCCTGTTGTGGCAGACACAAAGCAGTTGGCCAGTTAGTACACAACATGACACCCAACACACAACCATAAACGTGAGATATTGTTGAAGTTCACACACACTGAAATATGTGGTGGACTTCAGAGTTCAACATATGGAAATCTCACACTGGGCATGCTCGCACACTTTGATAAATGAGGCATATGTCAGACAACATGCCATGGAAAGGCTGAACTGGGCATGCTCACACACTTAGGCCATATCTCCATTTAGCAGTTGGCCACACATATCTGGTATTTGTACGTGTCATTCCAGGAACCAACCACAACACAGCAATCTGCCCAGTGCACACAGTAAATGACTACAGAGACATAAGTGATATAGTGGATCGCCCTCATATTCAAACATCTTCCACAGATACACAAGTTGTTCATAGGAACAGGGAATGCTATGGCAATAAAGACCTGCAAACAGTCTAACAGCACAACAAATATTGTGCATCTGACAATTGAACATATGGGTGTAGAGGTCAATACTAGGCTTGTTGCCCTAAGGAATGACAGCTTAGCCAGAGTGTGCTTGGCATCTGCATCCCCAGTACAGTAGGCTACTGTGCCACTGTAAAGTAGGTCACATAAGGCAACGTGTGAGGCTAGTGAGCTGTGCCTCTGTCAAGCAGGGGCACAGTGGAGATCCCAGGGTTTGAATGTGCTAAGCCACAGCCATGTTGTTGGTGTGTGCTGGAAGAGGGTTGCTGAGGACCTCTACCAGTAAGTGGGCATCAATAACAGACTGAGGGGAGACCTATCTGCATTGTCTGGACAATTCCACTGTCAACACTGTGTTGTGATGATTATGTGGGAATGAAGTGTCATGCTGGTACTGTTCACAGATGACCTCCCTCTGTGGGCTACAGCTCTGCAATGTATTAGCTCACTCTGTCTGTTGGACGGCTCATATATGGCTGGTGTACACCTGACAGGTGTCTTGTGGAGCAGTCATGGGTATATGTGGGATAGCATGATCAATGCAAACCTAACACATGCTCATAGAATGCAATTGTCAAGGATTATGCAGAGTGGCCAGTATAGTCCCCCAGCATGGGTCCTTTGAAGTCGTCCACCCCAGTCTTCACAAGTGTAGAGTCTGCTTGTGCTAAATACAGTTTGTTTGCAGTGACAACCTTGCCTGGGGGTGGGGATGGGATATGGATGTCCAGGGAAAGGTGGGTATGGTCAGATATCAACAATGGTGGTCTACCTCTGGTGTGGAACAGTGAGTACCCATGTTGCAGATGGACAGGTGCAATATGTATTCCCCCATGTGGCTGTGGTGAGTGGTTCTGCCATAGCACATGGACCCACAAATTGTAGTGGCTGTAGGGTAAAGTGGCAGAGGCCTGAGTAGTTCCCACACACAATATGCCTGTACCTGATGTTAACAACTGGAATGGTGTATGTGAACACCTGCATATCCCGGCACTGTTCCCAGGGAAACAAAGTGTGTGTCCTGGATGTGGGAGTGGTGTTCTGGACTGGTTGTGTTGTGTGTTACAGGTCCTGTGGTCACGAAGCATGGTATAGAACATAACCTACCAGTGCGATGTGCATATCTGACCCTGACGTAGGTGGCTGCAAATGCATATATATGCTATCCCCCACCTGACAGGTAGTACTAGATGTACATACCTCTGTAGAAATAAAGATGTCAGCACCCTATAAATACTGCAGGTGCAGACTAGATGCCCAGTAATTCGGTTAGCGTGCTCTGCTAATGTGTCTCCCTCAAGTGTCATAATATAGGTAGGTAGGAGTTCGAACCATGCAAATGCTCAGTGTGTGTGTGTGTGTGTGTGTGTGTGTGTGTGTGTGTGTGTGTGTGTGTGGGTGAGCAGGGTTGATGTGTGTGCAAGTCTGTGTGAGGGAGATGTCCCTTTTGGCAACTGTGAAAGCACTCTACAGGATACACATTCCCCTATCTAAGCACGGATGATGTCAGCACCCTATAAGTACAGCAGGAGAAGGGAAAACTCCCAGTAATTTGAATAGCGTGCTCTGTTAATGCATCTGTCATAACATAGTTAGGTAGGGGTTTGAATCCTGCAACTGCCCAGTGTGTGTGGAGGGGGGTTAGTGTGTGTGCAAGCCCGTGTGAGGGAGATGTCCCTTTTGGCAACTGTGAAAGCACTCTACAGGATGCACATTCCCCTATCTAAGCACGGATGATGTCAGCACCCTATAAGTACAGCAGGAGAATGGAAACCTCCCACTAATTCAAATAGCGCGCTCTGCTAATGCATCTGTCACGAGTGTCATAACATAGTTAGGTAGGGGTTTGAATCCTGCAACTGCCCAGTGTGTGTGGAGGGGGTTTAGTGTGTGTGCAAGTCTATGTGAGAGAAATGTCCCTTTTGGCAACTGTGAAAGCACTCTACAGGATGCACATTCCCCTATCTAAGCACGGATGATGTCAGCACCCTATAAGTACAGCAGGAGAAGGGAAACCTCCCAGTAATTTGAATAGCGCACTTTGCTAATGCGTCTCTCTCAAGTGTCATAACATAGTTAGGTAGGAGTTTGAAACCTGCAAATGACAAGTGTGTGTGTTTGGATGTGAGGAGTTTGTTTGTGTGCAATTCTGTATAAAAGACATGTGCTTTTTTGCAATCAGGAGATCACACTACATGATGCACATTACCCTTTCCAAACACTGATGATGTCAGCACCCTATAAGTACAGCCGGAGAAGAGGAACCTCCTAGTAATCTGAATAGTGCGCTTTGCTAATGCGTCTCTCTCCCTTGTCGTGACATAGTTAGGTAGGAGTATGAATCCTGCAAATGGCAAGTGTGTGTGGGGGTAGTAGGGTGTGTGTAATTGCAAAAGTGAGAGAACAGATCCTTTTGGCAAATACTACAATACACCAGATGATGCATATTCCCCCAGTAAACACAGGGGATGTCACCACATTATCAGCACAGCCAAACAGGGCTACTTGGCCAGTAATGCCAATAGTGCGCTCTGCTACTGGGTCTATTACCATTGTCAGAGTACAGATAGGTATGTTTTGGAAACCCACAACTGCCACGTGTGGTTGTGTCACACATTATGACCTTGTGTGGGTCTTTGTGCATAACAATGCATGCCATTGCCTAAACCAGCAATGGCAATGCACACATGATGTACATACACATAAATACCTGTGACTTGCAGTAGTTACCATATCTGACACATGCCTCGAGTGGATAAATGGTATTCGCAATGCATAACAATATGACTGTGTCTTACTGTGCAGGGGCCGCACGCGGTATGTGTCTATACAGTGTGGGTGTATATGGTAAAATACCTACAGCAGGGGATACACATCTGGTCTGGGCCATATAGTCTACATGTAGTCGATGTACAGGTGCTGCATGTTCCCACCTGTTGTGGGAGTGGTAACATGTTATTCCACTGCAATTCAGTGACCACATGCTGGGAACCTTTCAGCTAGTGTGTTGTAGCTACTGTAATGCTCACGCACAATGTTTGGCTGGATGCAGTCCAGCCATATAAAGACATTTCTTGAGACTGTCATATTGCCAGTGTTGTTATGGAGGATAGGTGGGTTTCCTGTGTATGGGAGGGTTGTGTGTGCCAGGCTATGAACCAGAAGGCAGTCCGACACACTGTTAGCTGCACATGAATAGGCCCTGATGCTTTGTGCTGTGCCAACAACCTGGAGGTGTGTGTATCTGTGGTGCCTTGGGATACCACCCCTGTCCATGTGTGTTACATGTGTAGGGGCGACAGGCATGGTATGAGGTATAACCTGGCAGTGATGGGTTGCACCTGTGAGCCGTGAATCAGGACTCTGGTACTGCACAGACATTGCAGTTCACCGTGCTGAGGACAGTGTCCAGTGCATGCAACTTGCGGTGTACACTGCTGGTGTTGTGTAGCATCACTGTTAGTGTCCTATCCTGTGTGATACCCGCGGAGGTGGCTATGTAATCTGTGTCCTGCAGCAAAAGGCACTATGTGTGTATCAAGGGGCTTCGCCAATATACAATGGCCCATGGGTGTCATGTGCAAGCTGCCCCTCGCAAATCATTGTGGCTTCCCTAGCATGTAAGCACACGTCGACAGCCAGTGGATACCCTATGAATGACATTGGAGATTGAGCAGAATGTAGACATAGAACACCCTTCCTACATACCTGGTGAGGGTATGATGGCAACCAAGGTCAGGCTCATACTGGCCCATGCCACATGCTGAGAGATCCCTTCTATGTTCCCTATCATGTAGTCCAGGGAGGTATGTCTCAGGTCATCCATAGTGGCATGGTCAATGACTGAGTCATATGTGTCCATGCCTCTGACTGACCTGTATGCATGTGTTTTGTGGTGGACCATAGTGCCCCACAGGCATATCACTGTGACCTTCACCATGTACAGCCTGTTGAGTGGGACCCCACTGCAGCGGCCAAGAGAGGTACCTGACACATCTGTAGCAGGTGTGTTGTGTAGCCCTACAGGCTGTGAGTGTGTGGCACACGGGATGTGTGTGCCATGTGTGGCATGTGCTCTGTTCCAACGTAACGTATGCCTGTGTGCCAGCTGTGGAGGTGTTTGATGCTCAGGCAGGATGCTATTCTGAGTCTCCAAGTATGCCCCAGTGTGTTCAGATTGCTGTCAGTGTGGATCTATGTCTGACTGGTATTGTAGTCACTGTAGTATGTCATGCCACCTGACAGGGTATGGCATTACTGGGTTCAGAGTGCTCAGTCCCCAGATTGGCTATGTGGTGGCATCCCACACGTGTTGTACGTTCCTGGCCAGGGGTGAGGGTTGACTGCATACATGTGGCAGCTGTGACATTGCCACATGACTCACATAAACCACAACTGGACCATAGAGGTGATTCACAGGTTACCTTTGCACATGCTGCCATAGTAGTGTGATTGCCATGGTGATTACCAACACATACGGCCAACGGGGAACAACATACTGAAGGTGTGTATGTGTGGGTGTACTGCTACTGATTTCATAGCACTGGCATATATGACTGCACACATGGGTAAATGCCAGGTAAGACATGTGCAATGTGTCACAGGCAACGTACATGCGAACAGGACAGACAGTGACGTTCTGTCATGTGTAAACTTGACATACATATACGCTATGCAGATGTCACTAGGAGTCCACAGAAGCACTGTAACTCTGCATTGCAGGTGGAAGCAGTGTTCCAGGAACTAAGCGAACATGCATGCAAACAAAGCTACAGTAAGCAGGCCTGGAAGTAGTCAATTCTACAACAAAGAAGGGTAACACTAACAGTAGGTAACAGTGCAAATATGTAGGCACTATCAACATGTACCCAGGAATGCACAGCTCAGATGTCCATGGTAGAAATGATATTATGTCATAGTTAATTGTGATTTGGATTACATTGGTACTGCACACATATCAACATGCGCAAACATCCACATTGCATAGTCGTTGTGGGCAACTTGCCACCATTACTGTACATGTCCATCATTGCGTATCACTACTTGCATTAGCTTCCCCCCTGTGCTGCCCATGTATGTGGCTATCTGTTGACATCCTTACCACCGGTATGCAATAATGTGCAGCTGTTACACTTTGGTACATACTATGGGTGTAGATAACAATTCAGGACAGTCATACGGTTACTGCATCAGGCATGCTGGGATATACACACAGTCATATCAGCACACTGTACTGTTACCAACATGATACTACTAATACACTTCTATGTAGTCACCCTGTGCATCAGCAATGTGTTTACCTGTTCCTGCACTGATGTTGGAGATTGCAGGAGGTGGCACAGTTTCATCATATGCACAGGGCGTGAATTAGGTATGCCTGAGTCTGCCACTGATACCACCAATTGACATGTGTGTGTATGTGTGTTGGTGAGGGACAGCAGTACAGGGTGGGGCACTGTTGGGGCAGTGTGTGCGTGTATGTGGTAGCCCTAGGTGTTAACATTTCACATGTGTGTATGCACACACACAGTTCCACCTCATCTCTGCCATATACAGGAGTTTGTGGACAGCCACAGACTGCACCTGGCAGGTCATACAGATCAGTGTCTGTGGGCACGGACACAGTACCTGTGCCTGGCAGGGGTGCTATGGACCGTATCCGGTACTAAGCCAGACCGGGTACTGTCATCAGAAGCGGGAGTGTGTTGACTGGACACAGGTCCCTGTTGGGACTGTCCAGAGCCATGTGCACGTGGTCTCCTGGGGCGTTCCGATGACAGCACAGACCCAACATTGCTGGGGCTGCTGCTGGCACTATGGGGGCGTCCGCGGGTCTGTTGTCATCCACGCCGACTGTCAGCTGCTGCTGTTGCTGGCATACGGCCACGTCGACGCCGCAACCACCCACCATTGCCCTGGCTCATGGACATGTGGTTGTGGAACTGCTGTAATATGTCCCCACAACGTCTGTCTATGACATTGGTGAAATTACGGATAGCATCCGCGATGTCACGCATACTGTCAGTCATGGCTGTGCGACATGCTCTCAGCTCCCTCAGACCCTGTCTGGTGTACCTTTCCATACACGACTGTGCCTGCATGACAGCCTGAAACATAGCTGGGGTTGACAGACCTCTTTGGGCACATCTGCCAGAGGCAGTATGCCCACAGATGCTCCCACGAGAACCCATGGGCAACTGTCTGTGTGGTACCATCGCAGGACCCTGCCCATGGCTGCTGTGTGGGGAAGCATGTGCCACAGATACCACATTACCCTGGTCAATGCCCACTGTATCCTGTCCATCACCTAGGGACAATGGTGACATAGGATGCACTGGCAGGATGACTGTGCGCAATGATGGGGTTGACAGCTGTGTACTGTCAATTGGCTGACCAATGGCGGACCCTGACACACCTTCCTGTGCCATTACACAGATATCATCATTATCAGTACCTGTGGCACCAGATTCAGGTTCCCTGCTGCAGGACACCAGAGCAGCACCAGAACCTGTGGGAGGAAGACAGGAAACACAGTTTACAGTGTCCACACAATGTTACCAGTGATGCACTTATGCACACATGCACACATGCATACATGCACACATGGGCACAGGCACACATGCACACATGCACACATGCACACGTGCACACATGCACACTTGCACACATGCACACATGCACACATGCACACGTGGACACAGGCACACATGCACACATGCACACATGCACATGTGGACACGTGCACACGTGGACAAGTGGACACATGCACACATGTACACATGCACACGTGGACACATGCACACGTGCACACATGCACACGTGGACACAGGCACACATGCACACATGCACACATGCACGCATGCACATGTGGACACAGGCACACATGCACACATGCACACATGCACATGTGGACACAGGCACACATGCACACATGCACACATGCACACCCAGCAGTATACACACAGAGCACTACTGAGTTACACTTATATTACTAGCACTATCAGGGCTATTATAGGTATTGTTAAAACACACTCACCAGCATGGATGGCCTGCCTTGCTGTAACACCGGAGGGACCTGCAGAAATGAGGAGATTAATGTCAGTGGGCACAACTGTGCCATTGATACTGCATATGATACAGTGCAGTAGTACACCAGTTGCCTTTCACACGTCAGCTGCTGATATTGCCAATATCACACCTGCACAATTACATACTATGTTGACAGCTACATACCACGGACACACCTTACACATGCATAAACTAACAGTGTACAGAACAGTCAAGTGTACATATGGCATATTACCTGCATGCTCCATGTCGTGCTGCTGTGTGGATCCAGCCTCCATCATGATGCAGGTGTATTGCTGTTGCTGTTCCGGGGCTGGAGCCACAACACTTAGGAGTAGCCCCTCCAGTCTGGTGAGGGGGGATGTGTGGTCACCCCACCTCCTTTGGCAACCTGTTGCCTGTGGATATCCGATGCACGCTGACGGACATTTCTGATTAAATCACTGCAGTGATGTCGTACCTGCTCATATGTCCTATTATGCATGCCAATGTCATTTACCCAACGGACAAGGTCTTGCCACAGTGCAGCCCTCTCCTGCTGATTCTGGCTGGTGAGGGAAAACAGTATGTCATAATCCCGCACCAGGCTCTGGTGTATCTCCTCATCTTCTGCTGCAGAGTAGGCGGGATTACGCTGACGCACCATGTCCCTGGAAGAGAACACAATCAGGATATCAGCAGACTATGTCAGCAATATATGGCACACATACTATACATGATACTCAACTGTAGTGATATACTACTACTCCCATATGTAGCATGTGTGTGTCTCTTGGTGGATACACAAGTACATGGCCAGATATCAGTGCTTAGCCAACACCTGTGCAACAATACCTGCCACATTCCATACAACATAGTAGCATGCCCCATCGGTCAGCACACTGCGACAGGTCCAATGCACAACCTCACTCTGGGGGTTCATACCAAGGTACTGTATGTGGAACGCCATCCACTAGTGTGATCTGGACACAAGTTACTCAGCTTGGATATACATATCTCACCACCACCACCACCAGCACAGTAGACTACTTTGATATGTATGTGATTAGACAGTTATTCACTTGTTAGGACTGAGATGGTATCCATGCAGCCCACTGGGCCAGTGGAAGCCACAACCCACACTGCTGACCCCTTTGTGAATGCTTTCCATGGACATCCCAAAGATTCAATGGAACATGCACGCACATTTCTAACCCAGACCCTATGCACAAAGGTTAGGCATCCTGTCCGGTGGACCCCAGCCAAAGGCAGATTGTATAATGATAGAAGGAGGCTACTGCAGGACAGAGCAGATTCACATTAAGGGAAGGCATCTGTGGTCAGCACTGGTAATAAGCTACGGTCTCTCATAACAACATCCACGGCCTACTCTGGGAGGGAAATGGCCACGAACACTATAGATAACCACAAGGCCTTCTTCAGTTATGTTACACATATGGACCAAATGCCTCAGATATGCTCTGAGTTAATACACACCTACTTAACATTCACCGAACACACAGATATAACCATTGTTTAAATACTTTAATGTCTTGAATCCAACTATTCCTAAGATTTATGGTTTACCAAAGGTTCATAAAGACAGAAGTCTGCCACCAATGCGTCCCATAGTCTTAGGCACTGGTTGGTGTACAGAACCACTGTCTATTTATGTTGAAAGTACACTGCATGTGCTCTTAAACAAATGTGAAAATATTTTAAGAGACACCAAAATGTTTCTAGAGAAATTACATACTAGAATTGAAAGTTTATCAGATATTAATGACTTTGCTCTTGTTACTATGGATATAGAGTCATTGTTTACAAGTATCCCGAATACATGGGGCATTAATATGATTAGAAATTTTCTTACAAGAAATAATTGCTTCACCAATGAAAAGTACAACTTATATGCAGTTTGTTAGAGATTATTCTGGAAAATAATGTTGTATATTTTGAAGAACAATTCTTTCTGCAACAGATCGGCGCCATGTGCAAATAGTTATGCTAATCTATCTCTTACATTCTGGGAACAAACACATGTCTTTTCTGATAAGAATCCATTTATTAGTCAGCTTTTATGGTATACACGTTTTGTGGATGATTTTTTTTATTATGGAAAGGCAATATATCTGAGCTTATATTATTTATTAACTATTTGCATACAACTACTGATTTTCTGAGATTCACATACAAATTTTCTACATCTGAGATTGATTTCTTAGATGTACATATAATCAAATCAGAGTTGACAGGTTTTACCAGCAAATTTTTTCACAAACCCACGAAGAAAAATACATACCTTCACAAAACCAGTATGCATCCTAGACACATTCCAAGAAATGTGCTCAAGGGGCAGGTATACAGAACACTAAGATTACACAACAATGATAATGATGCAGTACTAGCTTTGAATAAATTGAAAACTGATTTTTAAGAAGAGGATATCATATGGATGAAATAGATAGAACTATTTCTGATGCTTGGACACTCAGGGACTCTAAATGTAAAGCGTACTTTCAATCTTCTAATTCTATTACGTCAGATAGCAGTAATTTGAGAAATAATACACAAAATAATAGCATTAGAGCGGTTTTCAGTATGCTAGTAATGTTAATCAGTATACTAATATTATTAAACAACATTGGCACATTTTACATGAGATTCCTTCTTTACATTCTTTCATTGGTAATGCACCTAGTTTCAGTTTCAGAAATAATCTAACATTAAAACAACAATTGTGTAATAAAGACGTCAAAAAAACTACCTATAATTCCAGACGCAAAGGTACTTTTCCTTGTAGGTCTTGCACTGCTTGTACACATATTCATAGTACTACACCATATATTCATCCTGTTAGAAATTTTACACTATACTCTCATTCATATGCAGACTGTAAAACCACAGATGTTATTTATTTTTGTTTCTGCCAAATATGTCATGCCTTCTATATAGGAAAAAATAATAGAAACTTAAAGGATAGAATATTGGAACACATAAGAGACATCAGAAATAACAAAACTACTAGTGCGCTTGCTCAACATGTTTTAAACACTGACCCTTCACACTCTTTCAAGTTCTTTGTTTTACAACATATACATAGAAATGTGAGGGGAGGAGATATAGAAAATTTCACAGAGAGCCGAGAACAAAGATGGATTATCAAGCTCATTGCTGATAGATATCCAGGCTTAAATGGTTGTACATCACTGGTTCCATTTCTTAAAGCTAGACGCCTTCAACACAATTAATTTTTTGCACAAAATAAAAATATATATATACATACATTTCTTATATTATATATTTTGTATTATGCATTCTTTTTATATATATATATTATATATATGCATTTTTATGAGATTATTTAATTGTTTTAAATTAGATATGCATAAATATGAATATACTATGCATTTTTATTTATATGCATTTTTTATATATATGCATTTTTAATGAGATTATTTAACTGTTTTAAATTAGATATGCATAAATATGAACATACTTTACATTTTTGTGTATATATATTTTATATTCATATGCGTATTTTACAATATTTTTGTCATATATGCCTTTAAATTTTCAAAAGTTGCATGATGTCACTAATTGAAAAAATTTTTTGACTGAGAGTGATATAAAACAAGCAGTTGAACAGTTAATTCTGTGTCTGATGAAGCAACGAAGGTTGCGAAAGTGCTCACCTCTCCTTTTTACTTTGTTTAAATAAAGACATTATTGTGTGGTACCCGGTATAGTGTTTTCTCTCAAACACTTAGGAGTAGCCCCTCCAGTCTGGTGAGGGGGGATGTGTGGCCACCCCACCTCCTGTGGCAACCTGTTGCCTGTGGATATCCGATGCACGCTGACGGACATTTCTGATTAAATCACTGCAGTGATGTCGTACCTGCTCATATGCCCTATTATGCATGCCAATGTCATTTACCCAACGGACAAGGTCTTGCCACAGTGCAGCCCTCTCCTGCTAATTCTGGCTGGTGAGGGAAAACAGTATGTCATAATCCCGCACCAGGCTCTGGTGTATCTCCTCATCTTCTGCTGCAGAGTAGGCGGGATTACGCTGACGCACCATGTCCCTGGAAGAGAACACAAACAGGATATCAGCAGACTATGTCAGCAATATATGGCACACATACTATACATGATACACAACTGTAGTGATATACTACTACTCCCATATGTAGCATGTGTGTGTCTCTTGGTGGATACACAAGTACATGGCCAGATATCAGTGCTCAGCCAACACCTGTGCAACAATACCTGCCACATTCCATACAACATAGTAGCATGCCCCATCGGTCAGCACACTGCGATAGGTCCAATGCACAACCTCACTCTGGGGGTTCATACCAAGGTACTGTATGTGGAACGCCATCCACTAGTGTGATCTGGACACAAGTTACTCAGCTTGGATATACATATCCCACCACCACCACCACCAGCACAGTAGACTACTTTGATATGTATGTGATTAGACAGTTATTCACTTGTTAGGACTGAGATGGTATCCATGCAGCCCACTGGGCCAGTGGAAGCCACAACCCACACTGCTGACCCCTTTGCAAATGCTTCCCACGGACATCCCAAAGATTCAATGGAACATGCACGCACATTTCTAACCCAGACCCTATGCACAAAGGTTAGGCATCCTGTCCGGTGGACCCCAGCCAAAGGCAGATTGTATAATGATAGAAGGAGGCTACTGCAGGACAGAGCAGATTCACATTAAGGGAAGGCATCTGTGGTCAGCACTGGTAATAAGCTACGGTCTCTCATAACAACATCCACGGCCTACTCTGGGAGGGAAATGGCCACGAACACTATAGATAACCACAAGGCCTTCTTCAGTTATGTTACACATATGGACCAAATGCCTCAGATATGCTCTGAGTTAATACACACCTACTTAACATTCACCGAACACACAGATATTGGCAACATTCTTGCAGACAGGTTCGGTGCACGTATCCCCCCTCCTTCTCCCCCACACTTAGAAATACTTATCACAGTTGAATGTAACCTCCCTATCATCTCACATGTCCAGGTGAGGGCTGCCCTCAGCAAAGCAGAACACACAGCATCAATGTGACCTGATGGTATCCCTGGATGTGTGCTACGTAAACTCCAAGAGGACATACACCCGCATATAAGACTGATATTTAACCTTGGCCGTACTACAGGATATGTACCTGGACACTGGCATACAGCAACAGTGGTCCCACTCCACTAAGGAGGCACCTCTACTGACCCTGGGAACTACCGCACCATAAGCTTAACCATCCTGGTCTGCAAAGCTATGGAATGATTCAGTATGGGACGCATATACAGCGATATTGGGTACCTGCAGACACTTGTTCCCGGCCAGTTTGCCTTTGTGATGGGCTGATCCTGCCTTTTGAACCTGGTTGACCTTTCAAAACAGTCACTACAGCCATTGATGAGGACAACGCAATCCATACAGCCTACCTGGACTTGCCTAAGGCCTTCAACACAGTACTCCACTCAGGCATCATAGACAAGCTCATTAGCTTACATGTTACTACATATGTCACATGATGGGTTGCACACTGGTTGACATACAGAATCCATAATATCGATATTGTAGGAGCCATGTCAGACTCAATGCCAGTCACATGTGGTATTCCACAGGCCTCTGTCCTATGACCCCTCTTGTTTGGCATTTATTTCTCAGATGTAAAAGCAAACATGTGCGGGTTGTGGATGACAAAGTTCCCAGATGACTGCTAACTAAGCGCCATAGTCGTTACACCAGCTGACACACACATCCTACAGACAGGCCTCACTGCAACGGAAAACTGCTGCCAGGATCATGGCCTAACACTGAATGACATGTAATGTATAGTCATCCCCTTTTGGTGGAACTACGGGCACACAACATATCACATGGACATACCTATAGATACAGACCTATGACACACATGGAGGGTTCACAGTATGCAGACTATTAACCTGTTACTTTACATTACCTGTGTTTGTCACAGCTGGTTGCGTTACCGCTACTACTGCTTCCTGCTGCTGCTGGCATGGTTTGGTACTGTCACTGCTGACTGCTTCAACTCAGTTTGTGTACCGTGTGTTGTTTGTGTTGTTTTTTTTTTTTTTCTCTCTCTCTCTCTGTCTCTCTATCTCTCTCTCTGCCTGCCTCCAGACAGTGCAATGAATGTATTGCATGTGTGGAGTGTGAGTACAGGATGCTTTTGTAGGTATCTGCATAAGTCCATGTGATGGCCTCTGCACCAATTGTAAGCCAGCATTTGCTAATTGCATGCAGCCAGTTGTGTACTGATTGCATTTCTCACTGTGATTTCAGGACAGTGCTATAAAAGGGTATGTGAGATAGGCGTTGCCCTTTCAGATTGTAAGGGTGGGGACCATGCTTGTATGCTGTGGACACTGTTCTGTGAGTGTAAAGGTTAGTATCTCTCTCATGATTCAGGCTGTGTTGTAGATTCACATTTCTCCATTCCTCTCTCCTGTTTCCTGTAGTAAGTGTGTATGCACACTGACACCTACAACTATATATATATATATATATATATATATATATATATATATATATATGTAAATATACATACATTTATATATGTACATTAACTGACATTATTACCTACTAGCTACCAACTAGCATGGCTGTTTCTGTTCACACACTACTATTATGGAAATCCACTAGTTCTGACAGTAAGTATGAATGACACGCTTTGTGTACTACACATCCTATATTCCCTTTACATTCATTCCTACTATTACATGATATATTTATTTTAGCACAATGTTCTTGTATAAGAGTCATGGCTTAGTGGTAGGTCATGCAGACTACTGTTTCCAAGGTCCTGGGTTTGGGACTGACAGTGGGATTTTATTTTGCTTTTGAACTGACTACAGGACCTGTCAATCAGAGTGACTAAGGCACTTTTAAGCAGTTGTAACCGGGTTAGCGCTGGTTTGCGCGGAGCTCCCGCATGCGCACTGGCATTCAGCTCCGCGCACACCCGCTTACAACCGCTTAACAGTGCTTACTCTGGCGCATACCCGCGCTATTTTCTTTGAAAGAAATGAAAATGGGGAGACAGGAAAGTGGTGAAAAAGGGATCACAAAGAGGGTAAGACAGTAGGTAAACAAGCTTGGGTTTTGCAGGAGGGATGTAGGTAAGGCCCATAGCTGCCCATTTCTTCATCAGCAACAGCTGTGCATATGTATGTAATTTGGTGTGACATTTGAAACCTTCCACCCCTGAGAGAGGTGTCAGGACAACAATAATACTTGAGAACAATATGCAGAAGCACTGAAATCCAATAAACACTTCTCACCGGGATAAAAAATTCTTCCAAATATAGTGTACAAGTCTTTTAATTGTGATGTCAAATAAATGAAAACTGCACGAACAGACAATGAAGCTAAAACACAGTCTAAATCCAAGTTGAAAAAATAACGTGAATCAAGCGCTTTCACCCGTACTATGACGGGCTTTCTCAAGATGAACCACAAGCAAGAAACTATGTGCTTATATCACAGCATTAAGTTCAATTATACAGGAACGAATATGAAGAAACAATTCATAACATACTTCAGGACACAGTACAATACAGTACTCTTTCATTAAATGAGTTAAACATTGCATATGCTAGGATCAAACTCCTACTTCACGATATGTTAATGCAGGGTGTAATTAATGAAAAACTGTACAATTTTTTACTAGTAAATAAACCTCTTACACCTGTCATTTTTGGAATTCCCAAGGTCCACAAAGGGTTACAGCCATTGAAGTTCAGACCCATTGTTGCGGGTGCGGGTAGCATTACAGAACCCTTAGGCAAGTTTGTGGACTCAACACTTAAAAAGACTATAGCATTAATGGAGCATATTTGCAAAGATTCTTGGGAATTCCTGAAAAACATAAAGAAAGATTATTTTCCAAAAACTAATTTTTTGGTGACAATAGACGTGACGGTGCTTTTTCCTAGCATTCCGCATGATGTTGGTATTCAGTGGTTTAATGAAATTTTAACAAAATTTTCAAATTTTAGTAACAACACAATTAATTTATTATCTGATTTTATGGATATCATCTTAAACAACAATTTTATCTACTTTAATGGGGAGTTTTTTAAACAGAACAAAGGGGTGGCCATGGGTTCCCCATGTGCATCTGCATATGCAAATATTGTCCTTTTTCACTGGGAGAATGAATTTGTTTTTACTTCACAATGGAAAAGCAATATTATACACTACCAGAGGTATTTGGACGATATATGCGTCTTTTGGGAAGGTAGTAGAGAAAGCCTTGAAGATTTTTTGCAGTATATTAATGAGACAACAAATTTTCTGAGATTTACATCTAATCTTAGTGAAAATGTTATGAACTACTTGGATGTACTGTTATTTAAAAACACTGAGTTGCAAATGTTTGAGTCTTCGGTGTTCAGAAAATCTACCTTCTCCAACGCATACCTACATTTCAGTAGTGCTCACCCCTACTCCCAGAAGAAAGGGATCTTGAAAGGTCAACTCATTAGAGCTTCTAGAATGTGTAATACTGATAAAATGTTCTTTAATGAAGCTGAAATGTTGACCAAATTATTCTCAGAGAGGGGTTACCCTAAACCATTAATAGATGAAATGTATCAAGAAGTGCTCCAGAGAAGAACTGACTTATATAGTCCCTTGTTGGGTACTGGATCGGAAGCACCCCTTAACCCTAATTTGTTAGTAGATGACAAAATCAATACCCCTGCTTTTCAAACAGCCTTTAGCTGTACCTTTAACAACGATACCAATAAAATAAAAAACACAGTCAGCAAATATTGGTCTATTTTAACAACAAATGATGACACAAGGAAGTGGGTACCTGAGAAACCTGTATTTATTAATGCAAGAAACACTAATTTAAAAAATATGTTTGAGAGATATCTTCCACAACAAACCTTGAACAAACGTGGTATAACAGGCACACACAAATGTAATTGTTGTAAACAGTGCCCATACATTATGAATACCAATGGTTATTATATTAAGTCCAGGAAATTTAATTTGAAATCCACAGGGTATTGTAATTGTGGCTCTAAGGGTATTATCTATTTAGGAGTTTGCCAAGAATGTGAGAGCTTTTATGTTGGTAAATCAGAGAGAACGCTGCGTAAAAGGATTTACGAACATCTTTATGATATTCGTAGAAAGAAAGAGACAAATGCATTTTTTAAGCACTCAGCAAGTTGCCCTAAGATGGCACTAAAATTTCTTGTTATTGAACAAGTTCCGCTAAACCCCAGAGGAGGAGACTGGGAGACATCTATAGAATTCAAGGAGTTGAGTTGGCAGTTGAGATTAAATGCATCGAAACCTCCGGGTTTAAATGAAGCCATTAGTATCACCAGCCTCCTGAAATTAAGAAGGGCAAAGTTGTAAATAATATTATATGTTTGATATAAAGAAAATTTTGCATTAATATTATACCGCTACAGACTAATACAAAGTATTGGGGTTAATCAATAAGACCAACATGAATTTTAAGTAATGTTTCATGTTGTTCCATTTTGGTGTAATACCTTATTGGATTTAATTGTTTTGAGTTTGTTTTTGAATAACATTGATTTTCTGGCTTAGTTGTTGCACTGTTAAGAAGTTTTTTGACTGTCAAGAATTTTTTTGACTGTCAAGAATTTAATTCCCCTCTTTGGACATGGTTCATTTTGATGTTTGTTGAGATTTTATTCATTGTTTACTCAGCAGACCAATGCACATGCACTTTTTCGCTCCCCATATAAGTAGTATTTTTTAAGTATTTTTTAAGTATTTTTAAGCATTATTAAGCATTAGAATGTATTTATGTAAATATTTATGCATCTATAATCATTACTTTTTACTTTTAGACCCTAACAAATTATTTTTATTTCTGTGGACATATGAATTTATCAATTTTTTCGATGTTTTAAAATAACTCTAACACAAAGTATACTTTATATTATATTGGAATTTGTTGTTTATTACAATGCACATATGTATGCATATTTTCCACACACTATGACACTTTATACATTAATATATTTACTTATTTATTCATGACGTTGCACTAGTTTTTATTTTCTGACTTTTAACAAAATGAGATTTCTTTGGCAACATTTACTCACACTACGATGCACGTAGCATTAAGCTACCCACAAAGCATTTGCCTTAACAGTAAGAGTTTTTAAGGTTGAGTTACCCAGAGTCTGCTAGTTTGTGTTAGATGTAGAAGAATACATTTCCAACAACACAATGCAACAAGTACTATAATGGATTGCATTTTATTTCATCCTGTAAATCAATTTTAATATTTGTACTAATGCCACTCCACCGAAGAGAAACTGCAACTGCGTGTCACTTTAAAAAGGAACTGAAATTTGGTAGCACTTTAACTTGAACAATTTAATTTAAATCATTAATTGTTTTTAATTGTATAATTGAACTTAATGCTGTGATATAAGCACATAGTTTCTTGCTTGTGGTTCATCTTGAGAAAGCCCGTCATAGCACGGGTGAAAGCGCTTGATTCACGTTATTTTTTCAACTTGGATTTAGACTGTGTTTTAGCTTCATTGTCTGTTCGTGCAGTTTTCGTTTATTTGACATCACAATTAAAAGACTTGTACACTATATTTGGAAGAATTTTTTATCCCGGTGAGAAGAGTTTATTGGATTTCAGTGCTTCTGCATATTGTTCTCAGCTGTTTGGGACCTAGTTCGTTTTTCACAACAATAATACTTGTTGTACAGCCAATTGTAATTGATAGTTTCCATGTCCAGCAGACATGTGTGCGGAATGGGCAGCTATGTATGGGGCGTAATTTTTTTGTGGGTACAGAGTGCCCTTTTTTTTTTTTTTTTCAGGTGAGAGTGGTATGTCAGGTGAAGGAAGTCGGTATAGCTGGGGAGGTAGGTTGGGTAGGTCAACAGACAAGACAAACAAGACGCATACAGGGGCAGTGTATGACACGTGTGGGGGGTTACACAATTGACGGGGACGGATGTTTGGATATCCAGAGCCCCTGAGCCCACAGATGGCAACAGTGGAACTGATATCCCCACCCATGGGCAGTTGCCACTGTTCCTTCACTGCCCAGGACGGGGCTGTGCTGGGGACTGTGTAGGCCGGGCAATAGGCATGCCCGTAAGTTGTGCCACCTGTGCCTCAAGCTGGCGTAGGGGCCCAAGAACAGAGTCCCGGATCTCCCTACGCACCACAGTCCGGACGCTACGGAGGGTGAGTGGTGGTTCTCCTCTGGCCACACTTGCAGAGGGGGGATGGGCCCCATCCCCTGCAGCGCTTCCACCCGCAGGTGGCACAGGGCCACCGGAGGAGGGTCCAGACTGGGCACTAGTGCCAGGTGCACTCGCCAGCTGAGGTGGGAGAGATGGGTCCGCTGGAACCTGCCTTCCCTGTCATCCTACGTTTTGCATTATGTCATGACAGTTTGGGTTAGTAACATACAATACCATTCACAATTAGTTGTAACAGCATGCATTAGTATTCCCATTAACCAAACACCCAGATATTCACACCATTGAACAGCGAGCATAACACATGCATAATTTGAACAGCAATACACAGTCCAACAACATGCAGGGTTGATTGATGGCAACAGGCCATCAGGTTTGGATGTATGAACAGGGCAGATGCATCAACGGACATGCAAATATTTATGACCCAACAGGACAAATGTCCAGGGGTGTTAATTGTGATTGCACATACCATTTTCACGTGGAATGGGTTATATGTGGTTATAGGGTGGGGTGAAGAAAATAATATTCACACCTTCGAATACCAATACATATGCTGTACATTTCTAATAGCTGCAGATATATACACACTACTGTTCTAACTACAGTTTCCTATATGATAACTACTTCAATTTGGTGATAGGGCTGTTACTGCTACATCAATATACATTTTATTGTTCTTCATACACGTTCATATCTGGCTTTGTTCAGCTACATCATCCTGCTACATTTGCTTTATATAGCTATAGACAACTGTGGATGTTTGGTATTTCAGACAATCATACTATCTGCATATTGCAGACTGAGAGCAACATATCCAGATTATGGGATACACATTCCAGCTGCAGCAACACTTTGAACACATTTCGCTGTTTGGTTCTGCTTGTCACATTCATTTCATTCTGTACTGACTGCAGTATACTTTATTCAGGGGTTATTACTACTTTATTTATGGATTCATAACTCTTTCTCACACTCTCTCACTTGTTTTCATTTTACTATTCAGGATGGTACTTACTTCTAGGCTTTATTGACATGTTTTACCTGTAGTTATTACAATCCTTTCCAGCAGTCTCACTTCTGTCATGTTTCAGTATTTCAACAGGGGTATATTTCACACATGTGATTTGCTCATCTTCTGCAGCTGTACTTTTCAGCCTGCTGCAGGTTGTGTACTATTATATTACAGGTGGGGCATCTTTATTTCAGACTTTATTTCAGACATTTTCATTTTTCTGTTTGGATTACAGACTGCAACACACTTTTGTAATCAAGCAATACTTGCAAACACTCTTACACTGTTACTTGCACATTTTATTACTTAGTGACTACACTGCACTCTTTTGCTAACTGTCATACTTTTATATTTCTTTACAGTTACTGGGAGAGGATTACTGACCTGCCTGGTGGCGCAACCGCATCAGCCTATCGCCATAGGCTCTGCGGTTTGCAGAACGGACACCTGCAGCTGTAATATAAATGAAGTAATATTGGAATACACATCTCCATAATATCAGCTAGTTTCATTTCTTACATACATAATTAAATGTAACTTACTCAGTAGTGGGGCGTTGGGCATTTGCCGGGCCTCCTGGATCCAAAGGTTCAATTGGTCCTGCTTGCATCTCTTCAGGTCCGCATGGTGGTGACGGACCTGCTCTCCAGTCCTTGTAATCCCTGTGGCACTGGTGAGATCATGAGCCAACCAGTCCCACGCCTCAGCCCTATATGCTCCCCACAGGACCTGGCCCTGCATGAGTTGGGCCTCATGATTGTGGACTAGGAGCCAGACCATGTATCTGGACTCCTCAACGCCCCACCTCTGTGCTCGAAAGCAACTACCCTCACCTACTCCTGACATTCTGGCTGCAAGTTAGTTCTACAATCGTTTATGCTGTGTATTCCTGCCTATGGGGCTTATATATGCCGTTTTTCCCACACATATCTGTGATTGGCCATTTTGGAATTGTATCAACTTCACAAAACCTGCTTTGCCATGCTCCACTTTGTATTCATTCCTATATATTTGCTATTACTGCATTTCTAGGTACTGCTGTCATGGCTTAGTGGTTCAGTACCTTGACTATGGTGCATAGTATCCTGGGTTCGAACCTGGCCACTGCTTTTTATTTTTTATGACTGTCTAGACAGGCTAGAGGGTGTGTCTGTGTAAAGTCAGTTTTGATATAGCTTGCTCAATGTTGCCCGTCGGTTAGCTTGCTGGCACGGTGCGCAGCACCGCGCAAATGGGGTACGCTGGTTTACGCTTCATTTGGCTGTTAGCACGCATATTACGCTCAGCTCAGCTAGGGGCACACAGTTTCAGCGTGTTAAACCACTGCTCACCTACGGGCACTCATTTTACACCTGTTAAACCACTGCTCACCTACGGGCACTCATTTTACACCTGTTAAACCACTGCTCACCTACGGGCAGATGCACTCACCTTGTTAAACTGTAGCTCAGCTATAGGCACATCTCGCATTTTTTATTGTTTTGTTATCTCACATTTCTTCAAAATAAATGGACTATTTTCATTACATTTTACATAAAATATGATTTTATATGTGTACATATTTGTCAGGGACTTGTTTCTTGCTTATTTTACTAAAAATAAAAATTGATGTTGTGGGGGCTCAAACCATGGATGCCTGCTCTTCAGCCAACGTCTCTACCGCTACGCTATTGCTTCTTGGCTTACTTTGCATATTTAGTTCTTATATGCTTTTCCACTGACTGCTAACTGTGGCTAAGCTACGGGCACGCCCGCGCAAACGAGCGCACTCACGGGCAAACATCTTTACGATTTAAAAAAAATATATAACATGTTCATTTATATATTTTATGTTCATAGTCTGTGGGGGCATGTGTTGTGTTGTGTTTATTCACATTTCCATGGCCTCTGTTGTGGGTGTTTACTTTGGGCACTTTTACTCTTCTGGGGGCGTGTCCGCTGGCAGGGCTCGGCCTACGGACACGCCCCCTACTGTCTTCCATGGACCGTGTTAGCCTTAGGTGTGATTCAGCATGCCCTCATGCATATGCATGACATGCTGACATCACACCGTTTAACTGCAGCCTCCGTGTAAGCCATGTATCTCTTACACGGAGGCTTCGTGAATCCTGCCCGATGACTTTTGAGTTACTGATTTCATGGTGTTTTGATGTTTGTCATTTACTACCTGTTTTTAGCAATAAAAAAAGGAACTCATAGTCTTCTGCTTGTAGTATAACTTCTTCATATTTAATAATTGTATTTTCAACAGAAAAATGGTACTGCAAGAATGAATATTTCTACACCCCAAAGAGTATAAGACTTTTTTTTCTTTCTGGATTTTGCCTTCATATCTGCTGACCATTAGCCTACCTCCTACTGTTTTGAGCCCAATAATTCCACTGCCACTCAGGGAGTCACTAGTGCAAAGGCAGGAGTTGACCAGAGGAAGCCATCAAACAGACAACAACAGAGGTTGTTTGTGCCTTTCCTTGCACTGAACAATGCAACCACTGACAAAGTGTCTATTTTTAGCCCCTATCCCCACCCTTAGTGGCTGATGTTAGTTCTCAGTTCAACATGGTGGCCTATTATTCCCTGCCCATGCATGTGAGTGGTAATGAGGGCTTCTATTACCTTCTTGGAAAGATAAGTCCATATCCCAGTTAATGGCTGCAATTTTGCTGCCTGCAATTGTCTACTTAAAAAAACAGCCAAATGGGCTACCAGTCATTCACCCCAAGGGTTGATCAGCTAACATAAGCCACTCACTCCTACCCATCCCCACCCATCACCCAGTCTGCTAACTGAAATCAAGTCATCTGGGTTATAATCAGGGCTTTGTCCTTTTAAGGGCAACAGTGGTATAAAACTATTTGTAACTCACACTGGTTATTTTAGGAAACTTAGCCAAAATTGAATCTTTTGCAATAGGATTACAAAACAATTAGTATGGGGTTTCATTTACACATGAAGAGATCAGACTCTCAATTAACGTTTTGCAAATAACCATGTTTACAAAAATCATAATCTTCATAAATTGTATAGAGCAAATCCAGTGCTCCAAATAAATGTTTCCATGTATCTAACTACCTCATTAAAATTTTAGTTTCATCCTTACATTCTGGAGAATGTTTGAAGACACATATGCTATTTTCTGATTTTGCTGAGTTTGAGAAAGTGGTTAGGGTGACTACAACAAAGGTTGCTTTTTGGAATTACTGGAAGAATCCTATAGAAACACAACTATTCAAAAAACTTTGAAACAAATGGACTTACATGATGCAGAGAGAATTAATTTTGTCAGTGATATAGGCTTCATAACTAGATATCTTCCATCTATATAGAAAGTGGTAAATATAGTTTTTAAACAGTATTTTATTTAGTGACTGTGTTGAACAATGAAATTCCATAAACACCAAAAACCACTTTCAATAACTCCTCCAATTAACAAAAAATATTTTAGTCCATGCAGTCTTTTTATTACCTGGGGCCCAATTGCAACTGGCTTTACACCAGGAGGAGTGTACTGATTACTCAGTTTGTGATTTCATAGGCAGGTCAAGTAATTTTGGGGTTGATGGCAAAAATCAGCAAACTTTAATGTTTTATGCTGTTAAACTAGACAGATAGTGTACTGTTTATCTTGTCATGTTCCAAACACTAGTTTGGCCAAACTATACACAAGTCATGGTTAGGATCCTGAGCACCTGATAGATCTATATAACAATGCTGTCACTAGCCCATTGGCTGGCATAATAAAAAGTTTGAACTTTCTACTATTGTCCCTAGATCTTTAATGATTTGGATATTATTTTATATTTGTAATGTACAATAGTTTGCCATATCTCATGATGCTGTTTTTATTGGAATTAAAAGTGAAGTCATTAAATTACACTGTTGACTCTCCAGGAAAACTACTGGAGCAATTATTTTACCAAATTTGCAATCAACACCATATTTTGTTATCTAAACTTCATGTTCCAGCTTTATGTTTAAAAAAAAAAAAACAGTCTGAAAAGAAATGACCTTAGCTCAGAGCCTTATGGGACACTGAAGTTAAGGCCCATCAGGATGAAAAGGTAACCTCGCTTACTCCATTTGTTAAATCATGTGACTGAATTCATCTTTTATATAATGAATTGCATATTGGTTGTTATTTAATACATTTAATACACTTAATCTGTCAGTTATTATTATTTTATGCAGAATAATGCCAAATGCCTTGATATACTTTTTCTCTTCAGGAAGTACTGATGGTTAAGCTTTCAATGAATGCCACAAGACTTGAAATGCAACTCCTTTAGGAAACCTATACTGTTTGACATGAAACAGAAAGCATAGCCTTTGGGATAAGCTCTATTATATTTCATTTCTAGACCCCAGCGGGTCTACAATTACTAAATTTGCTTGAATCTGATGTGACCTTCATGACCTTTTTTGTGAATTGATACAATTAATTGATACAACTAACAGCACGTGTTAAATAAAAAAATAAAACTACCACCTGTAACTATAGACTACACATCCAGTCATATACTAAAGTATTATTTAACATTATATTTAACATTCACAGCCAGGGCAGCCAGCAGCCATACCCTTTCTCTACCCTGAAGCTAGCATACTTTCTCTTCTCACTAGCACAAGCCCCTTCTCCTGAGTATTTTCTCCCTTCCCAATTCCTTGATCAGACTTTCTCCCAGATAGAACTTCCATTGTAATACATAACCTGTTCACTAGGTGACATCCTATTCCAGTCAGTCCCGCACCTTATTTAGTTAGCCCTTTGGCTTATAATATTACTGCATTACAACTCTGTTATTCTAAGCCCTGCTCTTAACATACTCTCAGCTTTAAATCCTACTTTTACAATTATCATCTGGCTGTTCTCTAACCTGCTCAACTACTGTATTCCCACTTATCTATACATAACTAAACTTACCTTAATAAACCTCTTCCACTGATTGTTCCTCTCGTGCTCCTTCCATCTTTTGTGACTACCCACTCCGTTCACCCTGCAGGCTCACTCCATTCCTCCACCCTACTCCCATATCCCACCCACCCCCAGTGGTCCTACCTATATCCATCACTTACCCCTCCCTCCTACCTAATTACCCAATAGCAGATCCTTCCTTGTCTCCCTCCCTCTCCACCCAACATACGAATGTCCCTCCTCATTCCTCCCAATCACAGCCTTCCCACTTAAACTCTTTTCACTTCTTCCTCGCTCCTTAAACAATTAAAGCCCACTTCTCTCTCCTCCTATACCTTATCTGCTTCATAGACTTCCTCCTTTCTCCTTATCCTCTTCTACCATTTCCTTTTCCTCAATATGCATTTCTTAAGTCATCATTCTCTCTACACCCCTTGCTTCCTCCTTGTCTTCCTAATTCCTCTCTACTACACCAGCTCATTCTCCTTCACTGCTTATGTAATATTACTTACAAAAATAACCTCCTCACAACCCCACTTTCACCTCCAATCCTACTCTCATTTCTACTCGATCTCTTCCTCACTTATACAGCCCAACCCACTTCACCTATTCCACCCTAAAATCTTTATCTCTACAATTAAGATACTGTCTCCTAAACTACTCCTGGATTTTCCAAAACTCACACTATGCAAACTCAAATGGCTAAAGGATACCTCCTTCAACAATAGCCCTTGCTGGAGATATCCACCCCAACCCCAGTCCTAGTCCCCCTACTTGCAACACCTACCCCCTATCATCTACCTCCCCCCACAACACCCTAAAAATCTTTACCATGAATGTCCAGAGTCTTAGCAACAAAGCTCACCACTTTCAAGCTTGGCTATGCCACAACCAACCAGACATCTTAGCAATCTCTGAAACATGGTTCAAACCCCATATCTCAGATGCTGAGATCCTACCCCCGGGATTCAATATTCTCAGAAATGACTGACCAAATAAGAAAGGGGGTGACTCTGCCTAAATATACTCCAACCTCCTCACCTTAACACCCCTCCAAACTCCAATTCCACATTTCAAGAACACAGAATTGACTGCTGGACTACTAAAAATGAATAAACACAAGAATATCTGCATAATAGCCCTTTATATCTCTCCTGGTAACAATATATCTACCCTCAAGGATATTCTCCTATGGGCCTCTACTGAAATTAAGTATGAAACTTATATTTTAGGAGATGTAAATATTGACTGGAACAAAATTTATAACACCTCTCCCTCCCTATCCATCAACCTCTATAACTTCTCTCAGATAATTCACTCCATCACCCAACCTAATAAAGTAAATCCCCCTGGTTCCACTTTAGACTGGATCTTAGTATTTGATCCTAATAAAATAACCAACTCTGGCACAACTCCTGAATCCATCAGTGACCATTTCCCAACTTTCATTCATCGCTCAACTTCCTCTCCCCCTCACCAGCACCAATATATTTATACCTGTAACCTCAGTAATTTCAACCCCACATCTTTCTCAAACATTCTCAAACAAATGAACTGGCAAATACTAAACTTCCTTCCTCTTGACAATGCTATAAAACACTTCAACTCTGTCTTCCTAGACACTCTAAACTCCCTTGCCCCTCTTAGACACAAGAGGATAAAAATTAATACAGCTTCTTGGCTATCCAAAGATACTAAGAAAATTATGCACCAAAGGGACAAACGTTGGAAGCTCTACCAAAAAGATAAACTTCCCAATACCCTGCTCCAATACAAATAGCACCATAACCTAGCAAAACAGCTATTAACCAAGGACAAAAAATCCTACTACATCAAACTACAGTCCAACAAAAACAAAAACCCCAAGCAATTCTGGAAATCAATAAACTCACTGCTTAATCCAGGATCCAGAAATAATCCCTGTCCTGACGCAAGCAAATCGGACCTTGATCTAGCCTCTAAATTTAACTCATTCTTCTTAGAAACTATTTCTGACCTGACCACGACCTTCCCCAACAATAACCCTCCAGCACCTCTCTCTTCCTCATCCAACTCCACTAATAACTCTCCCTTCTTGTTCGACTTCAAACCTATCTCTACTAACTCCATAAAAAGTCTACTATCCAAACTTAAACCATGCTCTAATGCTCCTGACAATATTCCCTCTCCCTTCTTAAAATGTGCTGCCAATGCCTTAGCTCTCCCAATCAGTATTATAATCAACAGATCTATTAAGGAATCTTATGTACCCAAACTCTGGCGCTCAGCCTATATTCTTCCCCTTCATAAAGGAGGCAAAAACATCAGCATCTCTAACTTCTGCCCTATTGCTCTGCTCTCACCAATCTCAAAAATCCTTGAAAAGTGCATTCACCTTCAACGTATGCCTTACCTGGCCCAAAACAATCTTCTTACACCTACACAACATGGTTTCCGCCCATGTTATAGTACTATAACTGCTCTACTCTCTTTCTTAGAAACAGTCAATCTAGCCCAAGACTCTGGACATCTAGTCTCTACTGTTCTGCTTGATCTGTCCAAAGCATTCAACACTGTTTCACACAAACACCTTATCACCTCTCAAAGCTCCAGCTCTCCTCAAACACTATATCCTGGTTCTCCAGCTATCTATCAGATAGAACTCAGGCAGTCAAATGGAAGTAATCTACCTCTTCCTTCTTACCTACCCCAACTGGCGTACCACAGGAATCTATCCTAGGGCCCATACCACAGGGATCTATCCTAGGGCCCATGCTTTTCAATATCTTCATAAACAACTTTCATACTGCCATTCCAGATTCCAAAATTATTTAATATGCAGATGATTCTACCTTAGTCTGCTCTGTCTCTAACCTATCAGAATTGCTGTCTAAAACCCAAACTGCCTTCTCAACCACCGAAAATTGGATGCGCCAAAACCACCTCTCTCTCAACGCAAACAAATAAAAAATTCTACTTTTCCCTCCCACAAAGACATACTCCTACAACAAAAATGCCTTCAAAGTGCTAAGTCAAACCAATTCACCTATAGAAGTGGTTCCTTCCGCTAAACTACTTGGTATTACTATTGACAAACATCTCAAGTTTGATATCCATATTCAACAAAATATTAAGAAAACCCACCAAAAGCTAGGTATGTTGTACAGGAACAATCACTTTCTCTCTTATACTACTAGGAATACTCTAGCCACCACTTATCTACTCCCTTCCTTATTACATGGAGCCTCCCTGCTAACTAACTTATCCTCCTCTATTTCCTCCAAACTAGAAAACTGCTATAATAAAATCTCACAATTTGCAACCATATCTAAACCTTCTACCCATCACTGCCTTACCCTAAGATCCCTAAAGTGGATTGAACTCCCAAACTACTTAGACTTCCTCCAACTCACCACTGCACACAGACTTGTATATCACCCAACTAAATGTCCAGCGCTAATGTCCTCCCCCCTTACACCCCCATACAACTCTCAGATCCAAACATCAAAACCTAATTGCTATCCCCAAACCCAAAAGTACAGCAGGCCAACTTCTCCTTGCTGTCTCTCTAGACAAAAAAATGGAATTCCCTTCCTTCCTCTCTTAAGAGCCATCCTAAACTTAGAAAACTTCAAAACTCAGCTTACCAAACACCTGGTCACAAAATGGAAATGCAACTGCTACCATCCAAACTAATCTTCCTAAGTACATCCCCCTGGGGGTTTTCCCTCTTAGGTTCCTAAGCCCTCAATAACTCTCCTTCAGCTATGCTCCCACGAGCATTTTCTAAGCTCTCCCATCTCTGTTAGCTACGTATTTCATATGATTCAACAATGTAAATGTTGTATACAGCTTTCCATTACTAATTTCTGTTCTGAAATGGTGCATGCATAGTGTATCCTCATTTTACTTAAAAGTATGTATATAAAATATCTTCTCACCTAATGTCTGAGTGCGCACACTAAAAAAAATGTATAAACAATAAGTCCACACGCAATGCTTTTCTGCTGATTATGCATATTTTTCAAGGTACTTACTTGTAACTGTTTCCATATTATGTAAGAGTGACTTCCTTGTATTTGGGTCTATATCAGTTCATCGAAACGGCTGATGAACGAACACCAGATGTTCAAACTGTGAAGTTTGAACACTGATTATCGCGAAGCCATGGGACACCGAATTCTTTTCCAGGGAAAGAATTCAGTGGGCCGTTTCTGTGGCTTTGCGATTATCAGGACTGTGGTGGGAAGTTACGGGTCGGGTACAGGTAAGTGTGCGATTGTGTGGATGCTAGGGTTAGGGTGCGGGTTAGGTGAGTTAGGGTTAGGGCGCGGGTGAGGTGGATGTACGATAGTGACAGACTTTAGCGTTAGGGTGGGATAAATGAGTTCGGGTTAGGGCATGGGTCAGGTGAGTGTGCGATAGTGATGGACCTTAGGGTTTGGGTTAAGGTAAGTGGATAGATAGTAGTGTATGTACAGTTTAGTGTAGGGTGTGTTTGTATGTGCATTGCTGTTTTTTTGGTGTGCTTGTGTTGTGTGTGTGTTTCTTGGAACAGCAATTTTTTCCCCTGGGAAAAAAATCGTTGTTCTAAGACTTAAATGTTTTTGTACTTCGTGGTTAGAAGTTCGAACATATGGCGTTCAAACTTCAGCCATTTTGGTGAACTGATATAGACCCCTTGTATTTTTGTATTTAATCTGTATTATGTTTCTTGGAGCTTTTCTCCCCGGGCCTCCACTGAAAACAGGTCACTCTGACCCAGTGGACTTCCCTGGTAATCAAACTAGAAATAAATAAATAAATGATCGACAGGATAATGTTCTGTATCTGAAACCAACAGGTATATTGTCTGATGTCACAGAAGCTGATTTTTTTTACATTTGTTTTTTTCTTTTTCTTTTTTTTTATGTCAGCATTTATCAAATCTATAGTAACAATTTGTCCACTTTGCCTCCTGCAATCCAGCATGTCTTTCTAGTGAAGTCTACACAAAAACAAATTCTGCAAGTACTTCTGCAACATTCAGTGGCTTATTATTTTTTTTTTGATAACATTAAAATAGCTTATCATTGTTTCTAATCTCTGAGGTCAAGCTGAACTCATACAAATGGAAGATCGGATAAGTAAGCAGTGCATGTATTTTACTATAGGCTTGTTTTCACAACTAGTGCAATTTGAATTTTTATGTTGCACGTCATTTGTTTTATTAATTTTGTGAGTCTACCAATGTTTTTGTTGAATTTACACTTGTGCATCTGTGTGTGTGTGTGTGTGTGTGTGTGTGTGTGTGTGTGTGCGTGCGTGTGCGTGTGAGTGTGTGTGTGTGTGTGTGTGTGTGTGTGTGTGTGTGTGTGTGTGTGTGTGTGTGTGAGAGAGAGGCAGTGAGAGGGTGTGTGTGTAAAAATTCAGAAAAGGTTGTGAAGCCATTAAAGTTTGGAGTTCTGAAACTCACCTAGCAGAAGTAATGGCTATCAGTAAAACAGTCTTCCAAGTGCTGAATTTTTAGGGAGGATGAGGCAGCAGGCTCAAAGGGAGTCTGCGTCAGCTTTTCCAAAACAAAACTTAGATCCCAGGGAGGAGGACCAGGTTTCCTGGGAGGTTTGCTGTGAAGGACATTTTTTAAGAAAAGTTTAACCTCTAAGCTAGAAGGTAAGGGGATAGTCAAAGGCAGACATGCAGAAATGGCTGACCAGCTTTAACTGAAGAATAACCCGGTCCAGCCTTTAGCAGGTTGCACAAGTAAGAATATCCACTGAAAATGGACCTAGTCTCTCATTAAGACACAAGACAGAGAACCACTTCCGTTTGGAAAAGTAGGATCTCCTTCTATTAAGTTTCCTGGCCTCCTGCAGGACTAGAAGCGCATCCTCAGGAAAAAAGGTTTCAGTGTTGCCAAATGTGGGTGAATGAGAGATCCCTTGTCTTGTGTAAGTAGATCCACCCAGTGAGGTAACTTGTGATCACTGCCCTTGGCTAAACATAGAAGAAAAGGGGACCAATGCTGTCTTGGCCAAAAAGGGGTCACCAACAAGATTTTTGGTTTGCCCTTCTGTATCTTTAGAAGGACTTTCTGAATTAGGGGTGGGGGGTGTGTAGAGAAACACCCCCTTCCAGGAGAAAGATAGGGCATCCACCTTCCAAAGCAGAGAATGTGGGACTCTGGCACAGAATTTTGGAAGTTGTTTGTTCATAGGGGAGGCAAAGAGATCTATTTGAGGTATACCGCACTGGTGAATAATTTCCAGAAACATATCCCTGTGGATCATCCATTCTTGGGCTTGTGTTATGGATCTGCTCACTGAGTCAGACTGAACATTTTGAGATGATGGAATATAAACAGCTGTCAAAGTTACCTTTGCTTGAAGAGCAATCTCCCAGGCTTGGATTGCTAATTTGCAAAGTAGATAGACTTTGTTCCCCCCTTTTTGTTCATATACCAGAGAACTGTGGTGTTGTCTGTGAGCAGCTTCAAAGGACCTGGTAGAAAAGATGACTTGAAGGCTTGAAGGGTCAGGATCAAAGCCCTCATCTCTTTGATGTTGATGTGTTGCTTCCTTATGGAGGGAGACCATAGGCCTTGGACGTTTAGGCTTCCCAGAGTAGCTCCCCACCCCAAATCTGAAGCATCTGTGTACATTTCTTGTATTGAAGAAAGTGGCTGCAGGAGAAGTCCTGGGTTCAGAGAAATTTGTTCAGTCCACCAAATCAATTCCTTCTTTAATCAAGGCAGAAGTGGAAGGACAAATTCTAGAGGATGATCTGGGACCACAATGTTTACATGTACCACTGGAATTTTCTCATGTGGAATCTGGCTAGGGGTAGCATTGCTATAACTGAAGCCATAAACCCTAGCACCCCCCCACCCCTAATTCAGAAAGTCCTTCTAAAGATACAGGTGGAAACAGAGTTTGCAGGGTAAGCATCCTGAAGGTGGGGACTTTTAGGAATACATTGAGTTGGGACAAGTCTAAAATTTGTTTCCATGGGCCATCCTGAGGAATTCCCTGGCAGTCAGACATGGCAGTGGAAGCAACTTAGGAAGTAAATCTGCAGAGATTGCACCTTTTGCAAAGATAGGAAGGCCATCATGAGGTCTGTCTTTATTTCTGCAACCTAGGAAAACCTGGTCCTGAGATGGAGTAAGGGAAGACTTGCTGTATTTGAGGATAAATCCCAGACTGAGAAGCAAGGAGATGGTGATTTGAAAGTTCTGTTGCAAGGAGACTGGATGTTCTGCATGAATGAGCAGGTCATCCAGGTAAGGGGAAATGAGAATTCCCTGGAGTTTCCAAAGGCAATGACAGGAGCCAAACACTTTGTGAATACCCTTGGTGCCATGGAGAGTCCAAAGGGTAAAGCACAAAATTGAAAATGAGAGGAAGCAACAAAAAACACATAATTTCCTGAAAAGAGGGTGGATGGGAATGTGAAGGTAAGAAATCCTATGTCTAGGGAAACCAGGTAAGACTGGGACAGCAAAAGTGGAAACAGAGTTTGCAGGGTGAGCATCCTGAAGGTGGGGACTTTTAGGAATACATTGAGTTGGGACAAGTCTAAAATTTGTTTCCATGGGCCATCTTTCCTGGGAACTAAGAGCCTCCTAAAATAGAACCTTTTTCCTTTGTCCAAAGCAGGAACCTCCTGAATGGTTCCTTGTACTTACAAGTCTTGAATGACTTGAGGAAAAATGTGGATCTGGTCCTTTGGAGGTGGTGGAATACCCATGAAAGGAAGAATGTTTTTCCAATTCATGTAGTAACCTTCTTGTACAATAGACAAGACCCATTTGTCTGTAATGATTGTCCAATTTGAAATGAAATGGGAAAGGTTTTTTTTGAGAAAGTTGCCAGGTAATCACAGACTACCTGACTTGTCTGGAAAGGGGGCATTTTGAGCAGAAGATGGCTAACACCTTCTGGTGTTGTTGGGAAGGTGTACGAGTCTTCCTCCTTACAAAATTAGGCCTAGAAAGATAGTTTCTATGAAATTTAGGAACTGGAGAAACAAAATCTGTTGTAGCTCCTAAAGTTCTTTTCCTTTCTATTGAAGGGATTTAAAGAAGGCTGCAGCATTAGCTCCAAATAGGGCTGTATTATCCAGAGGTGCATCTAAAACCTTTGCCTTGAAATCCTCAGGCAAAGGCTGCAACCTCAGCCAGGAATATCTCCTGAGGGCAGAACCAGATGCTGGTGATCCTACAGACCCTCTGAATCACAGCTGCATTTTATGGAATGCATGGTAACCTGGGATGACACTCCCAAGAGGAAAGAAAGCTGGGATTTGGCAGCAGAGTCTGGAGATCTGTCAGCAATTTGGAGGCCTGTGAAAGTAGGGTTAGAACATACTTATACATGTGTGTCTGGTAATTAATGGTCCTAAAAGCCAGTGTGGAAGAGGTAGACCTTCTTTCTAATTCTCTCCATCATTTTACTGTCCTTGTCTGAGGGCAGGAGGTTGGTGGAGGGCAGTAATTTGGTAGTTTTATCAGCAGACAGTGAGATCACAGCTGAGTCTGCAAGACAACATTTGTACAGGTAACTACTGTCCTCAGGGAACTTATAGAACCTGTCTGGCCTTTTGGGAGCAGGAGGTTGTGAATCAGGATTTTTAGATGCTGGCAAAACAGGTAGGATGGCTGAAGGAGCAAGGAAATCTACTTGTAAGAGATCATAATACCTCTTTTGTACCTCTGAGACTTGTGAGCTTTCCCACTTGAAATAGTCCCTTATTCTGGAAATAGTTTCTCCAAAAGTAATATCTTTTTCTGGAGAATCCTCACCATTGGAATCCACTTCAGGGGAGGCATATTCCAGAGGAGAGTCAATTTGAGCGGAATAAACTGGGGATTCACCTGACCATGATTCATCTTTCTCAAAGGCCTCTAGTTCAACAGATGGAGGAGGGGACATAGGAGATGCTAGAGTAGGAGATTGTAGGGTGGAAGGCCTAAGTGCCATAAAAGCATTCAAAATCCTTTGAGAAAGGGCTAGCCAATCTGGGAAGGCCTCCTGACTGGGAGGCACATGTTTTTGTTTGTGTTTTCTCTTAAGTGGAAGGCCTAAACTAGGCTGGGAAGGAAGGACAGATGTAGGCCTGGGCTCTGGAATGGACATTGGCAAGACTTCAATGGAAGAGGCAGGAGAGGTACTACAAGGAGCATTAGAAGGAGCAAGCCATGGTCCCCCCTTACTGTCCAAACTGGATGTCTGCGAAACCTCTGCAGATGTGCTGTAGGAACTTTCCCTAATGGCTTCTAGATCGGTACTCGCTGAAGGTGGAGGACCTGACACTGTACATAACTCCGTGCCTTCACTGGCCTCAAAAGGGATGTCTGGGATCAAAGGTGCAGCCAAAGATTCAGGCCTTACCTTTTTTGCCTTTTTCTTTGGGGGCTCACCTGACGGATCTGCAGTACCTTCCACACCTAGCACTAGTCACTTAGTCTCTAGTTTTCAGGGTGTATATTAAGGGCAGGCAGACAACTGAGGAGAGTTTTAGGGATGAACGCCTGACAGATGGCACAGGCCTTGTAGTCATGATCAGACCCCAGACAAAAAAGACACTGGTGGTGGATGTCTCTGTGTGTAATCTGTCTTCCACAGTGGCACTTGCCCTTCTTGGATAACATTAACCTCTAAAAAGCATACAGTAGCAAAAGCGTAAAAAGATTTTCCCCAATGGGGCACTTATGTGAATTGTAGAGAAACTTTTGGCAATCAGACAGATGGCTGGAAGCTGTCATTCAGACTGTTGACAGAGAAGTTCTGAGGATGGTAAGTGCAGATGTCACTTTTATGGCTGACACTCAGCTGTTCTATGTGCAACGTCACACGTACCTTGCAGTAGTTTAAGTCTTTGGTATACTGGCCAGATGTTCAGGCCACCTAGGTGGGGATCTCCCTCATGTTATGAATACTGTAACATGGAAGAGAAGGACGTCTATGGTTATAGAAAGATTTTACACAATTTATTTTTATTTTTTATTTTACATTTGTTTACTGGGAAAGTCCGACTGGACACAGGTCCATTTTCAGCGGAGGCCCAGTGAGAAAAGCTCCAAATACCAATACAGTTCAAAGGAGATAAAATGGCAACATATAAGAAAACATAACATCATACATATTATCATACAATTGAGCATACATAGCAGAGATTAACAATTTCTAAATTTCTGATAGTAAGCCATTTCCATACAAATATGAATAAATGAGAGTTATGTTTTTTTTTTTTTTTTTTAAGTTTTGTTGAGAACATAACATTGGCTGAACAGTCAACCAGAACTTTAGAGGACTCGTCACTGAATAACAACTATAGATTGGGAAGTGGGGAGCAACCATTTGATCCTTAGCAGAATCCTAGCAACAGTGCCGTGGTATGGTTTAACCTGGGGAGTAACATGAGCAATGCCAGTTATTTGAGTAGTAGGTTTTGAGAAGTTTTTTTTAAATTGGGCAGTAAAGGTGGTGGTATTTAAGTGGCTTGGGAGTGTTCTATTGAGGAACTATTCTTTAAGGCAGCAGTTCCTCAATATACCAACACAGAAACAAGAGACTGCTGGCAAATAAAAAAACTAATGTTTATTCAGTTTGTACTATTATTTTTGTCCTGTTTTTTTAGTAGGTTCTAAGTTTCAGACATTCACTTTATCCTGTTTTTCACTTTTTATATTAAGTTGTCCCATTCCTTCTTAAGTTCAAAAATATTGAGTGGCTACTGTATTTTCTGCTTGCTTTTCTACATGCCTAACTCCCTGTCTTAAAAAAATCATTTAATGTTAGTAATTTTATGTTAATTGTATTTCTTACAATGCTGTTACATGGAATGTCACATTATCTCTCCCTGTTGGTGACCATATTTTTCTTATGTTTACAGTACACTGCAACAGTGTTCTTCCACGTGACATACATTGGAACTGTCGCCTTAACAACATGTTTATGAGTCAGAAAACCATTGTGAGATAAGCAGAGTTGATAAAGGGACTTGCACCACTTACAAGCCTTATATTATGAAGTAAAAGTGAATCAAATGTTGCATTTTCTCTTACTCTGTTAAGTTTGCACAGCAAAATCCAAAGCAGATGAATTTTTATGATTTTGACCTGTCCTCTATATGCTTTCATCTGAAGTTTTGTAAATGAAGAGTTCATAAATTGAAGACAGACGCTGAGTTCATAAGTGCAGGTTGTCCATAGAGGGAATGTTTTAAAACACACAGGCCAGCCTGACTGTTTCAGTTTACAGACATTTAGTCTACAAATGACTTTGTAGTTTAATAAAACACAGCACTTTATTCAGACACATAGAACCTGAGGTTTAAAACTGAGAAGGGGTCAGAGATCTTTAAACAAATATTTCAACCTTGAAGACTTTTCTAAATCTCACTATAAAGAATGAAGTAGCTGCTTTTTAGTGCACTATAATTTGGTAAAAAAATTAGAGTTAACATGAGTGGGTAGAATTTAAACTGCAGTTGCTGCATTCTTAACAATAGACAAGAATGAAATGTTGATCAAAACATTTTAACACTGCTGAAGTGGGGCTATTTTCCACTGTTCCAATGTATATTTTAAAATACATATATATTTAGTGAATGCAGTTGATTATTTCATCTTGCATAAGGTTTATCTAAACCACATGTTTTGCAGTGGGTTTAAACCAGATTGAGCAGTGTGATAAGTCAGATCTCTGTCCCTAAAGCTAAAGGGGTTAGTGCGATTGTCTGAAATGAAGTCTGGAATATGCCAATGTGTATATAAAGTTCCTTGCAAACAAGCATTGTGCTGGATTGCCTTTCAGTGTGCCAAAAATATAAGATGTTTTCTGAACATAAAGCTATTCAAAGAAAAGTGAACTTAAGTCTGCAAAAACAGATTAAAATTTTATGAGATGAAAACTGCATTTTATTTCATTAAATTCGATTAGTATTCTTTGGTCATGATTAAGAAAAATGGGCAAATAAGGGTCAAATAGCATAGTCAGAACAGCGCAATGAGGCCTTATATGGGATTAGCTATGCAATAAGTGCAACATTATGCAGTGAGGTCAGAATGAGTGGGCATTTCACGGGTGAGAAGAGACTAGGTAACACAATGACTGAGACAAATACCATGACTATTCACGTGACATCATGAGCCCAGTAGCATGCATGTAATGTGCTCACACTGATGTGCATGTGCAAAGGCTAGTCCTGATACAGACTAAAGAGCAAAGTCCCTACTATTTTCATATTAAGAAGTAATGGGTGGATAGAACAGGCAACAGTGGAAATGCCAGGAGAAAAACACAGAAGACAAGAGGAAATGAAGAGTGGTATGGGGATAGGGGAGCAAAGACATTATTATTATTATTATTTATATTTTTGGGGGAGGAAGGAGGCCATTTTATTATATTTTCAGGAAAGGTAGAGGGAGAAGGTAAAATGAGGAAGGTATGCATAGGAAAGAAGGTATAAAGATTGCATCAATGGGAGACAAATCCACACAGCAGACAGATAAAGACTAACAGTGGAAGTACAGATACAAATAGGAAGGGGAACACAGAGGAAAGACACAAACAGACAGAAAGAGGGCAACTGGTGCTGGGGAGGACTGGACTACAAACTGTTCAGAGAAATGAAATACAAGGAAAGGAAACACTATGATGGAGGATAGACTGGAGTGATGGCTGACAGTCACACTGCACAATACCACACCAAACTTAAAGTCAGTCTAAACTGTGAATGCCCACATGGCTGATTCCAGCCATTAATGGCCCAATGGTCAGAGCCAGGCAGCTTTGCAACGCCACCAGTTGCATGAGATTGCACTCCAGAATGCTGATGTGAGTGCCCAGCAACCAGTAAAACCAAAGCCATCACCTGAATTTCTACCTCATGCCAGCTGAAATACTGGGATATCCAAATGATGCCTAAAGATGGGGCCCATACACCCTCCACCATAGACAAATCACCAGAGGGCAACAGGTAGCCCTTCAGGTCACCCCCTGCAGAATGATCTACATCACCCTGAAGGGAGTAAGCTTGAAGGCATTTAGGGACCCAGCAGGTGATGGTAAGGAAGACACAGGCTGGTATGACCATTGCTGCACCACACACACACACACACACACACACACACACACACACACACACACACACACACACACACACACACACACTGCCACAGATGACACGCCATAAAATATGAAAGTAAACAGCAAGTCAAAAACAACAAATGCCAAATAAATAAAATACAGTGTTAAACATAAAATAAAAAGCAGTTATAAGTTACGTATGTTACACTGGGTGGCAGTACAGACTCTGGAGGAATAAAGTGCTGTTATGAATGCAATTGCAAATCAATAACAATATAGAATCCTTACACACATTTAAAATGTAAGTATGTTTTCCATTTCCACACAGGGAAAGATTAAATGCCACCTAACCAATGACCCATGTGAGGGACAGTGGTAGATCCATAGCTACTAATTCTGGATCCCTATGCCATTCTCTGATCTGGCACCCCCTCAACATTTCAAGTTGAGAACAAAAAAAAGTCTTCAGACTCATAAGAATTTTTTCTTCTTTTTAAACTGTAGCAAACTGCTTCCTACATTTATAGCAAACTACTTCCTACAATCTAAACTGCACACACATCACTAAAGTGCTTCAGTCCTGACCACAAATGCACAAGGGGCCAGTTTTCATCTGCCAATTGTGCCCCCTAACACTTTTCATTGAGAGCAACTGAGAGCAACTGCCACTCTTCACCCCACTCTATTTACACTACTGGACATTTGCACATCCCTTGATTTGTAAACAGTGTGACGCAAGAAGCTGGAAAGTTGGACTGAGCAACCCCTCTGAATATGTAGTGTCCATCCTACTGGAGCTTTGCAGTAAGTGGCAGACATTGCCTACCAAACATTGCCCTGCATTGCCCTACATGGCACCAGAGAGAACATAGCATGAATACACCTCCACAGAATTCCAAACTGATTAGACGTAGAATACTGAAACATGATGGTAATACAGTGTCATGTCATTTGACAGCCATAATAAAGCATCACCTGACAGCCCATTAGATGCATACCCTTTGTATGCCAGGTGTAACTGACACAGGCAGGGGTGATGCAATGGTCAGTGTATGAGTAAGGTATGACAAGCTGTGCTGACAAGGGTGTTGTGCATTAATGACAGGGTGAATGGATATGGACATAGCAGTGAATGCTGTCCAGTCAGGCAAAGCAGATGATGACACTCAGGATGGTGGTGGCACACCTACTGTCAAGCCCAGTCTGAATCTCCAGCCCACTGATGTGAATCCCTTGTAATGGGGTGGACAGTAGAACAGTCCAACCCGCAGTTACAAGATATCTGACACATAAAGCAAAATAAAGTAAAACTGCATATAACTGAGTAAGTAATTAACAGCACTACAAACACTGACACTGAAGCAGTTGTCCAACAGGTATGAGCTTTAACATAATTTCCATAAACATATACTGATGCCTGGATAGTCAAGCTTGCCTCCTCTGGCATTTCAGCCTGTTTCTGTTTCTTATCAGGTGCTAAAAGACAGTAAAAAGGAAACATCCATGAGCACCAATAACTGCATATTGCAAAACAAGAAAGCTTACCAATCTATAAACAGCCACCAGCTACTACTACTACTTACCGTAGATGTTTGCTCCATCCGCCTAACCTCTTCTTCTTCTTCTTCTTTTTCACATTGGCATAGGAGGTCACACTGGCACCTCTTTAAGTCATTGTAACAATGCCAATACTGATCACCACCATGGGTGATGCCTGTGGTATCACTCACTATCCTGGCAAGGCAGTACCAGGCATTCAGCCATCTTGCACCGACGGCCTTCATAGGTGTTTCCAGCAGGCACTCATTTTCCCACCATTGTAAGACATAGAGAAAAACTTTAGTTTCCCATCTGCAACATGTAAGAGCCACTCCAGCTTCAATCCTTCCAGAAGCCATATCCACATTACTGGTTGATATCAGGATGGAAAGTTTACGAGATGCATTTTGCAAGAACCATGTGAGGTGTATTGATGGATTGCATGACAACACAGCATAGTCAAATGCGACTACATCATTACTCATCAAAAACATTCCAGCCCCAGGAAGAACCAGACATGCTGGGCACTAGATATCGGGTACAGTGCATGGTGAGGGATGTGTTGCAATGCACAAACCTTGCATCTGTTGATCACATGTGGTATATAGTGTATGGGGTGAGGTGGGGTAGGGGAGGCACAGTGGATAACCAATACAGGCTATAGTTAAAAATGTGGGGCAAACAATAGTTAAGATTTATTGTGCTTGTTAGTGAAGGCCAATAACAGGATGCATTTCACAATGCAGTCCATCCCCCCTGTTGCCCAAATGACATAACCACATCTGCAGAAGCTGTGTCCCCTGGAACCCATGTTAAACAAGCATGCACTATATTTGGACTCTTCCTCCCAAGAAGCACTACTCCCTCTTTGCATCACACACTCCTTTGTCTATCCTTAAACCCTCCTTCCACCTATGTGCCCATTGCCAATCCTTGTCACTGTGCCTTTCCCCACCTGTGCATATGATGACAGCTGTGCTCTTCTCTCACTGCTTTGTTACATTTGTATGTAATTTCTGATGCACACCATGGCCAGTCAATGCACTATACAGCATAGTCTGGGTGTAGCATTGCATAATTCAGTTTTAATTTTTGTTGCATCTAATCTAGTCCATATAGGTGGATCAGATGCTACCTCTTTGCCAGTGCTGTATTCTATTGTGCCCACCTTTGCCTTTCATGGTTTTCTCCTGCAACCAGTTCCTCCAGTGGATCCTCAACTGGCACATCCTCCACCACTGGCTAGGGTCTGTCTGGTCCTCCAATGCCAATCTCATGCAATAGATGTCTGCATTCCACCATGTTGTGTGGAATTTCATAGGCAGTGAAAATATTGCTGTAGATCCTTGGAGTATAATGCAGCATGCCACCAGAAAAAGCTAAGCAGAAGATGCAGGCCTTCATCAATCCAACCACACATTCAACTACCCTGCAGATCTGCAATAGTATGGTATTGTATTGTATCTCAACCATTCTCTGTGAGTTTTATATTGGTAACACAAGTCAGGGATCCAGATATCCAAGATCACCAATAAAATGTCCATGTGGGAAGTCACCCTCATATGAATCACTGGTATAGGCCAGATGTGTATCATATGTAGTAATCATGAAAACTGCCGAGATGGCTCTCAGAAAGTTGATGGAGTGGAAACTCTTCCAATTGATGTATCATTGTCTATGTGGACCAGGTAAGACCCTGATATTAATGTTGGTGTAACCAATGACCAATAGAACCTTGCAGAAACTGTCTATTTTGTAGAATGTTGGCATAGTGGTGTATCTGTTCTCTGCAATCCATAAGCCACATATGCTCCTCCACATTCTGTAGCATAACATCAAGGAAGTGGTGTAGTATTCATGAGGCAGATTATGTAATATGTCTGCAGTGTCCCTTGATGGCCTCTACAGGATCCCTGTAGCAAGGAGAGTCAATCAATTGTACACTTACCTTAGTGTCCATAGGCACAGGAATTCCACACATCCTATGAGATTTCATATGATGATGGCACAAGTCTACGAGTTCTCATATAGTGCTTCTGTCCACACAATAACATTTGACTATGTTCCTCTCATGGAGGTGAAGGCATGTTAAGTACAGTCAGACCCTTCTGTAATGTACAGAGAGATGTCATGCAACATAGTGGGCACTGGTTGTGAGAACATCTTCTAACATACACTGTTTAACTAATGTAGCTGCTACTCCTATTATATTAACATGGTCTTTGTCTCTATTCTCTAAGAAGACATGGTGTACCAACTTGTTGGTGGTCAGTGTTCACTCTGCAGTTGTTTTACATTTCTGCATGTTGCTTACCCTCATTTGCATTCACACTTGGGTTCATTACCATAAAGTTCATTATTGCCATATTACTATATGATCATTAGCATCTGAGGCTAAGTGGGCAATTTGGCCAGCTTGAGAGGCAGTGTTAGCTTTGTCTTGCAATCACCCCACCATGTACTTCATCACTCACTGTGAAATTTCCTCATACTCATTGCACTATTCTATTTGTTTTTGAATTCAAGCCTTTCTTTTTCCAAAGTGCCATTACAATCAAATAAACATTAGCTTTCAAACCACTATTATGAATGGTAACCTGTGAACATGATATTTAAGGTGGCTAGTCATCAACATTAGTTCAATTGTTTTATTATTATTTATTTACTAAGTGAACTGGACTGTTTGCAGTCAAACCCAGGTTATAGCATAATAACAAAGGTGATAAAACAAACAGAAGATGATATGATGAACATATAAGTTCTAAAAACCATAGCTTAACTAAAAATGTGTACAATGCAGATGCATAAAATGCATGAAAAAAAATCACAAAGCCAAGATATGCAAAGTTAAGTTCTCCGCTATATGCAGGATGCATTTCTACTGTATTTATTTCTAGTTTGTTTGATTGTTAATTGTACAAGACTGAATTCATATAATTTGGAAGCATGCAGTTTATGTGGGGAGCTTGTTGAGCAGTGAGGATTTTTCAGTGACAGTGAAATCACTAGCCCCTTAAGACTTAATAGCATAAAAATTAGTTAATGCCCATGCTAGTAGCACTGCATTGAAAATGCACACACATAAACACACACACACACACACACACACACACACACACACACACACACACACACACACACACACACAAATGGGTCCCCTTCAGATGGCTGAACTTTTAAAAGCTCGACTTTCATATGACCGAGACCATATAATCGAACTTTTAAAAGTTCAAATGGTCTGAATGGAGATCTCCATAGAGCACAGAACAGGAAGATTTCCCTTTACCGCAATGTAGTGTGATCTTGGAGATGGTATATTTAAATAGCAGGGGGTGTGGGTGGTGCAGCTTGCCCCCCCTGCTAGCACTGTTTAGTTTTTATTTTTTTTGTTTTTTTTTTCACATTTTCAAACATTTAAATATTCACTCGTATGGTCTTGGCCATATGAAAGTCAAACATTTGGATGTTCGATTATGTGAGGTAGACCCATATATATATATATATATATATATATATATATATATATATATATATATATATATATATATATATTTATGGGTCTACATAACATAATGTTGAATTTCATAACACAGACCATAGCATCGAAAATTCAAAACACTGAAAATCCAAAACATTGAAAACTCAGAACATTGAAAGTGTGCTTCATAACATTGAAAACTACATTGCACAAGTGAATAAGATCCCCTCCACCTACAACAACACCTAACAAACACACTTTCTACTACGTTCCTACACTCCCCCACCCCCCCCGTAAATTAAATATACCAACTCCAAGATCGTACTACAGTGGAAACTGTTTTTTTACACATTCATAGCTTTTTTTCCACTGCGGTGTGATCTTGGAGTTGGTATATTCAATTTATGGGGGGGGGGGGGTGCAGGGGGACTTGCCCTCCTGCAAAAATGTATGACATATACCCATATATACATATACATACACACACACACACACACACACACACACACACACACACACACACACACACACACACACACACACACACACACACACACACACACACATACACACTTAAAACATAGAAAATCCTTTACTGTAATAAGCACACATCACTGTGACTGGCTGTGGTGGTGCAGCAGTAGCATTGTTGCCTCAAAGCAAGAGGTTCTCTTGTTCGATTCTTGGCTGGAGTGCCTTCTGTGTGGAGTCTGCATGCCCTCCCCGCAGTCAAGTGGCATTCGAAAGACATGCGTGAATGGACGTGCCTTAATTGAAGGTTGGGTGTTGGGCTGGCACCTCTGCACCATAAAAATCTACTGCCAATCATTAGCAGACCGGAGTTCTGCTGTGGCAACCCCTAACCGGGAAAAGCCGAAACAACAACAACTGTGATTGGCTGTATTTAATAACAAAAGCCAAATTGGCTAAAATAATAGGCATAAATAAAACAAGTGAAATATTAGTGCACCTTTATTTATTTAGTAAGTTAGTTAGTTAGTTATTGCATGTGTTTATGGGGATTGTCCAAATTGGTGATGCAAGACCCCTTTTCAGTAGAGGCCTTAGGAGAAAAGCTCCATAACAAAACAGAAAAAAAAGTACATCAAAATTGAGCTAGCATGATAATTAGGTAAAATATTTTGTTCATGCTTTGCTAGATAGTTTTTGGCTGGGAACTAGGATAGCAGTCAATCATTACCTTACAAAAAGCACATGCTAGAAAGTGCACTACTGTAAGGTATAATAATACATACAAATTCAGCAGGACTGCACTTATTAAGGAAGGGTAGGAACTCTAATCTCCAACTCAGTTAATGTTAGTGAACAAGGTAGGCACACGTGCACAACAGATAAATGTGTGAAAGCATAGTGATACATGAGACAAAATAAATTGCATCCTTTGTACTTAGGACAGTGTTTTGGCTCATTAGTATGATCTCTCCCTTATAGCTGCAGAGCCTAGGGGTCGGTTTTGTCTTCCGGTCACTGTGTAGATGTTTTCTAGAGTACGTCTGCTTTTTCTCCCAAAACTGTGTAAAAGAGCCAGTCAGACCAGACTATTTATCTAGTTAACAGATAATAATTAAAATGGCAAAACGATTTATTGCCATCCAGAAGTATTTTATTGTAGTAAAAAAAATGAGTTAAGATTAAAAGTAAATGATTACTTTGCATTTATAAAACGTAATGACACGTATCAAGCTAAATACTGGAAATTTTGTTTTGAAAGGGAGCAAAATAATTTTTCCTAAGTGAAACATTATAAATATTTAGTAATCTTCAGCACATTAAACCTACATATTACAACAAGAAAAAATAAACACAAGTAGCTTTAGGTTTACTTTTAAAAATGAATTTCTCTCTCGTTTGCATTTATGGCTTCCTAATCAGGAACTTCTGTAGTCTCCTCCTCTTTTGATGCACTTTTTACTAGGCAGTAAATAGTTTTATGGAAGCATAGTTTCATGAAAGCATCTATGTTACCTAGACAGAGGGATAGATATCATTCTTGTCCATTTACACATTCGTACATTACACAAAACAGCTGTTCATATCTCTCAAATTCTTTAACACAAGCAATCTGGACAAAGACAAAAATAAGGTGGAATGGTCCAAAAATAGAGACATATTTTAAATATTACTCTTATAAACTTAGATAGTTGCTAGAATAATAAATTTTGAATTAGCATGCATTTTCTGAAAGATATGAAATTTGAAACTCAAATGTCTGACATTATTTTGTGACTTCAATCATCAATTTGCCATAAAATCACAAATGTTATAAAGACTAGACCAAAAATATGAAGCAAAAATCTGGACATTATGTGAAAATGTGGACACCTGAGAGGTATAGTTGTAATGGTGTGGACTCTTCATAAATGTAGTACACACAAATCCATTCTGTGCACATCATATAGTATGCCACTAAATTTGAGGTGTTGTTTACAGTAATGGCATGCAGTGTACAGGTATGCAGAGTACACACTGAGTATTACATGCAAATTACCTCAGAGAGCAAGAAGCACAGTTTGGCATGACAATGTTATGCAACACATCCAGGTATAGCAAATTATTAAGGTATAATATACCTTACTAAGTAGCTCTTGTTAGCATGCTCACAACTTTCCTGTTTTTTTTTCTAATCCACTCATATTTATCCCAATATACTGTATAGTGATACTTTTTCACCAAATAGTCTCAGTTATTTCTGAGATAACACATTCCTGGAATGCAAGGAGGCCACACATAGAACTAAAATGACATCTTATATATACCATTGCACAGAGTTAGATATGATTTTTTTTTTGTAACTGTGTAGAAGCTTTGCACACATATTAATATGGACAATATCTAATAAGGTAATATGCTAATAATAACTGGGTTGAATGGGAGTTGGGATTTACTTCCAGATCACCAGGTTTAATCCTGAGGGTAAAGACCAAGGGATCAAATGCTTAGGCCTTGAGAAAATAAATCGTGCATAATTCCTACCCAAACAAAATGTTATATCTAATATGCCATAAGGAGCAATTTGGGAGTTTCTTTTGTTTTTATATTTTTTTCTGAGATATATGACTAATTAGGGTGCAGTGCAAAATATGTGTCAGTACTCACATGACATAGAAGCTATGTATATGTCTGATTCTAAATTTTAAAAAAGATTAGAATGGGTGCAAAGGAAATTGGTAGTAATTTAAAACATTTATTCCATATCTTTTTAATATCTGGGATCAAAGGTTCACTTTTTTTTCCTATTTAGCTATGGGAGTTTTGCTTCCACACACCTGCCTTAGAGTTTTGAAGTGTTAAACTTTCAGGCCAGATGCACTTTCAGGACATTTGCTAATCGTTTCAACATAATTATTGGCATGGTATAAGTAAGCAATCATACCCTATAACATGGGTATTATAGGGGAAATAATGAAACATCCAAATGTATTGTGAGACCTGACACCATAAGGAAAGGGCATTTCCAACCCTGAAAATTCGGGTTCAGGCACCTAGCTAGTGTGACATTCCCTGTGGTACATTTGGTTGGGGACACATGGCTGAAATGACATTCAGCTGCAGAGAAATGTTGTTGGGAATTCCCTGTGGGCAAACAGAAGAATGCAGTGCCCTGCACACAACTTCATTAACTAAGTGCACAGGGGGGAAATAATGTCCATGGCCCACAAGGCAACATAAGACAGCAGTCAATATGGCAAGCATCAGCAGCAGGCTGGCCAATGGGCATGTCAGTTACAGTAACAATGCAGAGCACAATTGGCAGCACCTTTCTAAGCAATAGAGAACGATACCTGAAATGCATACTGGACCCTAAATGTGACTACACTAGCATGCAGGATATTCTCCATGCTGTAGCACACTTCTACATGTTGTGGTTACATAATCATGTACTGTACACTGAGCACAACACTCATTAGTTCTTCTGACCCCCATGTACTTGGTTATCAAAACTGTGGGCAAGGCAGTGTTTGCTTCTCTTTGCCCACAGGGAATTCACAAAAAGCCATGTCTCTCTGCACCTAAATGTTACTTCAGTCATGTGTCCGCAACCAAATGTACCACAGGGAAATGTCTTGCTGCCCATGTGCCTGAACCCTGAAAATTCATTATTTCCCGGCAATACCTATGCTACAAGACATTATTATACTTAGCAAATGGTCTTTGTATTTGTTTAGTTTTATTTTTTTCTGTTTTAAAGGATGTTTTTGTTTATTGCTTGATTTTGTCTAGACAATGTTGTCTCTCCTTGTTTATTTACAGTAGAATATTTCAATTATTTTACTTTTAGAAATGATTAAGTAATAGTCAATATATGCATCACAATTGCATGTGTCTGTATCCTTGAATGTGTGTGTGTGTGTGTGTGTGTGTGTGTGTGTGTGTGTGTGTGTGTGTGTGTGGTATTGTAGTACTTACCTGACTAGAGATGTGACATTCTAGTTTGCATTTTATTGGATGGAACATGTCTTTTTTTAACAATATAGTACTACTCTGTGAAAATAAGCAATATTTTGAAATACCACAAGTGTGCTTTACTGATTAGAGCTATGGCATTTTGTATTGCAATTTATAGCAATTGACAAACAACATGCAATGTCTTAAAATAATTCGGAGAAGCAATATTGGACACTATATTATTTTTCTGTTTGATCAGATGCAACCATCTGTTTTGCATTTTATCACATGAAACATATATGCTAACAATCTAGCATTATTTTCTGGTAATAAATACAATACCCAAACCATAGTTTCTTGACTGGAGATATTACACTGAGGAATTCTACTGAACTTGTAACATTTCAGATTGTACTCTGTAGCAACTGAGAATTTGAGAATTAACTTGCACAAAAGAAAAATATTTTTTTTCCATGCTGAAACTGTTGTTTTTTTTTTTTCTTTCCTTTTTTTTCTATTTCAAACTACTGTGGTTTGATGGCTGTCAAAGTAGTTCTCAGACTGTGACAGTTCAGTCTAATAGCTTCCTGCGTGGATTATGCAGCCAGAAAGAAGTTGTTCCATGAAATGATCCAGTCTGTAAGGATTCCGTATTGCTTTGTTTTTCCTTCTAACTGTTCATTACACAGAATCAATGGCTAGCCATTTTGGTGGTTTGACCAGTCATATTTCAGGCTTTATGATGCTTTGGTTTGTGTGGTATCTATCTATGAGTGCTACAGTTACTGATGTACCTTGGCATATAATGTTTTTGCAAGGAGATAACCCCCTTCTGCAACTCCCCCTGCCCTTACTGCATTTATCTACTTCACAGCTGCATGACAGTGAGGGAAAAGTAAAACAAAAAAACACTACAGTGCACAGCAGGCTCACACAACCCAAATGCAGGTGGCTTTGACATGATAAAAAAAAAAAAAAATCTGCAAAAAAAGAGACTCACTAAACATACAATTATTAAAGTGTAGGATACCTTGTTATAAATAGTTTTTCAACTGTCAGCAGGGCACTTTTTGCAGAGTAATACTGCCTGTTGAAAACAAGTTTTGCATATGTTAATTAGTCATAAAATTGTTTTTGCTTAAGTTTTGCTGAATCAAAACAGGATAAATGAAAAATACACTGCGAATGATATTGAATAAATTGCATTTCAGTTTCTAAAGTAATAATAATATGAAACAGAATCGCAACACTCTTGCAAAGTAATAAAGGTATTGTACTATGATTTGACTGTGAAATAAAATAAAGGAAAAGACAATGGGATGGATTCCAAAAGAACAATGCAACCCTCTGGACTACACTGAGGAAAAAACAAGAAACCCGCAAGGCAATGTAATGCATTAATGAGATTCAGTGGCGAATTATCATGTAGACAAGCACCATTCACTAAGAATCAAAGTAGAATTTAAAAGTGCCAATAATTATGTTAAACTATAAAGGCTAAAAGAAAAGCACATAGTAAGCTAAAAGTAACACTTCAAAGGAAATAGTAGTCCCCTTTGGAAATGACATTGTTTTCTAAAATTACACATACATATGTCGCAGATGGTTAACAGTTACATGTGTCTGTTACATAATGGAGATGAATGTCCAAAATGAAGACAATGCAATTATTTAGACAAAAAACTGACATTGTACAACATAAGTATGAGCTAATACAACTTTAATATGGAGACACATAGATATGTTAAATGTTGGAATAATGCATGTTCTGCTGGAGAGCTGAGGGTATTAAAAATCAAAACTGTTTCATTGATGTGGCATGACATGTTACACTACTAGCATTACATTAGACAGGTATCTACAAAATTATGTGGGGAGTGGGACATCTAGGGGAACCCACACTACACATACCCCAAGGAATGCAAGAGACTGGACAGTAGAAGATGGGTGAAGATAAACAGGAATTACACACATGGAAGAAGGGAATGCAAAGTCAGAGGGAGGGTCAGCTGTGCATGGGTATTTTATGTCAGGAATAAGACACTTTTTGTAGGGGAGAAAAAAAGATTGGTGAGTTGTTAGTAAATAGTAGACTAAAACTGGGTTGAGAAAAAACACACAAGATAAAGGACACCAAAAACATATGACAGGGATATACATTACAAAAGGACAGGATGTGACACACATATAATAAACATGGGAAGGTAACAAAAAATAGGAGGGGGTACAACCTGCACATGGCCCACCATGTTAACAAAGGTAAAGTAGTGCACACATGCACAGAATATCAGTGCTGTGTTGTAATCAGCTGTGTGTTACCACCTTACTAGGGTACCAGGAATGACTGATGGCATGGTATGTGGATCAATACCTGTCCAAAAAGGATACCACAAGACAGACACACCCATGTATAACTGTAAACATGCCCTAGGTTTACAGCTCTGGACATGTGCACAAATGGCAGAGGCTGTAAGTAAGGCTGATCCAGACACATGCAGGATCACAGATACAGAAGTGAAGATGGAACCAATTAACTCTACAAGTGGAAGGCAAACATCTGTCTAATAGGCCACACTGCAAACCTAACATTTACTGACATACACATTAGTATTTTGTTAAAGTAGCAGCAAAATTCTTCTGTGGTAGCAGAAAGTCATAACTGCATAATACCAGAACCTGCAGGAAATATTACTGAAATAACAGAACTTCATATGCCATCCACAGGCAATAATCATATCCGCTGCATGTACCATACACTTGTGCATGTTTACCATCCCTGCAGTATGCATGCAGCTGTACATCAAAAATATAGTGTGTGATGTATGACACCACAAAGACAGGACTATATAATACCTGCAAGCTAAATAAGGTCACCTGTTTCATTTATGTGACACACATGAGTAATGAACACATGTGACATTCTACTGCAACTGTGGTGCAAACAGTATCAGCTGCCTTTACAAACCTAAGTTGTTGCTGCTACAACAAACTACATCTGCAGGTTTGCTATGGAATTGTCACCCCTACTTGCAGTCATAATTCATGCATGAATGCTCAAATGCCACACCTATTTGTGTCATATGTGCAAGTAATGATGTGCATGTTTGACTACCTTTAAGGTTAGTCTTCATAACTGCATGAGTAGACACAAATTTACAACAGGATTGTGTCTATCCCTATATTTACCATAAGAAAGCAAAGAAAGACCAGAAACAACACCCCTGTAATGTGACTCATAACCTCTCAAATTTAAACAAAGACACATTCATTTCATACATAAAATATTATAAATGGATTAAGCAAAAGTACCTACCACTCAGTGACACTATACCTCACTTCAGTAATATATTCCTAAAATTCCTAAATGAACTGGCCTAAATTAGAAAAAAAAAAGTCATGGTTATCTACTGGGTGGGGACACTGCCTCCCAACATATACTCTTACAAAACTTTACAGTCTAGGCCTTGGCAATTCTTCTCTATCCTGGTTTTCTAGTTACCTCTTTAACAGACTCCAAGCAGTAAAATGGCTCACTGACATCTCATCCTTTCTCCTGGTTGCAGTTCAAATCCCAGAAGGATCTATGCTGGGACCTATCCTGTTCAGCATCTTTGCTAATGACCTTGCTCTATCCAGTAAGAATGCTACCTTAGTACAGTACGCATATGATTCTACCATCATCTGTTCAGCAAACAACCTTGAGTGCCTACAAAAACTGACCCAAGAATCTTTCACATTCATAGGAAACTGGCTGACTACTTCCCAGCTATTTCTAATCCCTAACAAAACAAAACTCTTCACTCCCAAAAACCTTTCAGTAAAGAAAGCATCCTTCACTATTACCTTTTCCAACAATACCAAAATAGAACTTGTCACACAAGCCAAACCACTAGGAGTTGACATAGATGAAGACCTAAAGTTTGATTTTCATATTCAACATACAGTTAAAAAATACACCAAAAGCTAGACATTTTCTATAAGGCAAAACCCTATCTATATATCACTGTAAAATGTCATATAACCACCACCCTCCTATTACTTGCTGTCCTCTACTTGGCACAAATATTGACCAACATCAAATTAACTCAACTAAATAAACTCAAGCAGTGCTACAACAAGGTTGCAAGAATTATAGCCAATCCCCCCCATAGATTGCATTACTGTTTGATCTTCAGACACCTCCAGTGGCTTGAACTACTTCACCAACTCAAACACTCCCAACTCCATTTTATCCACAGTTTAATAAACAAACCAAATGGTTGTCCATCTCTGGCCAACCTTGTACAACTATACAATAAACCCAGAAGCTTGTACTCCTCTGACAAAGACCTCCTACATATATCAAAGCCTAATAACTCTGCAGGCTGTTCCCTCTGCTCCCATAAAGTGCCAAAAACCTCCATCCCCCTCACACTAAGACAGGACTGTTCACTAAAGTCATTCAAACTATAACTAAAGTCTTATTTGTTCAACTCCTGTCTCTACAAATGTGCTGCACCAGATTACCACATCACTCCTCTTTAGCCTCATCACTGCTCAACTCCCTCCATATCCTCTTCTTCCTGCTCTGTAACTCACCCTCTTTCCCCCCTTGTGTTACACTCCTTCACCCTCAACTACCCATGTCTTCTATTTCTCAGATTTAGCTCTCTCACCACTATAACTTTTGTAAGACATATTTCCTTCTGTTGAAAATAAAAACAATATGGCTGTGTATATATTTTATCAAATCTGAACTGCAGTTCTCCCTCTTTTGGAAAAAAAGTTGTAAAGACTTGTAAGACTTGGAAAAAAAGTTGTAAAGAGGTGTACCTCACTAAATGAATCACAGGCCTAAAGCAGATGCCATATGCTGACCATCTAAAAAAACTCCAGCTATACTCTGTGGCATATCGTCTACTCAGAGGCGATCTCTGCTTAACATACAAGGCCATGTCAAACTCTGAGCTGTTGGACATGCTTCACTTAAAGAAATCCCAATCCCTCAGAGCCACATGCTCCAGGGATCTAAACCTTGTCATCACAATGAACTAAACATGCTGGAGGGATAGGTTCCTGACCCAGAGACTCCCCATACTCTGGAATAGACTGCCCATATATGTCAAGCAGAGCACCTCCTTAGCCCTCTTCAAAAGGAACCTTGATGATTGGATGGGAGATAGGAAATTCACCCCGGGGATCATGTCAGTCACCCTACTAGACAGGGGTCCAGAGAAGTAAATATTGTGGGAAGAAATATTCAGGGAATTGTTATGGCTAGGCTTGCATAGGCACTAGGGCCAATAGCCTAGTACCAGCCTATGAACCTATGAACCTATGAACCTATGACTATTGTGTATTATTGCCTTTCAAATGTTAGCGTCACTCTATCACTGTTGTTTGTACATCAGAGCCTTTTTACTTAGGCCTCCACTGAAGATGGATCCTGTGTCTAGTCAGACTTTCCCAGTAAACAAAAGCAACGCATTAAACAAACAAATAAATAAATAAATATTGTCTTGTATGACTCTGCTTGATTTGGGAAATAAGCCCTATTTAACTGCTTGAAAAGGGAGGCATGAACTTTCATAGTTCTGGTCATCACCTGCCTAGTATTTTTCCTATGTTCTTATGTTCCTATGAATGTGACTGGTTAAGTACAGAGCATCTAATGCATGGTAGCCATTGCGGGGCATGTGCATAGACCATATGGATTATATGTAATGTGACATCAATAGCTACATACCACACATCCACGTGGCAATCTGTAACACATCACACGGAAAAACCTTAACTGACTGTAATAGGTAAGCACTTGCATATATGCTGCAGAATAATCTCATTGTATGTTAAATGGATATATGACAACATATAAGGCACATTAGAGTGGAAATGTGACACATGACACAGTACTGTATAACAGTAACAGATATGCTAGAAAACACTTGTGTAGCAATGCGTCATAAAAAGAAAAAACATTTTGTATACTCATATGTACAGTCATGCAAACTCACAGGGAAAGACATCATGGCTGCAAATATGTGACAAAACAATCCGACATATGTTGGGACAGGAAGCATGAAATGTATGTGCAGAAAGAAAATGCCACATCATACTAGTGATAAAAAGACGTGTACAACACACAATGCAGTGCATGGTCTTAAGAACTGCTGTGAATGCATCATGCAGCAATCTGCCACCACATTTCGAGGACAAATCATGTTAACAAGTATAAGTTGAACATAAAGAAATGTTACAGTGTATCTTATACATAATGTACACCATATCAGGCTGCATACACAAACATGATGTGCATAGAGAAATTGTAGTACAACAAACTATGAAAGGTCAATGGGGCCACAAAGACACACAGCCATGTGAAGACAACATGTACCTGTAATATGGCACAGAGCAGCTTGGCAGAATGCCTTGCATTGTGGACAACGCAATCTGTGGGGATGCAAAATCCACTGATGTGATGAAGTATACTGAAGTAAGAGGAATGCATGCATACATAAAGGTGCAGGAGATGAAGTATACTGAAGTAAGAGGAATGCATGCATACATAAAGGAGCAGGAGATGAAGTATACTGAAGTAAGAGGAATGCATGCATACATAAAGGTGCAGGAGATGAAGTATACTGAAGTAAGAGGAATGCATGCATACATAAAGGTGCAGGAGATGAAGTATACTGAAGTAAGAGGAATGCATGCATACATAAAGGTGCAGGAGATGAAGTATACTGAAGTAAGAGGAATGCATGCATACATAAAGGTGCAGGAGATGAACTATACTGAAGTAAGAGGAATGCATGCATACATAAAGGTGCAGGAGATGAAGTATACTGAAGTAAGAGGAATGCATGAATGCATAAAGGTGCAGGAGATGAAGTATACTGAAGTAAGAGGAATGCATGCATACATAAAAGTGCAGGAGATGAAGTATACTGAAGTAAGAGGAATGCATGCATGCATACATAAAAGTGCAGGAGATGAAGTATACTGAAGTAAGAGGACTGCGTGCATACATAAAAGTGCAGGAGATTAAGTATACTGAAGTAAGAGGAATGCATGCATACATAAAGGTGCAGGAGATGAAGTATACTGAAGTAAGAGGAATGCATGCATACATAAAGGTGCAGGAGATGAAGTATACTGAAGTAAGAGGAATGCATGCATACATAAAGGTGCAGGAAAAATGCACATAAATGCTGAACATGTGAGTGATGTGCAAATTAACCCAATGACCACAGTCATATAATTTGTTCCTGATGTACATATAATCCAACAAAGAGAATCAGCGCAGAAAAGGGAAAAAACTCCCACGTGAACCATTGTTAGCAATACAGGTGTGTATGGTTGGATGATAGTACTAAATGAAAGGGGAATATATCTGCACAGAACACCAAAGTCAGTGTCAGGAAAGGCAGACATGGCACTTGACATACTAAAGGAAAGCACATTTTCTCTAATACACTGCCTGAAATCTGGCAGCATCCACTGGAAAAATAAAAATCCACAAGTAAATATTTAAAAAGTCTGTGAAAAAGGTATTTCAAATAATGAAACTGCAGCCAAAACTACATGTGCATAAGGAGTATGCAGATGTGAACTACATCCGCTTCACAGTGTCACAGTGAGATACTGTGCATGTGCTAAGGTAGAGAGTAGAAAGGTCGATGAAAATGTTCAAGGAGCTGTTTAAATGCCTTGTTTCGCCTTAAAAACTTGAAGTAAAAGAAAAAAATATTTAGAATGTTCAAGAGTGTTACATTCAGCACACAGGCTAACTAAAATGAGCTAGCAGCATGCTGAATTAATAGCTTTCTTATTACCTTTAGGCAGAAGAGTATACTGAGTATTTGCTGTTCCGTGTATACCTATGCAATCAGTTGTGATAAACAATCAGCACATTTATTTGTTTATATTTTGGTGACTGAGTTAGTCACAGTAGACTAGTAGCCTCTTTTCATGGGAGACCTGAGGTGGTATTTATGCTATTAAGGGAAATTTATCCAGGACATTATGGAACTGCCTCTTGTGCAATACACGGATATGGTTTGCCACATGGTCAGTTGCACAAGCAAGTGCACACAGTTTTGTGCCATGATTGTACTGTGACCAGTCATGTGCCTGTAACAGCGACCAGTCATGTGCCTGTAACAGCTTGCATACATCTTCAGACACACATTATGCACGCACTCAGGTCATTGGACCACAGTTACCAATATGACTCAGTCATAGTCCATGTGGGAGTAAATGACCTGAGACAACCTCCCTAGACTATATGAAAAGAGACATCATGGAGCCCTAGGAATATGTGTCTCAGGCTGGTATCAGCCTAGCATAGAACAGCATTTTACCTTCTCCAAGGATGATGCCACAATACAAACAAAAGCTGATTGACTTTAATAACTGGCTTAGTTTTTTAATGTCATTCTAAGGGGTGAAATATTTGTCAGCATGGAAGAAGATGGCCAACAGACCATGATGTTTTGCCAGGGATGGTCTGCTTTTGAATATTAGCATAAACATTGTCTTCCCAAATAGTGCCTTTTTTAGGCAATGCCAAACTGAAAGTACCTCCGATATAGCCCACCAAAACCAAGAAAATCTAAAGGTATTACTGCTCAATGCTAGGAATCTAACCAAAAAACTCCACTCCTTAGAAGCTCTCTTTACCCTAGAAAATGCTGATGTCTGTGCGATCACTGAGACATGGTTTAAAGCCATGGACAGCACACTAGCAGTGCAAGGTTATAATGCCAGCCACACATTTAGGCCAGCTACTTCACAGGCATGGACTAAATGTGGAGGTGTCTCTATTTACATCAAAAATAAATATACTTCAAGGCTGGTCAAACGGGGAAATGCACTTGAGCTACTCAATATTCAAATTACTATAGGAAAAATCCAGTACCACTTCCTTGCAAGCTATAGGTTCATAGAGTAGTACTAGACTAACTGCCCTTGTGGGCCGCTTTAAGCCTAGCCAATTACCCCCTGTGAGAATCAAGTCCTGCACCTTGTGTCTGTAAGGTAAACACCTTAACCACTATGCCAGCCTCCCACCCTGGGTCCCCCTCCATGACCCAGGAAACCCATACCATGTATTTAAACTTGTTAGAAACACTAAACATCCAATCCAATACCATATTCATGGGTGACTTTAATTACCCCTCTAGTAACTGGGAATCCTATACGACACCAAATGTATATGCACAGAGATTCCTGGATTTTGTAAACACAAACTCCCTGGACTAGATAGTCAATACACCAACCAAGGGTGCAACCATACTGGATCTGGTTCTCACTAATATGGGAGAATGCTGCACACCCCCTACTGTAATGCCTTCCCTGGAAAGGTCAGTCCACAAAATGGTCTCCTTTGAAGTAAAAATAAAACCTGGAACCCCCCAGCTAAACCTGGAATATTCAGGAACTATTCTAAGGCTAACCTCCTGCTATTGAGAACCTGACAAAATTTCAAGCCCCCATAAACCTTAAGAACACTGATTCTTATGCAGAACTGTTCACAGAAACCCTATATAAGCATGTTAATAGCTGAATAGAGGCAGCTGTACTCACCAGGAAGAAGTACAGAACTAACTCAAAAAACAAGCCACCATGGTAGAATCAAAAACTCAGTAGGCTGTTGACAGGAGAAAGAAAATCATGGCAAAAATTAGGAGATGCAGCACCCAGCAGGATAAAAGCACTCTCATCAAACTAAACAAACAACCCAGAGGACAAATAAAGTCTACCAAAGCCAAATTTGAGGTAAGTTTGGCCTCCCAGACCAAGGGCAACGACAATGCATTCGTTAGCTATGTCCACAACCTCAAGGGCAATACACAGTTGTGTGCAGAGCTCATTGTAAATGGAGTCACCTATACTGAGCCAGAAGATATAGCAAACCACCCGGCTGAAACTTTATCCCTCTCTCTCCCTCTCAACCTTCCCTCAGAAAATATCATCAAATATAACTCCCCTGGCCATCACTAGGGAACAGGACCTCTAAGACCAAGAACACTGCATCAATGGGCCCAGACAATATCCCAGGATGCCTTTTAAATAGCATAAGACATGACCTATCAGGGCCTCTGGAATTACTATTTAACTGTAGCCTCCAAACAGGCTCCGTGGCTCATGAATGGAGAAAGGAAGCAGTCAACCCCATCTCCACAAAGGTGGGCCATCTAAAGACCCTGGAAACTACAGACCCATAAGTCTCACTAGTCTTATATGCAAAGCCATGGAAAGAATTATCATGGAGATGATCAACAGAGATATAGTAAACCTCCAGACACTGGACCCAACCCAGTTTGGTTTCATCAAGAGCAGGTCATGCCTACTCACCCTGGTGGACTTCTTTCACCAAAGCAATGGATGAGGGCAAAATCATTCACATTGCCTACCTTGACCTGGCTAAGGCATTTGATACAATACCCTACTCGGGCATTGTTGACAAACTCTAAAGGTTAGGTACAAACCCATACGTCAGCCGGTGGATAGCCAACTGGCTCACAGATAGGACACAGGAAGTTAGAATTGGGGAGTCCACATCTACAAAGAGGCCAGTCACAAGTGAAGTCCCTCAAGAATCAGTCTTTGGACTGCTCCTTTTTTGCATTTACTTCTCAGAAGTCAAGGCCAATGTCAGTGGTCTCTGACTGACTAAATTTGCAGATGATTGCAAATTAGGAGCTGTCATTGAATCTCGCACTGACACAAATGTTCTCTAGAAGGGGCTGACACAGACAAACAACTGGTGTCAGAGCCATGCTCTAAAACTAAATGTCAGAAAATGCATAATAGTATCCTTTAGGACGTCATCCATCCCTGGTAACTATCATATTGACAACACACCCCTTAGAACTGACCCAGTAGTCAGGGACTTAGGGACACACACAAATAGTAATCAAGCCTTTGATCATCACATGAATACAGTCCTGAGGAAATCATTTTATGTTGCTCAAACTATAAATAAAGGTATGGCATCTAAGTCCAAGGAAGTCATTGTTCCACTGTATTCGACATTCATCAAACCTATCGTCAAATACAATGCCTCCTTTGGTATGTATTTAACCAGGCATATCCAACAATTGGAACATCCACAGAGGTTCCTCACTAAAAGAATACAGGGCATAAGTAAGCTATCCTATGAAGACTGCCTCAAGACCCTATACCTGTATTCTGTCTCCTACAGGCTTTTGAGGGGAGATCTATGCCTGAATACAGGGCATTGTCAGACCCCACTCTGATGGACCTCCTGCATATCCACAAAACAAACAGCACCAGAATTACCCATTCTAAAGACTTAAACCTTGCCTGTGATATAAATAGGACTTGCTGGAGAGATATGTATATATCCCCAGAGACTACCCCGTCTATGGAACAGGCTCCCTGTCCATGTGAAGCAGAATTCCTCCCTAACCCAAATGTGCAACTTGGACAATTGGATGGGAAACCAGAAATTAATCCTTGGTTTGGCACCTTTGTCTCTAATGGACACAGGTAACCTGTAAATGGTTCATCTCCCAGGTCCATTCTTACACTTATCAAGGGTATCAGAACCTGTCAGAGATTTGGGATGCATGGCTAGGCATAAAAAGGTCCTTGTGGTCATTAGCCTAGTAAACACATATGAATCTATGAGCATCCACACATTGCCTCCACTTGGCCACATTCTCTCCTACAGATGGCTGCTTTCCATTGAAAAATTATTTTACCACAATTCTCAGACTCATATGGGGTAGTTGCCCAAGGTCGTCTTCTTGACCAGTAGCTGATGGTCCACTTCCACAGACTGGTTGAGTTCACTTGCCCTCCCTCTCACTGGAAATATCTCAGGATAAAGGAATGTCACCATCTGAAGTAAACAAAGTAAACTCAACTGCAGTGTCCTGTGTGCCTTTTGCTGTGCTACCTCTCTGTACCACATTATGCTATCAGAATCAGTAGACAAGTCTTGTGAGGAAGTAGGAAGTAGACAAGCTACAAAGACAGACAAACATGCAGCACACATTACACGTGTGCATATAAGAAGACATACGTTAAAATACATTGAAAGCAAGGCATAACACTCTATTTTACAGTAATGTAATCCTATATGTACCTGGTCATCCTATTTGTGGCCTGGCAGCGTGAGAAGGATGGGTAATATATGACATCATATACTGATGCGACAAATAGGGGAACACTTATCTGCCATGTTGCCACCTGTATCGCCCTGGCATGTTCTATAGGAGTACATGGCCATGGAAGACACGCTGTGCAACTTATGTTAATATGTGCTACATATGACCTAAAATGTAAAAAGATTTTTTTTTGAGCATGATATGCACCCCTGCTTCACTCTGACAGCCATTCCAGTACTCCATGTCCATCACCAAGTGAAATTTCACTCCTGGACTAAGCTCAAAACATGACCGGTGCCAATGTGGAGCCTAAGAACTTCCTAGAAGGTCAGTGTTATCTAATCACTGGCAGAGGGTTTTCACTTTAAAGCCTGTACTGGTTTCCCCAGTCTCTCTTTGGTTGTGTGGTGAAGTCATAAGAGGCAGACATGCAATAAGAATGTGTGACGTCTCATCCCATCTCCATGAACGTCCATGTTCCCATCCTAATCCCGACTTTTTTAGATTATGCCCTCCCTTACACTGTCCCCAGCCTCTGCCAGGGATATGATGTGGAATGCCCATGTAACCATCCACCCTCCCTGGGATAGACACACCTTCCATACCTCCCAGCTGCTCCATCAGTCACCTGAGCTGCAATCAAACCTCTGGGTAGGTGGTATGCAACACAGTCTAGCTGCGGTCTGATGAAGCAACTTCGGCTGTGAAAGCACTTACCACTTTGTACTTTGCTGTGATTAAACATTTGCTGTGTGTTATCTTGGTGCATTTTTTACTTTTTTACTTTTTACCTAGCTGCGGTTTTGTGAGACGGTCTGCATAGGGCATCTGTTTGAGGCCGGTATTACTCTTTGTGAGGTATGTCTGTGGCCTTTCCAGTTGCTGTAGATGTCTTGTGAGGTATATACCACATGGGGCATTGTACTCTATAATGGGTTTTATGTGTGATGAGTAGAGGGGAACACTGACCTATATTTCCCTGGATGACAAACCTTTTGTGAGGAGGTGTGCCACGTAGACAGATTACATGACTAGTGTGGCACTGTGATTATCAAAGGGGAGACTACTGTCCACCTGTGTCCCATGGTCTCTTATCACACTTTCGGTGTTAGGTAGACTACCACCTATGTGGTAGTTCATGGGTATGGAGGTTTTGCCAGAAGGGATGCCAATGCAGTTTCAACATTGAGCTTGAGTCCATGGCTTTGTCACCAGGCATCTGTCGCAGTAAATATGACCCTTTCTCTCTCTCTCTCTATATATATATATATATATATATATATATATATATATATATATATATATATATATATATATATATGTATATATACACATACATATTAACATCCATTGGTGTACATATAGATATACATATAGGCACATATGCAGTCCACCTTTCATGGTGGGAATATCAATTATGCGAAGGTTGTGAGGTATACAGTTATGTAATAATATTGCACAGTGTTGTGTGGAATGCATTGAAGGTGTTCTCAGCCCATGTAGCTTTAGCAAGCCTCACTGGCTGCAACACTGCAAACCTAGCAAATCATACCCACAGCGTTTAACCACCACATGTCATATACCAGCACTGTATGCTGTCTTGTTTGCCACACACTACAACCTACATAGAAATATGCACATAACAACCTTCACCAACATATATATGTCCACCCTTCACAAACAGTTGCAGTACGTCCCTTGCTCTATGCACATGTACAGATGCTAATATATCTGACACAGACTGATCTCTGCATATGTATGTGCCATTTACACACACGGTCCACACAGTTGTAAGTCCGTGGACCTCACGGCTGACCTGTTGGGCCTTGCTGCAACATGAACAGGTGTCACATGTGAGCACACAGTAATATTAGAGGGTGTATATATAGCTGCAAAAGCTAGATTAGCATACTAGCCTGGTACAACTGTTGCCAATGCTAAGCTACACAATAATATGACTATCATGCATTTGTTACTCTGTCACATCCATGTTTATATAACTGTATGCGCTACTCCCCCAAACAGACATTGTACACACTACTGTACAGAACACAGATAACATGGATCAGATGTTTGACATTTAATGCTGAACTACATATGTCATAGTCATATCCCACTGCACACAGCTACACACTGATTTCTCCATGGCAGTAGTTATGGGGAGCATCTGTGCATAGATACGTACAGCTGCCACATATGGATGATTCAAAGTATGTAGAGTACTCTTCTAAAACTTCTATTACATGCCAGTAAATACATATCTGTTACATATTTCCTTTGTATGTGTTTGTATTTGTCAGTTCCGTGTGTTTTGTATTTTTTTTTAATATATATATTTTTTTAATATATTATTTTTTTAATATCTTTTTTTTTCCTGTTGCTGTTGCTCTTGTTGTAGATGTCAGTGTCTGTCTGTCAGTCTGTATGTCTGTGTCTCTCTCTCTCTCTCTTGCTCGCTCGCTCGCTCTCTCTCTCTCTCCATAGCTGCAATGAAATGATTGCATGTGTGGACAGCAAGTACAGCCTGCTTTTATAGGTATCTGCACATGTGCATGTGATGGCCTCTGCACCAATTGGTGGCCACCATTTGGTAATTGCATGCAGCCTGCTGTGTGGTAACTGCAGTACTGTCATAGCAACCCAATGCTATAAATTGCTAGGTCAGGTAGGCGTAGCCCTTTCAGTTTTCCAAAGTGGGGCCCATGCTTGTTTGCTGTGGAAACCGTTGTGTAAGTCAGAAGGTTGGTATACTTCTTATATCTGAAGCTAGGGGTGTAGCCAGTGATTTGAATGTTGTACTCAAACCTGAATCTTGCCACTTCCAGTACACAGTTGTCAGTGTAGAATTGTACTCACCACTACAAATGCTAACACAAGATACATGGGAGTATGTAGTTTCTTTTCTACTTATACATTTAGCTGCCATACATACGTAGTTATTGAGATGTATTCATTTGGCACATGAACTGTTTGTGAACTGCTATACTGTGAATATTAATGTACTCACTTCTGCACAGTTGGTGCTTTGACATTAGCACAGGATGTTCATGAAAACTGGACAATTCCAGTACTGAGTATGCCTACCTACATCCTTGCTGGACCCTGAACACACAAGTATTTTGAACGTTTTGGTGGGGATTGTCCTGCTATGATACTGTGTGGGGGTTGTAAAGTGCTGCTGTAACGTTATTTACTGCTAGGATGTCTGGTTCTGTTATCACAGTCATGTAATGCAATTCCACAACAACTGCTGGTAAAGTTCCACAGAACAGGTTTTGTGTTACGGCATTCCTATCTTTCCTTTACATTCACTGATTCTGATGCATGATATATATATTTCAGCAACAACCTGCTGTATATCTACTGTGGCGTAGTGGTACTTCATGCAGTCTAGTGTGTCCAAGGTCCGGGGTTCAAGACTGACAGTGGTGTTTTATTTTGCTGCTGAGCAGAACAAGGGCCCTCACATGCAGGGTGACTAAGGCACTTTTAAGCAGTTGTAAGTGGGTTTGTGCAGGTTTGCGTGAAGCTTAGCAATACTTAGCTAAGCGCACACAAGCGCAAACACGCTAACTACTGCTTAAAAGTGTTTACTCCTGCTAACCACAGCGCTCATTTCTTTGAAAGAAAAGAAAATGGGGAGATAGGAAAGTGGTGAAAAAGGGGCACAAAGAGAGAAAGACAGTAGGGAAAACAGCTCGGGATGTGCAGGACGGGTATAGAGAAGGTCCAAAGCTGCCCATTTCTTTAACAGCAACAGCTGTGCATATGCTAGTAATTTGGAGGGAAATTTGAAATCTTCCACCCCTGAGAGAGGGGTGAGGACAACAAAGTATGTTGTACTGCCAATTAAATATCAGTTTATGTGTCCATCGGACATGTGTGCAAAATGGGCAGCTATGTATGGGGAGTAATTTTTTTTTTGGGAGCAGATTGCCCTTTTTTTTTTCAGGTGAGAGTGGAATGTGGGGTAGGGGAAGTAGGTATATTTGGGGTGGTAGGTTGGGGAGGTAAACAGACAAGACAAACAAGATGCATACAGGGGTGGAATATGACACATGTGGTGGGCGAACAACATTGACGGGGAAGGATGTTTGGAAATCGCAAGCCCATGAGCCCACAGATGGCAACAGTGGAACTGAGATCCCCACCCATGGGCAGTCACCACTGCACCTTCACAGCCCAGAGGGTGGCTGTGCTGGGGGCTGCGTAGGAGGGGCAGTCTCACCCGTGAGTCGCGCCACACATGCCTCAAGCTGGTGTAGAGGATCAGCGACTGAACGCTCGATCTCCCTACGCACCATAGCCCAGACCATTCGGAGGGTGATAGGAGGCCCATCCCCTGCAGCGCTTCCACCCGAAGGTGGCACAGGGCCAACGGAGGAGGAGGTCCCGGGCTGGGCACCGGACCTACTGGTGCCAGGTGCCATCGTCAGCTGAGGTGGGACAAGTAGGTCTGCTGGGACCGGCCTTCCCATATGTTCTATGTTTAGGAGGATTTAATGACAATATGGGTTTGTAACAGCCAACAGCATTCCAAATTAGTTGTAACAGCATGCAGTAATATTCCCATTAACCCAACACACCAGAGTTCCAACAGTTGAACAGCAAGCATAACACATGCATATATAGAACAACAGTGGACATTCCAACAGCATGCAGGATTGATTGGTGGCAACAGGCCACCAAGATTGTGGTATTTGAACAGGGCACATGCATCAAAGTAAATGCAGATATTTATAAACCAATAGGACATATGTCCCAACAAATGTTTTGAGATTAGACATACCCATTGAGGTGTGGAATTGCATTGTTTATGCACATACAGTAGGGTGTAAAAAGATACCTCCATTAACAACTTATATGTACTTATAGTTTACACTACATTCCTATTGACTGCAGGTATATATCCCCTACATGTCTTATTACACTAGGCAATGTCCGTTAAATTGTGAAATGGGTTTTGCTAGTTCCTTATATACCTGACCTGTATCTAACATACAAATTGTCCAGGATGCAGATGTTACTGCTACGTATTTATATATTTTATTTATATTTATATATCTACATATCTGGATGTGTTCAGGTGACATTACCAGTTATACTTTAACAGACCCCTACATTTCTAGCAGCACACTGACATTTCTGGGGAACACAATAACAAGCTACTCATGTGCCAGATTTACCTATACATGCCAGCCATGAACCAACAGTTGAGGACTGTATGTATGCTTAACAGCTACTGGCACTCCCTTCATCCACTTTCTATGGGCCTACCCAAGTGTGGGTTGACAGCACTTAATACAACAGTACTATTTCTATATTGCAAGAGTACAACATTTCGAAGAAAGTGACACAGACACACTCCAGGAATTATACCTTTATTAATTACAATACACACTTTACTAGAGGCTCTCTCATTTATTTGCTATATCAGTGCATGTAGAAGACTCATTCAAGATGTATTATACCTTTATTAATGGGTTACAACACTCTTTTTCAGGCTCTCTCACTTATTTTATATAACAGTACATGCAGAATAATTACTAACCTGCCTGGTGGCGCAGCCTTAGCAGCCTATCTGCATAGGCTTGCTGATTTGCAGCACGGACACCTGCAGCTGTGAAGTAAATGAAGTGATATTGAGACATACCTATCCATAATATAGACTACGATAGCAATTCTTTCATAATTCATTCCATGGCTACCTACTCAGTAGTGGGGCATTTTCCATCCCACGGGCCTCCTGTATCCATTGGTTCAGTCAGTCCTCCTTGCATCTCTTCAGATCTGAGTAGTGGTGTCTGACCTGCTCACCAGTCCGAGGGACGCCTGTGGCACTGGTGAGATCATGTGCGAGATGGTTCCAGGCTTCCACTTTGTATTCAGTGCCCTGGAACTGGCCCTGCAGGAGTCTGGCATCATGATTATGGACGAGGAGCCAAACCATCACTTTTGACTCCTCAATGCCCCATCGTTGCGCTCGGAAGCGAGAGCCCTCTCCAACACCAACCATGCTGCCTGCAGATGGGAGCTACAACCAGTTATGGCAAGTATTCCCACTTATGGAGCTTAAATATGCCTCATTTCCCGCACTTATTTGTGATTGGCTGGTTTTGAAAATTCTCAGCTGAAAGCACACCTGCTTAGCACTGGGTAAACTTTCATTAATATGTATATGTGTGTTGACAGTGCATGAATATCAAAAGCTGTCATGGCTTAGTGGTTCAGTACTGTGATTATGGTGCACAGTATCCTGGGTTCGAGGCCTGTCATTGCTTTTTATTTTACTACTGGCCAGACCGGCTAGGGGGTGTGGCTGTGTTTAGCTGACTTTGCTCAACTTTGCCCAGTGTTGCTCTACATTGCTCTAAATTGCTCGACGTTGCTCTACATTGCTTGACGGTGCCCGACATTGCACTAGTTAGCAAGTTGTGCAGCTACACGCAAACATGTTTTGTTTGTGCTAGTTGGCGCGATGCGCAGCTCCACGCAAAGCCATTGCGCTAGTTAAAGCAGTGCTAAGCTATGAGCATTTATACTTAAATGTGCTTAATACTGGTAAACTTTGCTTAGCAGTGCTTCACATTGCTTAAGATATGTTACTTATGAATTCATCAATATGCATAACCAATTCACCTTCTTTTATATATATATATATATATATATATATATATATATATATATATATATATATATATAATATCGTTCACTACTACATAGGCCATTTCAATGCTTTTTACTAAAATTTAAAAGATAAATGTCAGGAATTATGTTTCTATACCGGTTTCCTACAGAAAATAGAAAGGGGAGTGGTGGGACTCGAACCAGGAATGCCTCCTCTTTGTGCGAAGGATCTACCACTGCACTATTGCAATTTGTCTTAAATTGCATATAAGTTTCTTATTATCCTCTTCGATGTCTAAACTGCTACCTGTAGCTAAGCAATGGGCAAACACACGCAAATACGGGCAGCTATATCGGGAATAATAAAAAAAAAAAAAAAGGAAAGTTTTACATTTTAGAATTGTACAGGGATTTAGAATGTGGGGGAGTGTAGTGTTGGGTATGTACACATTTGAGCAGACTTGCTCATTTCAGTTGACATTTGAAGATTGAGGGACTTGCAGGGGAGTGGATTTCTGGACTGCTCGGCAGTCTGACACGCCCTCTGCACTCGTGCACGCTCCGTGTTAGCCTTAGAGTTGAGTCAGCATGCCCTCATGAATATGCATGGAGCGCTGACGTCATCCTCTTAGGCTGCAGTTTCCGAGTAAGACTTATTTAGTCTTACACGGAGGATTAGTAAATCCCGGCCATTATCTTATAATTCACTACTTCTTTCATCAATTTAATAAATGTAAGACAAATGCGGGCCTTCATGTCTGAGATATATGCATCTCATAACTACAATGCAAGTACAAAAAGTGTGAATCTGTAATCATTAGACTGGGTTACAGTAGTAGAGTTAGCACTGTATGTGGAGTGACTAACTGCACTTCTATCTACTTAACATGTGTAAGTTTGAATCTCCCAGTTGCACACTACTTGGGTTAATGGTTGTTTATTATGTGTTTCAAGTTCAGACAAATGTTTTCTTGCATACCATGAAAAGAAAACTCAATGTGCTGAAATATGTTTGCTCTATACTCTGGATAAATGTCCATTTCATCATCTGCAGGTTTTCTAGAATATTCTATAATACAACATATGTGTACAATGATGTACTTATGTATCCTTTGCACATGGATATGACTTATATATATATATATTTGTGATCATAATTAAATGTTCATTAATAGTGATGTGGTTAATTAATTTAGATACTTTTTTAGGAATAACTGACAGTATTGCATGGTAACATGCATCTCCTTTTTGAGAATGCTGACATCATAAATGACTACCTTAAGTATTATTTATTGGATACCTTGAGAGTTATAGCTCTAGGCTATGTGATTACATGCAGTCACAATTACATATAGTTTTGGTGTTCGAATCCCATTGTAGACATCATGTATGGCATTGGCCAGCTTGATTATTTTTACCCAGGTATGTCTGGCTTGCAGAAAATGTGTTATGAGAGGTAATGTTGTTGTGCTACTCTGTTATTTAATTATGTTACAGATGTCAGCATTTCACATTGCACTCTGGAATTTGGAGATAATTATGCACACAGGGCTGCTAAATGTGTACAGTATTATATGTAAGACGTGGCAGCACTTGCAATTTACTTATACCTCTCATAATGTTATATATATGCACACACATTCACGTTTGGCTAAATATATGTATGTACATGTCAGTCTATAAAGAACAGTATGTGTACACCTACGCATATAGGTATAGCCATCGATTTATATATATATATCCATCTATGTACTCATACATATGTATTTATTTGTATTCATGCATATATACACACAGGAAGATTGCAACGTTGATTTATAATTCATCTTTATATACACATATGTATCATATATATATATTTAAATGTGTACATATTTTATTTATTACGACGTAACACCACACTACATTCAGAATGTGTACATTTGTAGGTCTTTGTCCACATGGTTAGATATACATGCAAACTTACACAACTTCATCTTAGATTAGCACAGTTGTTAATGTATGTAATGCTTTACCTGTGTATTCACAGATTTAAGTATGACTTCCATCACTTCATGCAAAGACTGAATAGCTAGCAGGTAGGATTTTAGAATGTAGTGTAAACACAGATGAAAACTGTAGGTTTGCATCTAGTTTTCTCTATTTTGTGATCAGTTATCCTCATGTATGCACAATAAAACACTCAACTGTCCAGATTTTTGCTTCACATTTTAGGTATGTTTCTCATAAAATCTGTGTTTTCCTGTTAAATCATCAAAGTCACTAAATAATGACATAAATTTGAGCTATAGACATTATCTCCTTCAGAAAATGTAGGCTAACACAAATTCTGTTATCCTATCAACTTTCTAAGTTTATAAGAACAATATTTAAAATCTGTCCCTATTTCTGGGTCTTTGTCCCCCTATTACTAGTCTTGTCCAGATTTCTTGTGTTAAGAGGTTTAGAGGTATACACAGTAATAAGTTTAAAACATCAATGACTGAATATAAAAAATGTGATATTGTACTATATGGCACTGTTGTTAGCATGTAATAATAGCAATGCCCTCCACTGCATAATTATGTAATAAAATAATACAATCTTTCTGTTGCTGCAGCTGCTGAGGACTACATCTGTTTTATTAATTTTCACCTTTATGTCTTCCGAAATACCATTAACATATTCCATTGTTAAGGTTTAGATGTGTAGCCCTATGACATACAGGCATACAAATACTATGGCAGAGGTCCCATAATGCATCTAAGGGGTATGTGTATTACATAGCAATTTACTGTGTATAACATTAATGTCTATATTATTTTATGTGAAATGTTGCCTTATGTGTTATTAAAAGGTGTTTTTTACACTGATGATATGCGCAGTTTGTTGACACAACCTAAATGAAGCACATCTGTTCAACTTGAGTTTACACACTGCCCTGACTTCATCTGCAGGTACAGAGCTTGCTGCTATTGGGAATAATATTGTTCCAAGAACATATTCTCATGTGGTTAAATCTACTTCTGCTACTGAATCTTCTGTTTCACAATGTGCAAGAAAACTGCTTGTGGTACAAATATCTTCTAAAAACAATGAAGTAATTAACAGCCTCAAGTGATTCTCTATGGTTTGATGCTATTTTATTCAGTTTGTATTTATCATGGTTCATGGTATTTCATTTATGTATGTATAATGGTGTTCCTGTGTTGAAATGCAACAGACTGCAAGACCAGTGCCATTTCACCTATTATACAACAACAACGTGCCCAACCACTACCAGAAATGTCAGACTCTGAGGAACAGAATGGGAACCCTGATGGTGATGATGATGATGATGATGACAGACCAGAATCAGCATCCACCACTGTTCCTTCAGATCAGCATCAAAATGTCCACTACCACACCAGATAAAAGACCTTCAGGACTAGACCTGAGATGTAGTGACTGATGTGCTGCAGACACAGATGAGGGGCCAGATGGGAAACTTTTTCTAGGACAAGGCATGGGTCATGCATGACTCCTTCAAAGAGATTGTTGGGGAGATGTGTCATGATGTTCGACGCTATCAGGGTGGTCCCTCAGGGATGATAGTATGTGCACTTTTGTAATGCTGCCACCATGATGTTTTCAATGTTACAATTTGTACAGCATAGGCTCAATTATGTACATGTCCCACATTGCTGTCATACGTTTTGTACATACGTTACGATGAACACTGCACATATCAGGTTGTATGTGGCTTTATCTTACTGCTGCTGTATGTCACACATTAGCAAATGACAAATGCATTACCATTACTATTTACATGATCATCACGTGCTGTCATTTTGCAGATATTGTTCCAGATGGATAAGTGTGTGTACTCATATGCATTCAACAGAGGATGATACTGTTATGTCAGATACACTCTGGCCCTGTATGTGACATATATGACTGGTGCAGTTAGTATAATGTGCGTGGGACACAATCATTCCATTTGTTTTGGTTGTGTATATACTTAGAAGGGATGACAGCAACTCACATACTACATTCCCATTCCTATCACATAACATGGTGATACCACTCAAGTATGTTTTTCTGCACATGTTATCCATCTGTATGTGATGCACACATTTGTGTGTTAATTTTTGGTGTCAAATCTCTGTTCACAAACATGACATATCTTTGGTTAAGTAACTTATATAACATTGTTTGGTCATGCTGTTCCACTGTCACATTGTGTGTGTGCGTGTGTGTGTGTGTGTGTGTGTGTGTGTGTGTGTGTGTGTGTGTGTGTGTGTGTGTGTGTGTGTGTGTTTGTGCACATGCCATGTACTGTTAATTCTTGTGCCATGTAATGCATATTTTAATACTATTGTTTTAGAGTCCTCTGCTAAGTACATCTGCACATATATTCTTGAATTACTGCATTGACATTCAATGGTCCCTTATTGAATATACGAAGGTGATGAGGTGATATAGCATCACTCAAGACTGACTCTTTTGTCCATATCTCAATTATGGCACTAACTAGTCTTATTGATCATAGTGTATATTAGCAGGTTAGCATACATGTCTGCATGCTTGCATTTGTGGTACAAATGCCTTGATTTACATGGATGTACATATGTATGGCCTTAATATGACTGACACACAACCGTCATTGTAATACATAGAAAGGTGTGTGCACTTATTCCATTTTGTTGTGTTATACTAGTGTGCACATGACTGTCCTTTGATCAGTCTTACATATGTACAATGATATTTGTATCAATGACCGTGAGTATGCCACCTGTTCTATTATGTTTTCATGGCAGTATATGTGGGTATGTGACAGTAAAGTAAAATTGTGTTATGTACCTCTGCTACTTGACGCTCAACTGTTGCACATTACTGTATTGATTTTGTCATTTGTACAATGACATGTTAATGGTCATCAACGCTGGCCTCTGTACACTTCACACATGTTAGTCCTGTGCTTCTTGTCCCTTGTAGTGGGATTCCTGTACATTTTGTGTTGTACACACATATACATGTGGAATTTTAGTATTTGCATAATGCTGTCTTGTGCTTTTAATGACATGCTTATTCATGCATGTACTGCCTTACTACTCTGGACATATGCTGTTTAGAACCATTTAGAAATTGCATACTTGGGATGTCTATTTCACATATACATATCAAATTGATGCTTTCACTGCCATGGTTTAGAAAGCTATTGCTGCTCGCAAGTAGACATTAATGTGTTAGCACACAATCTACCACCATGACTGGATACTATGATGCAATGTGTATCCACTTAGTCATCACTGTGATTTATTTCCCTACATATACTTCGTATGATGCCTGCTTATCTACTTATGCTCAAGCTTAACTGACTAATGTATTTGCATACCTATGCTATATATTGGAGTTTCTTTATCACCCTGTAGTTTGTAATTGACATTGCCCTTGGTAATGAGGGTATATGCTGTTTGTATATAATGCTGGCCTCTGTGGTAGCATGTAATATCACATATGTATCCTGTATATGTGAGCAATGTCAGTGTTTGTTTGTTCATGCATGGTTTACATGGACATCAGTATCCCTTTTCCCATACCGTAATATCATGTATGTTGATTTACTGTTTTATTACACATCCACAGTACTATATGACTGTAGTAAAGCTACTTGGCAGTGTGCTTATTCTGTTGCCTATCGCATGCAGGGTTGGGGGTTCTCTTCTGACATCTGCTTTTATGCTAATACAATTCATTTTCTCAATGTCTTATCCTTGCTGTTGCTTTTCTTACACATGCACTGGTAATAATGTGTTGTACGATGCTATTTGATGTCCTGCACATAGCTACTTAAGTGCATTAGGCATTCTTTAACTATGTCCAGAACATCAGTGGCAGCACACAACAGTGTGCCAAAACATTGGAAAATGGAGACTTGTTCACAGAACCAGGAGAGGTATGTAAACTCAGCTCCATCTTTATTCCTAACTCAGCCCCAATCACCTCACAGAAAATACCATCCAGCATAATCCCTTAGACTATCAGGAGAGAGAAGGTCTTACATACGCTGTCTAAGGCCAAAACTATGGCTTTGCTGGGCCTAACTCATATCCCATCATGGCTCCATTCCTTTTTAATTTCTCCAAATCTTTTGGGTTTGTAATACCATGACAGGAATGGACCCCATTGCTAAGTCAAAATTGGATTAACCTTCATGAAATTAGTATTGTTTCAGTCTTTGATGTCAGACAGATGTGCTCTTTGCAGTACCCGCAATGTGCCCAGTAATGAATCCTTCTGCAATTCATATGGAGTTATATGCATCAGTAACATATCTAAATACGATTGTAGATACTTTTTTATAAGACCTGTTGCTCCTACTACTACTGGAACTGTCTGGGTATCTTTCTTCCACATTGCTCTCATTTCTGCCTACAAATCCTGATATTCCATGACTTTGTATCTCTCCATATACAAGACACTGTAGTCAATGAGTGTAGCGATTTCAGTCATCAATGCTATTTTTGCCTTCTTTTCATGGACCACTATGTCTGGTTTTCTGGCATCTGTCTTTTGAACTGCTGATAATGGGTGATCCCATGAGATGTAGACTTCATTATTTTCTATGATTTTTGTGGCTCGTGTTTCTACTGTTTTTCAGCTACTTCAATATTATAATGTTTGCACAATCCACAGTGCAACAGTCCTGCTACATTATTATGCCTTTCAGTATAGTCCTTCTGCCATTAGTATGTCACAACCAGCAACAACATGTGCAACTGTTTCCAATTCTGTTTTACAAAGTCTACGTTTGTCTGTATTTCCCACATGTTCAATGGACTTTGTAAACCAACATGTACGTAGTCCATTATCCTGGGCCACTAATATTAACCTTTCATCTTTTGGTTTGAATTTGCCTCTTCTTAACCATTCCTGCATTGGATCCTGATCAACATGAGGTTGTTCCAGGAGTTTTCTACACTTGCAACTATATTTCTGCATTTTCCACATTTCTTACCTCCTTGTCTGATCCTTCACCTTATATTGTTTCTTTTGTTTTTTGGCACATTCAGTTGCTGCCTTATTTTTATCTACTTCTAGTTTGATTTCCATTCCCGCTTGAGGCCGACATGCTTCTGCTGGACTAAGCAGGGAAGTCATCTTAGATTTATGTTCCTCATGTTTCAAAACTTTCACTATGTTTGGGTCAGGTCTATATTAGATCACCGAAAGCTTAGGTAAGCAAACGGTGATTAATCGACCCCATGTAAGCGAAAGCTTACAAAACAGCGATTTCTTTCCAAGGGAAAAAACTTGCTGTTTCAAAAAAAAAAAAAAGTAAGCACATTAAAACATGAGATTAAGTGGGGGGCTTCACCCCCACACCCCCCCTACTTAAATATACCAACTCCGAGATCGCACTACAGTGCCAAAAACGGAAAAGTACCGAAGCAGCCAAGTGAATTCTTTCTCAGGGAAATAATTCGCTTGCATGCCACTTCGATATTTTGCAGTTTCGGTTTTGTCAGTTTGACCAAGACGCATTCGAAAAGATGCATCTTCGGTCTGCTGATAAGAACCCATTTGGGTCCTGTGAAGTGAGCAAATATGTATACAGTCTCACAATTGCAGATCTATACATTTAATCAGTTTCAAGGAGGCCCATACCTCCTTCAGAATGGGAAATATATAATCTTGGTATGCACTGATTATTATAAATCATTTGATGAGCATGAAGCATCCTTCCTGTTTTCCTGTCTAATCTATCCAACACATTTTGGGGCCAGTCAATCACTCCAAAACTGTAAGTTAGGACAGGAAGAGCAAATTGGTTTATAGCTTGAACTTTGTTCTTAGATGTCAAGGCTGTTTTCAGGATTAATTTAAGTCTTCTAAAATATTCCTTACTGAGTTTTATTTGCATTTGTTCATGTTTTATTGTTTATCATTCATCAATTACCAAATATTTATACACTCCCTCTTGCTCAAGTTCTTTTATATCACATTCTTGTCCCAAGTTGATGTTTTCTTGGTGCTGCAGCTTTCCTGCTTTAAATGTTGTTTTTGCACATTTATCAAGACCAAAGGCTATTCTTATATCATCTGAAAACATTCTGACTACTTGCAGTTGTGCTTTCAGTTCCTCATCTGATGAGCTATACAGTTTTAAATCATTGCCAAACTGAAGATGAGAAGTCTTTGCACCTTATTGCTTTCTGGGAGCCAAATTATAGCTATGATCTAATCTGTTAAGCAGACAGCTTAATGGGTTAAGGGCAAGACAAAAGAGCAGCGGTGACAGAGAGTCACCTTGGAATATTCCCGTCAGGATTTTTATCCCTGGAATAATAATAATTTGTCCTTTATCATGGCTTAACTGCAAAGTGGTTTGCCACTGTTTCATGGTCATTGTGCTGTAGTTTATTAGTGTAGGGTATATCTTATACATTTTTAAGCTCTGATTTATCCATGAATGTGGGATACTGTCGAGTGCTTTTTTTGTAGTTTATCCATGCCATACTTAGATTCTTCCTCTTTTTACAGTTCTCCACTATGAGTTTATTTAACAACAAATGATCCTTAGCTCCGTATGACTTTCTTTTGTTACCCTTTTGTTCTAGTGCCATAATTGAATTTTCTTCTAAATGACTATAAACTCTGTCGGCATCATTTCCAGTGTATAGTTTTTACTTTTTGGAAGGCAAGTTATTGGTTTATACTTTTTAGGGTAGTTTTCAGGTTCACTCTTAAGTAGGAGCATTGTTTTTCCTGTTGTTAGCCAGGCTGGTGTCTGTTCAAGGTGCGCATAGTTCTTACTCATGGCTAAATCTTCATACAAAGATGTTAACACTTTTAGCCAGAAGTTAGATACTGCATCTGGGCCTGGGGTTTTCCATCTAGAGGCTTTTCTTAACTTTGTTTCAATTTCTCTGGCTGTTACTTCATCCCATTTCATATCCTCTACATTTGAACTTCTTATTCTTTCTTTTACTTCTTGTATCCATTTAGCATCTTTGTTATGTTCCACAGGATCTTCATAAATATTTCTCCAAAATGTATCTATTTCTTCTTTTTTTGGTGGTCTTTCAGTTCCTTTTACCTTGTTTCCCAATTCTCTATAAATCTTTTTTGGGTAATCAATAAATTGCTTATGTTGTACTTTTCCTTTATATTTATCTGTGTATCTTCTATGTTTTTCTGCATGTGCTGATATTTTTAGTTTATTATTTGCAATAGTTATTAATTTGGCTGCACAGTAATGTATCTTATCAACTTCTGTTGCATCAAATGAATCTCTGTGGACAGTCCTAATCACTGTGTTCATTTGTATTATCAAACTTCTACCTTTTGGGGTTTTATTGACCTTTGGCAGTCTATTTCTTTCATTGATCTTAATATATCTAGCCATCTCTATTAAATCAAGCAAATCTTCTCTTAGATCATCTCTTCTAAACTGAGGCCACATTCTTCGTTCGCCATTTCCTGTGGGCATTCTCTAGAAAGTTCCAGAGCTTCTTCCTGTGCCACTTTCTCTTCAGTTTCACCCTGTGTCATCTGTTGCTCTTTCATATGGGTACTCACTGGCCTATCACTCCACGACATTGACTGTGTCAGAGTTGCCACAGTTTCCTGTTCTTTCCCTTGCTGTATAGCTCCAGCTGAACTTTTATACATGTTTCCTATGGGAGGCTCCAAAGTATCTTCATATATCAACTGAGTAGATGCTTCCTGTTCCACTGGTTTCTCCTTAATTTGGGCACCCATTGCTCTGTCCTGTTGTGTTATCTGAGTTAAATTTTCTACATTAAATCCTTTACTTTGCAGGTACTGCATAGCCTCAGTTTCTATTTTTTTTTAACCTATCCATTACTAATCCTCTTTTCTACGTTTTCTTATTTTTGTATTGTACAACTTTTGTTATCTGGATGTTTTTGCCTGTATTTCTCTTCAAATATCTTTGATGCTGCTCTTTTTGCATTGATTACTTTTACTTTCTCCTTTGCATAAATATTGCACCATATTAAATCTTTTCCTTTCCCATGTCCGTATTTCTTCTTCAGATGTCTCCTGCTCCTCTTGTTTCTCCTTTCTTTGGGGACTAGTTCTTCCATCATGCTGTGATATTACCTGTGTTACACTTTCTACACTGAATCCTTCACTTTGCAAATAATACATAACTTCAGCTTATATTTTTTTCAACTTCTACTTGACTAATCTTATGTTTTACATTCCCTCTTTGTGATCTTATTTTTTTATTGTGAAATTTTCCATATCTGAATGCCTTTGGCTATATTTCTCTTAAAATATTTTTGGGGCTGCCTTTTTTGTGTTGATTAATTTGGCTTTCTCCTTTGCATAAATATTGCACCATATCAGATGTCTCTTTTTTCCCATGTCCATATTTCTTTTTTATACCCTTTAAACCTCTCTAAATTTTGTTCTTTAAATTTTTGCACTTCCTCAATCACTTCTTTTTTCAAACGGCACAAGGTTTCTTGGTCTATATAGTGTTTTCATGGATCTGTTGTATTAATGAACACCAATTTTTATTTGAAGCTTCTGACAGTTTTTTTTTTGTTGAAGTATTTTTCTTTCCTCTTATTTCTCAATCTTTTCATATATCTTTTGAATATCATGGCTCCTATAAAGCCTAACATATGACCTATTATGGCCACTGGTGTCACTGTTAAACCATACTCTCTGCACAAGTTTTGTGATATAGGAATGGAAGACTGCAACAATCATCCCTCTACACAAGAGCAGAACATTGAGTGATCCAGGGAACTACAGACCCATTAGACTGACTAGTGTCATATTCACAGTCATAGAATGAATTATCATGGAAATGATTAACCATGACATAGGATGCCTTCAGACAATGGACACAACCCAGTTTGGTTTTGTAAATGGTATTTCATGCCTACTGAGCCTAGTGGACTTCTATGAGAAAATCAGCAATAAAGTGGATGGGAAATAACAGTGTATACTGCCTACTTTGACCTAGCTATAGCATTGTAAACAAACTCACAGAATTAGGCATAAAGCCCTATATAACATGCTTGATCAACTGCTGGCTCACAGACCAAACATAGGTTAGTAGGATTTTTTGAGACCACTTCCACAAAGAAGCCCATCACCATTGCTGTCCTGCAGGGAAATGTGGTAGGTCTGCGCCAATTTCGCATTTATGTTTTGGACATCAAGACCAGTTTCAAGAGCCTCTGACTTACTAGTTCTGCAGATGCTTACAAACTAGGAGCAAGCATAGAGCCCCACCCCAAGATAATGACATCTTATAGGCAAATGACCAGTGATAAAGGAATGGCTTAAAAATGAATGCCAAGTACTTCATAATAGTACCTTTCTGAAATCTGGCCACACAGGGAAACTAGTCATTGACAAAAGACACCTAAATGTGAGTTGGGAAATTGTGTAGATAGTAACCTGTCATTAGACACATGTCTAAGTTTGAGTGACAATCATTGTAGATTACTCAGCTTCTAAGAAAAGGGCATTGCTTTTAGGGCCAGTGAACTCATCAAGCCATCATTAAGTATAACGGCCCTGTCTGTAATGTACCTGACCAGGTGCATGCAAGACCTGTACCATCCACAGAGGTACGTCACAAACAGAATACAGGACACACACAACATCCTATGTTGATCACTTACACATACTATCTCTATACTCATTTTCTACAGACTCCTGAGAGGCTATTTATGCTTGGCATACATGGTATTCTTGGATACCAGTTCAATGCATATCTGCAAAAACAAACATCACCTGAACTACTAGATCTAAAATGATACACTATTCCCACAATTTATATAGCACATGTTGGTGGAGTAGGCATGTATCTCAGAGAATCGTCATTCTCTGGAATAGGCTTCTCAAACATGTGAATCATAGCCCTTCCATAACTCTATTCAAGCACAAACTGGAACACTGGATGGGCAATCAGGAATTGTCCTGATCTAACACCTAAGTCTATAATGGACAGAGGCAGCCATGACATCTTGCCCTACACCCCTTAAAATAATCTCTAAGGCACAATAAGTAGCACTATACATTTGTGTTGCATGATTTGGCTTATGAAGGCCCCAGTGGTCATTAGTCTACTATGCACCTATGAACCTATGAACTGCACGGTCAGGAATCCACACTGAATGTTCTGTGTCCAACAACTAACATCAGTCATAATTCTTTTGTAATGACTGTCACACAATTTGCAACAGCTCAGCACAGTACTTTGCATTGGTACATAATGTATTATTAGGCTACATCATGGCTGGTGGCATCCCTACCCTCTTTGTCATTTTCAACTCACCTGTGTTGTGTAGTCCTATGTATCTTGCCTGTATAACTCACCTATCCTTTATATTTGACCACCCTTTGTCTGTCCTGTCTTGTGTTATTTGTTATATGGGTGTACACACAGTTTTTCCAACCTTCTCTTTCCCTTAATTTGCCCGAGGAGAAGTGAACGTTTAGCCAGAAGGGAAGGGTTTAATCAGCAGCAGGGTTTTCAGGTTCCCCAAGGGAGACCAGGGGGAACAACGAGTTATCATCAGCAGCGAGCATGGGGGAGGGGAAGAAAATAAGTAATGCGCTTAACACTACTTTAACGGTTCCCAGTTTTATGACAGAGGAGGAAACACATGGTTGCAAAATTTTCAATAAGGATAATTTTTATATTTATAACTATACTGACTTACTCATTTCTGAGAAGCATTTTGAATTGTTCACAAAAGGCTTGCACTTTGTTCCTAGTAAGCATAGTTACCTTCCCAACCTCCTGATAGAGCTTAAAAGTTTCATCAGAAACATTAATTTAAATTTATTTTTCAAAAACCAGTTGCATACAGGTAACTCCTTAACAAGAAGCAGTACTTTCAACCCACCCACACATCCTTCGTTAAAAATATTCGAAGAAATGGTTGAAAGGATTTGGAGAGAAGATATTGGGGGCAATAAGGGGACAGCTTCCTCTAATTTTCCAGGTGTATTTGAGGACATTATGCAGGACATCAAGAAAAAGTGCATAAGAGTCATGAAACCGGATAAGGGTGGGGGAATCGTACTCATGTTCCAGCATGATTATGAGAGTTACTTACAAAACCTGGTACAAAATGATGAAATTTATGAGCCAGCATCTCAGAATGAATTGAACATTTCGATTGCCAGCATAAAAGATGGGTTATATGACCATTTGATGCAGGGCTGCATAGATGAGAAATTATACAATTATTTATTGGTACCTAAACCTAGAACCCCCACCCTATTTGGAATTCCGAAGGTGCACAAAGGACTAGACCCACTTAAATTTAGGCCCATAGTTGCAGGGGCAGGCAGCGTAACAGAACCATTAAGTACATTTATAGACCAGCAGTTAAAGGAATACACATCTTCTCTACCATTTGTTTGTAGGGACTCATGGGAATTTTTAAGTAACACACCCCCCGACTTAGATAATTCTGATTATTTGATGGTAACAGTGGATATAGTTGAACTTTTCCCAAGCATCCCTCACCAGCAAGGTATGGAATGGTTCTCGCAGATGATTGCTACTGAAACCAAACTCAGCAGCAGCATCATCAACCTGATTATTGAATTCATGGACACAGTATTAAAGAATAATTTTCTGTTTTGCAACAAAAAATTTTTTAAACAAAAAAGTGGGGTAGCAATGGGTGCACCGTGTGCGACAGCCTATGCAAATATAGTATTGCACAAATGGGAGTTAGATTATATACACTCAACCAACTGGAATAAACATATTAAGCATTACAGGAGGTTTCTTGACGACATTTGTATTCTCTGGGGAGGTTCTGAGAACCAGCTAAATGAATTCATGCATCATTTAAATAATTCAACTAACTTTCTTTCATTCACATATGAGGTTAGTAACACTGAGTTACATTATTTGGACATCAAACTATGTAAGAATCCCAACGGAGCTGGATTAATATCCAGCATTTTCCGTAAGCACACTTATTCGAACAGCTTCCTACATTTTGAAAGTGGGCATCCTTTGAAACAAAAAATGGGTATAATCAAGGGCCAGCTCATAAGGGCATCAAGAATATGTAATACTAACTTGATGTTTCTACAGGAGGTGGAGTTCCTAAAAGAGTTATTTCTAAGTAGAGGATACCCAGAACAATTATTTCAATCTATTAAAGATGAAATAATTTTGAAAAGAGAGCAAGAGTATTCCCCGCTATTAAGTACTAAGACTGAGATCAGTAAAAAGAAACCAGCTGAGATTACCAATTTCTCAAAAAATTTTGTGTACACTTTTTCTGAAGATTTCCCAATAATAGAAGGAACCATAAGGAACCTATGGCCAATGGTAACCATGCAGGAGGAAATTTCAGGGCTTGTTCCCACAAAGGTAGGATTTGTTAAAAAAGCAAACATTAACCTCAAAGGGTTATTTGAAAGAAATCTAACAGCTGAATTGAAATTAAGAAGTAAGGCGACCATCAAGCAGAATGGAACATTTCCCTGTGGAAAATGTAATCAATGTCGACACATTCTAAAAGGGACCAAGGTGCACATTAAGGCAAGGCATACTACTTTACATGCAAAGGGACATTTTACATGTAATGCCACAGGGGTAGTTTATATTGGTCTATGCCAGGCCTGTCCGGCATTTTATGTCGGAAAAACTGACAGGGTCTTTAGGCGCAGAATATACGAACACCAATACGACATCACTAAGGGTAAGGATACAAATGCCTTTCACAGACACTTCTTAACTTGTCCACAGATGAGCATTAAGTTCTTTGTGATTGATAACATACAACAAGACCTAAGGGGGGGGGATTGGGAAACCCTACTAGCTATCAGGGAACTCACGTGGCGGTTGCAGTTAAATGCTACCAAACATCCTGGTTTAAATGAGGCTACAAGTTTGGTACCAGTTTTGAAAAAGAAAAGGAGCATATTATAATGCCCCACAACTTGGTCTCAAGTTTTTTGTTTAAAGCAGTTTTTTATTGTTGGTTATATTTTTGCTTTTTATGTTTCTTTTTATTTTGGTAGGCATGTCATTTGTTTAAATAATTCTTTAAGGCAGTATTATTGTTTTTAAGGTACTCATCATAATTAAATGTGAAGGGTGAGCAGTTTTTGGTATACAGGGGTGCATTAGGTAGCACACCATTGAGCTTACCCAAGTCTAACCAATATTTTATCAGTTCACAACATATTGGAATTTAATTGCAGTCAAGCTCATTCATAGTCATTTTATTTAATCAAAGTCATTGTGAGCATTTTTCAATTTATATTTTTAATAGCATTTGAAGGAGTAATAATATTTATGATGAAGAATTTTAAAAATATATATATACATATTTTTTATTTTTATTCAACAGTTTCCAAAGAGCATTCAATATTAACCATATGTGTTGTTTAATCAAGCATTTTTTGCACAAAGAACCCTGTAGGGATAAAATTCATGATTCACAATTAATTAGGTATTTTGCATAATTGGTGTGATGAAACAATTTAATTGGAACAAGGGCAATGTGCTTTTAGTATAAAAGCTTGTTGTATTTTAATTTAGTTACACTTGAAAAAGCCTGGTATGACCAGGCGAAAGCGCTTGTGACTAAATCAGTTTTTTTCTTGTTGTTCGTTGGAATAAAAGTTTTAGTTTTTGAACTGTTTGCAGAGCCTTTATACGGAGTTCCAAGTCTAACTGATTTTGAAGGTTGGTTCAATCGGAACAGTACTCACATCAGCAGTATTGTGAGTTAGTTTGCAGTGTGCTTGTCACCGGACTTCTTCGATCCTTCTCCGGTGGTTTTCTAAGTAACGGTGGTTTTTTCTACATTATTTATCCACAGAGGTACGTCACAAACAGAATACAGGACACACACAACATCCTATGTTGATCACTTACACATACTATCTCTATACTCATTTTCTACAGACTCCTGAGAGGCTATTTATGCTTGGCATACATGGTATTCTTGGATACCAGTTCAATGCATATCTGCAAAAACAAACATCACCTGAACTACTAGATCTAAAATGATACACTATTCCCACAATTTATATAGCACATGTTGGTGGAGTAGGCATGTATCTCAGAGAATCGTCATTCTCTGGAATAGGCTTCTCAAACATGTGAATCATAGCCCTTCCATAACTCTATTCAAGCACAAACTGGAACACTGGATGGGCAATCAGGAATTGTCCCTGATCTAACACCTAAGTCTATAATGGACAGAGGCAGCCATGACATCTTGCCCTACACCCCTTAAAATAATCTCTAAGGCACAATAAGTAGCACTATACATTTGTGTTGCATGATTTGGCTTATGAAGGCCCCAGTGGTCATTAGTCTACTATGCACCTATGAACCTATGAACTGCACGGTCAGGAATCCACACTGAATGTTCTGTGTCCAACAACTAACATCAGTCATAATTCTTTTGTAATGACTGTCACACAATTTGCAACAGCTCAGCACAGTACTTTGCATTGGTACATAATGTATTATTAGGCTACATCATGGCTGGTGGCATCCCTACCCTCTTTGTCATTTTCAACTCACCTGTGTTGTGTAGTCCTATGTATCTTGCCTGTATAACTCACCTATCCTTTATATTTGACCACCCTTTGTCTGTCCTGTCTTGTGTTATTTGTTATATGGGTGTACACACAGTTTTTCTAACCTTTTCTTTCCCTTAATTTGCCATACTTTCTATTCTCACTAAGCTAGAGTTTTCACCATGTGATACTTTAAACATCTCATAACAAAGGCCTATGGGATATATGAAAATAACCCCTTAAGGACATAAATGTTTCCGTTATATGGCTTCTGAAAGTCCATGACTTTTCACTTTTCTCCTTTTTAAGTCTTTATGGACAGATTCAGGCCAACAAAGCCAAATGCTACTAGCTGTGGACATATACAGTTTGGCCTTCTTATGCCCTCTTCAGCACAGCATAATTGAACTGTTTGGCTATACTCTAGAAGCAGTGGGTCTTTAAACCCAGCTGATGTCCATATCCATTAAGGTGTCTGCAAAATACTCCAATTAACAACTAAACCAAACAGTAAAAAGGACACACACACAAACCAATTAATAAAAACCACAAGAAAAACCTAGCTAAGCTAAAGTTTTTACTGTGTGATACCTTAAACCTCCTGTAATAGAGGCCCATTGCATATATGCAAATGACCCCTTAAGAACATTGAGTGTTTTAGCTATATGGCTTTGCTGGAAGGTCGCTGGGGGCATTTTTCATCACAAAGGGCATCTTTGTGAACTCATATAATGTAAAAGGATTCAAAAACGCTGACCTCTCTCTAGCAGTGGGAGTGAAGGGTACCTGCCAGTAGCCTTTGGTCAGATCAATAGTGGTCAGATACTTAGCCCCACCCAGCTGCTCTAAGGCTTCATCTGTCCTAGGCATGGAGTAAGCTTCTGACTCTGTGTGACTGTTTAGTTTTATGTAGTCCACACAGACCTTGGTGCTGCCATCCTTTTTTAGTACCAACACCACTGGGGAGGCCCAAGGACTGCTGGATTACTCTCAGTTCCAACCTTTCCTGTATCTCCTTCCTCAGAGTCTGTCTGACTCACTAAAGTACCCTGTAAGGGGCTTGCTTGGTAGGTCTTTGGAGTCCTCTATCCACATGGTGCTGCACTAGGTGGGTGGACCCAGGTTTCCCATTGAACATGTCCCCAAACTCCTGTAACACTGCTCTGATTTCATGACCCTGGGTAGGGGATAGCCACTGGCACATTGCTACCCCTTCCACTGAAGTGTCAGTCTGAGCCTCAATAAGGAGATCAGTCACCAGATCACCCTCAGACTCCTCCTGTCAACCACTGCAAATTCTCAGCACAGGACCTCCCTATGATGATAAGGCTTCATCATGTTAACAAGTACAGTCTGTGCCCTGCCTCCTGCCTTGCAGTTTTACCATGTAGGTAAGATCACTGACCTTCCTTACTACTTTGAAGGGTCCTTCCCAAGCTGCCTGCAGCTTATTGTGTCTGACAGGAATGAGCACCATAACCTGCTGTCCCACAGCATCCTCTTGGGCTCAAGATTTCTTGTCATACCAGACCTTTTTCTGCTGTTGGGCTCCTGCCAGGTTCTCCTGGGCCAAGTCCATGAGCTCCCAAAGCCTTGCCACAACAGACTCTTTGTGGGATTTACACAACTTCCACTCATCATAAATCAAATCCAAGGGCCCTCTCACCTATGCCCATACAGCAACTCAAAGGGTGAAAAACCTGAGGATTCCCTGGGAACTTCTCTGTATGCAAACAGCATGGGGCAAATATTTGTCTTGTTCTCTTAAACTGGTCTGCAAATTCCCTTAGAATGGTCTTCAGTGCAGAGTTTAACCTCTCCACAAGAACATTAGTCTGGGGGTGGTGGGGGTAGTCTTTAGTTGCTTCACCACACAGTGCTCCCACAGACAAACCAGCAGGTCTGACATGAAACTGACACCTCTGTCATTAAGTATTTTCCTCGAGAAACCTACACTGCTGAAAATATCTAACACCTTCTCTGCCTCGATGAAGGACAGAGCCACCACCTCAGGGTATCTAGTAGCATAAGCTACTACCACTAGGATATATTTCTTCCCAGTGGAACTTGGAGTACTCAGAGCCCCTCAATGTCCATAGCTACCCTCTGAAATGGCTCCTCAATCACAGACAAAGGCATCCAAGGAGCTTTGACCTTGTGTTCTGCCTTGCCTACCTTTTGGTACTGATCACAGGTTCTGCAGTACTATGTTACATCCCTTGCAATCCCAGGCCAATAAAAGTTCTGCATAATATGTCTCTTGGTATGTTTTATGCTCATATGACCTGCAAAAGTAAATGTTATGGGCTATGGCTAGAAGTGCCAGATGTTAGGCTCTGGACACTATCAACTGCTGTATTACTTCACCTTCTAGCCCTCCCTCAGGGGTCCACTCTCTATATAGTAATCATTTGTTGCAGTATTCAGACCTTTTTCCTTGAGAATTAGGTGCCTTCTTAGCTACCTCACTCAAGCCTCATAATGTAGGGTCCAAGAGCTGAGCCTGTCTCAACTCTACCTTTGTGACCCTTCCCAGCTTCCCTTCCACAAGACATCTTGTATCTTCTGACAGCAGTGCCTCACTGTCAGCCTGGGTACTACCACTCACCTCTGCCCTTGCAGTCACCCTGTCCATCTGAATATCAGTACCTATCAGCAGCTGTGGCTCACTTTCAGGCTCACTGCTACACAATAGCTCCCTCCCTGAAATAGCCACATCACCAGCCCCAGCTTCAGTTGTGGGGTCTGTCCAAGGTCTCCCACAGGCTACCAATCCCACATGCCTTTCTCTAAGCCTGACTGCATCCAACTGCATGCGCACAAGATACTGCATTATCAAAATCATTCCCTATCAAGACATCTGCAGGGATATCCTCAAACACACCTACTTGCTTGCTTCCTTTTCCACACTCCAGTCAAAGTGAACCCTGGCCAAAGATATTTGGAATGGGGTCCCTCCTAAAGCTCTGACTGGAGTGGACTGCCCGAACAAGTACTGCTCCTCTTTAAATACTGAGGGTTTCATAGTGGTTATGTCAGAGGTTGTGTCTCTCTTGGCAGCGGCCAGTTTTTCATCCACTAAGAGAGGATACAAACTCTGGCAACAGTTCAGCACCCCTGTTGTCTCCAGACAACTTACCACTGGCATACTGTTATTCCTACTTTCTGGCTACCTCACCTTTTGTTCTCCACCTTGCTTCAGTGTGCATTTGTATGATACACGACCCATCTGGTTACATTTAAGACATCTAAACCCTGATCTTGGCCATGTACCTGAATTATGGCTAGGCTTGTACAGGCCCTAGGGCCGATAGCCTAGTACCAACCTATGAACCTATATTGGATGGGAGAAAGGAAATTCACCCCAGGGATCACATCAGTCACCCTGCTAGACATGGGTCCAGGGAAGTAAATAATGTGGGAAGAAATAGCAAGGGAATTGTTATGGCTAGGCTTGTATAGGCCCTAGGGCTGATAGCCTAGTACCAACCTATGAACCTATGAACCTATTAGTGGCTTCCTCTTTTACTGGTGAACTCTGTTGGGGTGGTTTAGGCTGCCCACCATGGGGTTTCCTTATATCCATGTGCAGCAGTTGGTACCCCCTTCTGGTGCAGTGGTGCTCTGCTTGCCAAGTAAAGATCCCTTTTCTCCCCAGCTCATTTGCAGAGTTACACTCTCGGTCTGTCAAAGAGATTCTCATGTCCTCAGGCAAAATGCTAAGGGCTTGTTCCCTCACCAAAAGGTCTGGCAGCCTTTCAAAAGTGGTGAACTGGCACTTATTCGCCCACCTATGAAAATAAATGCTTAGCTCAGCAATATAATTACATGCACATTCATCTGTCCTGTGTCTATGCATACAATTTTTTTTTTCTGTAAGCTTCAGGTGTTAACTTAAACATTCCAATAAACATTGTTTAACCTTGTCATGATTTAAACAATCAGTATCAGACAATTCAGAAGCAACAGTTACAGCTTTGCCATGGAGTAAGGGGGTCAGGAATCCCTTGGTCAGTATCGTACTGTTTACATGCTCTTTCAAATATATGAATAAAACTATCAAATTATCACCTTCTTTATACTGTGGAAGAAATTTACTGACCTTTGTTGCCTCTGGGATTCAGTTATTCCCTCCCCCATTACCTCCATTTTCTTGTTGAAGAGTCAGCATGTCCCTCTCATGTTGATGCTGCTTCTTATTTTCTTTGACCTCCAAACACAACAGTCCCTCTGCTAATTCTAATTCCATATATTTTGCCTCCAGTTCAAATCTCTTTAACTCCAGATGGGCTTTTAAGTCCTCTGAGGAAATGTGAACTGTCCTGTTTTTAAGAGCTGCACATCCCCATCACCAGACTGGTTGTCTTCTTGGTTGCTGGTCTGTGCTACAGCTGTTACTAAGGCTAAAATAATTTCTTTAGTCAGGTTTGCATGCATCAGTCCTTTGGATTTGCACACCTTAGCCAACTGTTTCACTGTCAACTTCACTGTAAATTAATGATTATATATATATAAACAAACTGCAAAAGCTAGCGACGATTCTATATGCCTGTTTTCACTCCTGAAGCTAAACTGTTTTCTCACTCCCTTGAATGCTACTTGCTGCTTGCAATCCCTAACTTCCTTTGTTATTATCATGTAATAAAACTTTATACTGTGGAAATTTCTCCCCAAGCCTCCACTGAAAGTATTCTGCAATTAAACTTTAATGTCTAGCTTTTTTCCCCTTGCCTCCACTAAAGTAACCTCCCTAAGCCCTGTGAACTAAATTGTAAATATTTTATTTCTCTTTTTCTTTAGAATGCTACCTGTTGTTTGTAATCCTAACTTTCTTTTCAAATAATCATGAAATTTTCTTTGTAATTAATCACGTAATTTTCTTTGTAATTAATCTTGTAATTTTTCTTTGTAATTAATCATTTAATTAAACTTTGTATTGTGGAGCTTTTGTCCCCGGGCCTCCACTGAAAACGGGCTCCCCAGGCCCAGTGGACCTCCCCGGTCATCAAACTGGAATAAATAAATAAAAATAAATAAATAACTTGTCATAATCCTCTGCTAACATCTTTGCCTGCTTTCCCAATTAAACCAAACAAAAAAAAAATAAATAAATAAAGCTGTTGAGAAAAATGAAACTCTGTATGTTTACCTTGTGGCTGCTGAGAGTATGCACACCTTCAGTGACAACTGTGTACAGGCAACAGAAGTTTAATTAATATCCACACAGCTTTTCACCAATATGTGACATCCCTCCTCTGGGCCAGTGATCAAGGACCCTCAGTTCTTACCACTGACACTGGTGCAGAATGTTCATGGTGAGAAAACTAGACACACACAGTATTTTCAGATGCAGTCTTCCACACCCAGGACAATTTCCCTTAAGAGCACACTAGGAATGCACACTCCAGTCCTGAGGCTGGGCTTTTTCTCCAGGCCCCAAATAAGACTCCCTACTGACCACTACAGAGCTGAGTCCTTAGCCAGGCATTCCAAACCAAGTCCTCCACCACCCTCTCTGTGAAATAAGTGTTCTCAGTGTCCATGTTCAAAGTAGCTGGCACACACACCCACACACTCTTTGAGATTTGATTTTCACACACACACACACACACACACACACACACACACACACACACACACACACACACACACACACACACACAAAACCTGGGAAACACTGGCACAGCTTACCCACTCTGCCACCTCTACCTCAACTATAAGGTAGATTCACTGCCACCAGAACACCCAAAGCAAGATATTTTAAGGCTCTTACAAGGGTACCCAATTACACTTAGTAAAATTAATACTTATGCAAATAGTAGTGTTTCGTCAAGCAGCAAAACTTTCAAAAATGTGGAGCCACATTGCCACTAAATAAGTGCAAGTACTCTCAAAGGTTAAATATTTTCTAAAAGAGCAGCCACAATGAAGGGTTTAGATATATTTAATAATAAATAAAGAAAAAAAACATAAAAAATACTGAATATCTATTTACAATAAACACCACAGTTTCAATCACAGGAAATATAAAAACCAAAAAAAAAAAAATACCACCACCAATGGAAAGACTCAGACAGATGCATAAAAAATTCCATTTAGCTAATCCCACTATGTTTTTCTAACTGACTGAAGAAGTACAGTTCCCTAGTTACTTACTAAAGCAAGGCAAGATGAAAGTGGATGCGTGTCTCTTGCCAGGTCCAAAAACAGAGTGCACACCTCACATCTCTCACTAGTATTCAAATACAATTTCAGTGCTGGCTACAGAATAACATCACATCTGGTCACCTGACTCTGTGGTTCCTGCATTACCCCTTCACTAGAAACTGCATTAGGATCTGGCACTGGTGTGTCACAATGCACATATTGAACTTTAGCTAAGGTTAATTACGGCATCTGGAAACAGTAAAACATAACCTTAGCCTTAACCTTATCTTTTCAAATACACCCTATATTTTTTACTGTAAGCAACAAATTCTTACAATTTTTTCCAAATCACTGTATAGTCCTTCTTCCATTAATTCACTTACAAATTTTTCTCAGTTCTCCCAAAACACTGTATATCCCTTCTTCCATTAATTCACTTACCATTTTTCTCAATCTTGCATTATTTTCATCAAAACATTATAATCCACAATATTTAATATTATAGGTCTCTGATTTCTTAACAATTTCGGATCATACTTTTTGTATATTACCTTGACTATTCCTTTTCTTTTTTCTTTAATGTCATTCTTTAACCAATAATGTATTGCTTCTAACAAGATTTTCTTTTTTTCTACTTTCATTTTGTTTATAAAAAGCATATGTTATTCAAAATATCCTTTTTATTTTTTTTTTCAAACCACAATCTAGTTTTTTCATCTCTATTCTTTTATTTAACTTATCTGATTCTTCTTTTGAAACTTGGTTTATACACTAAAAATTATTTTGTTTTATATCATCCTCATTATACATGTTTATAACATGGTCTTCAGTTATTTGCATACTTTTTTTCATATTAACCTTCTCGTTCCCACCCTCTCCTATCAAACATTCAATCTTACTAGTCTCCATTCTTATTTTCCACAAAAAAGAGCTACCTCTTCAATTCTACCTTGAACAGCACATCTGCCATTATTTAACAAATTTCTTTCATATAACTTATTTTCTGTAATTTTTCTTTCTTTCTCTCCTTCTTTCAAAATGTTCTCATAATTCTCTATTAAATCTTTATATTCCTTTTTTGACATGCCAAATTAATTTCTCCAGTTTAATATACATTTTCTCATATTTCTCTTTAAATTGAACTGACCACTGTTCTATATTCTCACAAAAATCAGTCATAATATTATGTTCCTTCAATAATTTATTCATTCTTTTTTCAAAACATTCTTTTGTTGTTACTTATCCTAATAATACTTTAAGTCCTTTTCTTTCTTCTGAAAGCCCCTATTAGTTATTTTCTCTTCAATACATAAACATTCTGAAAAGTAAGCATCATTGGTCTAAATATTCATTCCTTTCAAGCCATCAGAATAAATAAAATAATCAATCAATGTCTTTATCTTACCCCTTCTATACATATAATCTCTTTTTGTCCCCAAAACTGATTGACAGCATTTCATTAATTGCTCTCCTGTTTTAACAGTCTTATCAATCTTAATAATTTCCTTCCTTAAACTACAGTTTAAATCTCTCACAGTAATAATATTTAACTTTGGTAGTACAAACTTTTAAGTTCTTGAAACAATCTTATTCTTCTATTGTTTTAATAAATGCATAAATCCCTATCAATCTCTAAACTTTATTCCCATCCCTAACATTGCATATCATTTTCCTTCCTGAACATTCTGCTATAACATCCAAAATCTTAATTTTTTTTTAAATAATATAGCTACTCCTGAGCATATATCCTCACCAAAACTCTATCTTACTTCTCCACACATGTTCTTTTCATTTGTTTTCTTATTCTTTTTTCCTCCAAACCAAAAAATCTTACATCCTGCAAACATACTTCATCACATTTTTGTTTATGACACCATTTTAACACAAATAATCTTCTCTTCTCATTAATTAAACTGTTAACATGTAAAGATATGTTATATTAGGCTTTTCCTTTCTTTGCAGCTACTGCTAGCACCTTTTCTTTTTTAACTCTATTTCCAATTGATTATTTATCTCTTTCTTCTTCTTCATTCTCTTCCACGTATCCATCTTTCTGACAAGTCAAATAGATTTTGCACTTCAACTGAATAAAATTCTCCTTTACAGATTTTACTACTCCTGTCTCTACAATATCCATATATCTGCCCCTTTGTATTACTTCATCAACTATATTCTCATTTTCTTCTATAATAGTCTCATGTTCAAACACATAATGGCTATTGCTTCCTCATTTTTGCATAAAATGCTTTACAGTTCTTTGCTACACATCTCACTTCCCCATTGATAGCATTTTCTCTTATTGCACTCCCCTATCAAGCGATACCCTGCACAACAATGAAAACATGTTTTCAGTTGTCCCCCTATATTTTAACATTCCTTTATCCATTAACATTTATTACAACAGGGGAAATGTACTATTTTTCCACTTTTTGAACTTAAACAAACATATAATTCCCATCCCCTGTTCAAGAGTTTTTTCATCAAAAATTTTTTTTTATTTCAAAAATATCTTTGCATTGATCCTTAAATATTTTGTATGCATCTGAAGTAATTTCAGATGTTCTAAATTGCACTTGAACTTTTCTTCTTAATAAAGCATCAGTTCCTTTAATGGTAAACTTATTCCATGGCTCACATTCTTTTTTTTTTTTCATCAAATGCTACAGCAAACTTTTCAGCAATCTCATATTCTTCAAATGTAATTTAACAAAATGTCTCAAGATCTATATGGGTAAAATACTTAACATTTTCTGGCTTTACACTCAAAGGAACAATATAATCTTACCCTAAATAAAAGATCTATTAGAACATCTTTTTACTCTTGTTGCACACTTCTAAATTTCTATCACTCAAGTTCATATCTTTGCTTTTAGTACCTTTCTTTTTCTGTACAGAGACTACAGCATAAGATTTACTTAACATTTGTCTCTTCTCTTCACAACTCTTTCTTACATCATCTGGCACAATTTCTCCTTCCCTTGTGTTTTATTTATCATCAAGAAAACATTTTTATACCATATTTGCCACAAAATTGCAGTTTCATCCTCTGACTCCTCTTCATTAATTTTGTTCATGAGAGTCTGCACCTCTAACATTCCTTAATTTGGTTCAATGGTTTTAAAGTGTAGTAATCCTTTTCCGCACTATTTATAAATGTATTTTCTTTTTCACTTAATACACTATTCCAACATACTCCTTCTTCTCCATACTCACTTCCTCCTTCTCAAACACATTGCTTCCACTCTTTTGCTTTTTTACTTTAAAATGTTTTATTTATATTGTAAATCATTTAATCATACATAAAAAGCAAAATAGTAGGAAATATGTTTTGATTGCATTTGTAAAATAGAAATCCATGAAATTATTTACAATGGAAATATTTAACCATAATAAGAGAAAACAAAATTATAATGCAATAAGTAACAATATAACATCAAAATCTAAAAAATAAACTATTTACAGTGGTGCCTATACAAAACAAGTAATACTTTTTACTTTGTTGCAAAAAGGTTTTACATTATTGTATACTCATATCATTCTTCTCCAATATTTCCATTACAGTCTGCCAGTTGTTGTAGTATGCGGCATTCTGTTAGTCCTGTTCTTTAAAGTAGAAATTTCCATCCGTCCAACTGTTAAACAAGTTTTTTTAAATTCCTTGTGTGATGGCGGAATTGCAGTTTTCCAATTAATAGTGATAATCTTATGTGCAATAACAAGTAAAGTCCAAAGAATTGAAGATGTTTTTAAGAACACATTTGGGTATAAGGGAGTTAAACAAAACTAGAGAATTAGTTAAATGAAAATTTAAAACAATCTGAAAAAAAATAACTGATGTTATTCCAGTACACTTTGAGACATGTACAATTATAAAAAAACATGCTGCCAGTCAGCCTTTAATTTTATTTCACATCTCCAACACACCTCTCCATTTGCAAACATTAAAGCTAATTTATGTGTTGTAAAAAAACTCCTGTGTAAAAATCTCCAAGTAGATAAATGTCACTGAAGTGATAATGTAGTATGTTTTGAAGATTTAAGTATAGATTCTTTATCTTCTTGTGTTGGTAGATGGCCATTTATGGATGCAAAATAATTCCAATATGATATTTTATGATAGATTTTTGTTTTCTTAGCAACTTTATAAATATTTGACAGATAGCCATTACCATGGAAAGGTTGGTTAATAATAATTAGTATGTATTCAATTAATTCAGGTCTATTCTGTCTGTTAGATAATTGCCTTAATTCTATTTTATTTACAATATATTGTCTTAAAGATTGCAGGGACAACCCCATATTTTTATCTATATTAAATGTATTTATTATTTAATTAACCAAAAGAATCTTGTCCTGATCCAACCATTGATTCCAAAATAATAGTTCCCCTTGTTTTAATATGTTCATCCTATGAGTTTGCAATGTCTCTAGATTACTGGATGTCAATGTTATAGGAAAACGAGAAAAGAGCCAAGAATTAATGCTAGGATCTTTAGTGACTTTTTTTTAAATCTGATATTGTAAGGTTTATATAATTAGATGGAATTATAATGGCTTTGTTTTCTAATATACAGTCTTTAAACATCCAGTATAATGGATTATATAATATGGATAAACGTTCCTGTATTTAGTTTTGTATAGCTTATAGCCAAATATGTTCTTGTAATTGTTTGCATATAGATGTGTAAGAAGAATTTAATCATAGTGTTGTGTTTGTAACTATGAAAGAAAATATGTAAGTCTCTATATCTGGTAAATTTATTCCCCCATCCTCCAAGTTCATAAAGTGGTTATTTAATGCTATTCTGGGTTTGTTTGGATACCATAGGAAATATAAAATAATTTTGTTATATTTCTGTATTAACTGTTGGGCAGAATAATCTGTATGAGGTATAATAACTTGGGAAAAAGTATTGATTTGATCAGATATAGCCTATCTTCCATTGTAAACATGCATTTATTCCAATTAGCCATTATTAATTCTATCTTATCCAATACTGAATTGTAATTAAATATGATTAAATCCTGTAAATCATCTAATAAATGGATATACAAATACTGAATCTGCCATCTTTTACAACATATTTAGTAATTTTTTTGTTTGCATAATTTATTTTACTATTTGTAGGTAAAATTTTTGTTTTATGTTTTGTTAAACTGTAGTACAGAGATGCTTTGAAATATAAATATTGAATTAAATAAGTCTTGTAGGAATTATTAGAGTCAGTTAATGACAAAAGTATGTCAGCTGCAAACATCTGAAGTTTTAAGTTTAGTGTTATAGCTGTTTCTATGCCTTTAATTTTAGGGTTTAAGCTAATGTTATTTGCAAAAGGTTCTATCAAAAGTGCAAATAACAGAGGTGATAAGGGGCAGCCTTGTTTAATTCCTTCCATAATATAACAGGTCTTGATCTATGGGATCCTAACTTGACATAGGCTTGGGTATTTTCATAGAGAGATTTTATGAGAGCTGAAAAGCCCATCAGAAATTTATACTCCAACAAAACTAAAAATAGGTAATTCCAATTAACAAAGCCACTGTCTATATCTAGAGAGACTATAGTCATATCTATATCTCGGAGTTTATTGTAGTCAATTAGTGTTATTATTATTTTAATATTATCATAGGTATTTCTTCCTTTTATAAGGAGTGAAAGTGTTTAATTCTATTTGCAAAGACTGCCATAAACATTTTATAGTCTATGTTTAGTAATGTCATGGATCTATAGGATGTAAAAAGTCTTTCACCTTTGTCTGGTTTTATTAATGGGGATATTAATGAATGTTCCCAAGATGGGGGTATAATTATGTCTTCTTTAACTGTAGTATATACTTTTAAAAGCAAAGATAATGATTGTCTTGTCATTAATTTATATATTTCTGGTAATATATTATCTGTCCAGGAGGTTTGTTTGCTTTAAGCTTGCTAATTTGTGATTTAAGTTCTGCCATAGTAATGGGTTTATTAATATTTACTATTTGTTCTTGTGTTAATCTAATACATATATTTTTATTAAGAACATTTTTAATCTTATCAACTGAAGAGATCAAGGGATTTGTTAAGTGTGTTATAATGGAATCTAAAGGCTTCTAGTATGTAATTCAAATCAGTAGCTTTCTTCTTAGTATGAGGATTATAAATTTATTATATTTGCTTAGATTTAATGATTTTTTTAGTTCTGTTTGCTAATTGTCTTTGATTAGCGGGGTTCATAGAATATTAATTTAATCAGATTTTTTTCTAAATTAATCATAGTTTTATGGTGAAGTATCTCAGTGTATTTATTAAGTTGAACAAATTCTGATATTAAATTAGAATTTCCTTTTTGTATTTGCAATTTGATTTTATCCACTTTATTTTGTAGGTACATCATGTCTTTATTCCATGTTTTCCTTTTATTAATATACCATGATAGTATCCTACTATAAATAAATGCTTTATGGAGTCCTAAATGTAGATTTCCAATATATCTTTAGTTGTGTTTATTTCAAGAAAAGTTTTTATTTTATTTACATAGAATTCTTTTAAAATCTGTTAATTTTGTTATATATGATGGTATTCTAGTAATGGATATTGATTGTATAGGGTCAAGTTACATTTCAAATATTAATGTGTTGTGGTCTGATAAGGGGCAGGTTATAACTTTAAGCCCTTCTAATTTTGTTATCATTTGATATGTATACTCTATCTATTCTAGAGTTAGTTTTATGTCTATGTGAATAAAAGGTAAAAAATAAATTTGGATCGCCAAATGTATTAATATCTTTAATAATTGCTGTGTCTATAAACTTTCTTAGAACTTTTGATGTAGAAGATTTTTTCTTTTACATTTTGTGTCAGTACATTGTTTATCCATAACACAATTAAAATCTCCCGCCAATATTAAACTACCTTTTTTTAAGGTGTATTATTTCCTCTAGATGCTGGTTTACTATTTTTATTCCAGCTCCCAGGATCCAGTATATATTTGCTATTGTATAAATGTTCCTATTTATTTCAATTGATACCAAACAAAACATTCCTGAAGAATCTTGATAAGTATTTATTATTTTAGGATCAAGCAATGTGTTCTTTAATAATATAGCTACCCTCCTCTCCTTTTCTGTTTAAATTGGGAGCTTGCCAATAAAGTATAATTATTGGAATTTAAGGTATCTCTGTCTTCTTCTAACAGTTGTGTTTCTTCAAGAAATACCAAGAAATACCAAGTGTGGATTATGTAAGTTTATGTATTTGAACAAACTTTTTCTTTAAATATTATTATTTAAACCACTGACATTAATCAACAAACATTTCATGTTCTTAATATAGATCTGGGGTTATAGAAAGGTATACTTGCATATCTTTTGAAAATATAGATATGTTATTGGAGAAGATATCACATTATAATATATTAGTAGAATATATACATTTGTAAAAGGCACCAAAATTCAGAAAAACATAGGATTTTAAGTTTAACTGTTTTATATATGAATACAGCAATCAACAACATGAGGCATAATACCTCTTGCTTGAATAGTTTAACTACCCAAGCAATCTTTCTATCACTATTATGTACATCTAATAGCCCCTACCTAGTTGCATCTGCAAGTGTATTAAGTTTGTTATAATTGTTTTAAAATTCAGCGTGTGTCAAACTTTCAAAAGCTTTGTAACAGTTAAGTAGACTCCAAATAAACTATGTATTAGAGCTTAAGTTAATTTACATAATGCAATACACATAGAGTAAGAATCATATCTTTCTGCCAATATAACATCCATGGTAGTAACTGTGAAGATAGGTAAAGGCTGCCAGCCCAGTCAGATAGAATTTTGCAGATAATTCTGTCATTTGTAAATATTAATATAAGCCACAGGCTTGTTCTCTTAAATGGGGAAAAATGCTGTTAGATGTGGAACTGAAAAAATGTAACAATAGTGCACTCAGCTGTAACAAAGCTAATAAGTCAATTCTTTGATGTCAAAACTTGGAGCTGATATGTCTGGATGAAGGAATTATGGCTATTGTCCTGAGAACAGAGTTGATTGCTAGACTTTGCATTTATAATTTCTCTTATTGCTCTGGCTTCCTGACCAGCTGCAAGATCAAGGGTTATTAACCTCTGATAATCTGTTAGCCTGGGAACCAGAAAGAAATGATGTAATCGGAAATGAATCAGTGAAACTGTGTTATCAATTTAAGAACAGAAAGAATGAGAGCATTAGAGCATTTGTCTTGAGGACATCTAACATTACCAGATCTGCCTGTGTCTAGATGTAAGCAGGATTTTAGAACTGTGTTTTCTCTTAGATATAGCTAGGAAATAGGAAGATTAGACTAGTTTGTTTTCTGTGATGTCAGAACTTTTCTACGGTGTTATTTTAAGTATTTCTCTATGATCTCTGAACTCTTGATTAGCACTATGTAGTAAGAAAACAAACTAGTCTAATCTTCCTATTTCCTAGCTATATCTAAGAGAAAACACAGTTCTAAAATCTTGTCTGTGTTTTTATTATTTATTATTAAATATCTGTAAACCTTTCAACTGTGGCTGTTTTGTGTAAAGATAATTTAAGCTCTAAGAATACATTGCATGTATATAGTGATACTGTATCAAGTCACTCCAAATGAGTCCTGACTATTAGGTTGCACTTACCATTTGGATAATAATATTGCACAGTAATAATCGGACACCCTTTTAAGGGCCTTTGAGTAGCTGATAAATATTAGCTGGGTGGTGGCAGTGATTTCTACTGTCTAGTCTGGGTAAAAGGGGCACAGCTGGAGAACCTGTGCCAGCCTTCCCCAGGAGTGTCTGTGTGGCTGTATAAACTCTTATCTCAGAATGTGTGTCAGTTACTTGAGCAGGGACACTGGTAAATTAGAATTGGTCATTAAGACCAGGTGGGAATAAAGCCCCTAATTTAATGATCAATTTACGTTACTTGAAATTAAGTAAATCATGCCAACCTGATTTATCCCTACATTTACCTACAATGCAATCAATAACAGTAAAATAAAAAGAAAAAGAAGCAGAATTGTGTTTACAGACATGTTTAAACAAGGCATTATTGGGACGCTTGTTTCTAATGTCACTAAGATGCTCCCCAATCCTAAGGCGGAAAGGCCTGGAGGTTTGTCCCACATAGAATGAGGAGCATGAACAAGTGACTAGGTAGATAACCCACTCTGTACTACAGTTAGGCCAGAAACTGATATTGAAAACTTCAGACGTATTGTGACTACTGAATTCCCTTGTATGTTGGACTTTGTTACAATAAGTACAGTGGCTACATAGTATACAACCCAACACTGGGCCACCTCTCAGTGTATGTTGAGTAGAGATGATGGAGCTGGGACCCACCCTCTTATAGTGGCTAAACAGGGAACCCAATGTCTGACCTCTTCTAAAAGAAAAACAGCATCTGTCCCTCAAAAAAGAGTGTAATCTCTCCTCCGCCATCAAAATGTTCCAGTGTCTATTAATAATGTTCATAAACCCACATGTGTTGCGTCCATAAGTGGTCACCAGATGAACCAGAGAATTAGATAGGTCGTTATGTTTGTCCTTGTATCGTAACAAGTCAGTTCTATTCTGATTGGAAGCCCAATGACAAGCAGTGCTGACAGTACCAGAGGGGTAACCTCTCTCACGAAACCTGTGTATTAAATCATCTCTGGTGTTCTCAAAAGTTTGTTGGCTTGAACAAATCCTTTTGGCTCTGAGGAATTGTGACTTGGGGATATTCTGGATGATATGTCAGGGGTGGAAGCTAGTAGCATGTAATAGTGAGTTATATTCAGGAAATTTCCTAAACACCCGGGTGGCTAGAGTGTCATCAGAGTTCCTGCTAACCTCAACATCAAGAAGAACAATCATAGATTTATGGAAATTTACTTTAAACCCAATTCCCCATACATTGTCATTGAGATAGCCAATAAATTCCTGAAGACAGATTTCATCTGACTTCCACACCAACCAACAATCATCCAGATATCGTCTCCAGATATCTAATTCATCCATATATATATTATGACCTGAGTCATAAATTATAACCTCCTCAATATAGGCCTTGAAAAGGTCCGCATAAATGGGTGCAAAAGAGGCACCCATTGCTGTACCTTTGACCTGCCAAAGCATTGGCCCTGGAAGTAGAATACGTTACTGGTAAGAACATATTCAGCCAAGCACACTAAAAAAGTATTAAAGCCTGGTTGGTAAAAACCAGATCTTCCCAACCAAAAGTCCAAAGACTGCAAACCTGCCCAATGTGGGATGTTTGTGTATAGAAAGGTTACATCCAAAGTACATAGCAGCCAATGGGGCTCCAATTGCATGTCACAAATAATATCCAAGAATTGAGTAGTGTCCTGAATTCTGGCTCGTATCAAGGGTAGTAGTGGTTTCAGATAGTGTGCCAAATATTCAGATAAAGGTTCAGTAACAGAACCCCGTCCTGATACAATTGGTCTTCCAGGGGGACATCTAACATCCTTATGTATTTTAGTTAGAAGGTAGAAATATTGTTTACATGAAGATGGAACCAACAACTGATGTCTAACTGCCTCTGTAATGATGCCCTCTTCCTGAGCCTGTATCAGAAATTAGTTAATTTTGGTCTTGAAATGACTAGTTGGGTCCAATGGCATATAATATTTGTTATCTCCCAATTGTCTCACTGCTTCTTCATTATAGTTGATACTATCCTGAATCACTACCACCCCACCTTTATCTGCTTGTACAATAGCAATTTCTTTGTTGTTCTTAAGTTCCTCTATACATTGTACCTCCTCTTTAGTAAGGTTATTATAAGATACCTGAAAATCTTTGAGGTTACAATGTAGATCCTTCAGGACATTAGCCTGAAAGGTGGATACTAGGTGTGACATCGGTGGAACAAAAGATGATTTTTTAAATCTAAACCCTGGAACTTCCTGAACAGTGTAATTTTCAAAAAACAATTTCAAATTGAGTAAATGACAAAAATTGACCACATCTTGTGCTAAAGTGTATTCTGGAACAAAAAAGCCGGGGACAAAATTGACCCCTTTGTTAAGAACTTCAATTTGTAAATCAGTAAGGTGTACAGATGAAATGTTATGTACATTCATGCTATTTGTTAATGTTCTATCATCAATTGTAACAGACCTTCCAAACCCTCCACGGGTTTGACATTTTTTGTGTTTCCTCCCCCCTCGTCTGTACCTGAACCCAAAGGTTGTGACAAACTCCTTCTTTTGGGATCAGGTGAGGCATCTGTGTGGTTGCTCTCCCTTTCAGTATTGGAGGACTTATCCTCCCCTGATGTGTAGCTCAATGATTCTGAGCTACGTTTCAAAATGGATTTGGGTCTTTTTCCCTTGGGGGCCAAAAGTTTGTTGCTTGGAAGCTTAAAGGTGACATTCCTAGGCATATCAAATGGTTTACCTCTTTCATAATCTCCTATATCCCTTTGGAATTTTTTCAATTTTTTATCCTTTAGAACCTGTTCTAACCTAAGTAGTTCTGTTGTTAACTGATTCACCTGGGAAGTGAAAGATCCACTAGATTCAAATTTGTTAGCCTCCATGCAAATGGTTTCTACCTCCTGAATTCCTAGCTTGACAGCCCATTCATAAAAGTTAGCTAAGGCATCCACAAAATCTGAGGATGCTGATTGTTGGATCTGTGTCCATTCATCCGTTAATTGTTCATCAATATTATGTACCAAAGGTTGCACTTTGACCCTTAAACCACATGGTGTGATCTTTTTGAGTTGGTAAGCCTTGAACAGGCATAAATGCCAGACATTGGTCCGAAGACCTTTCATACTTTTGCCCAACTTAAAGAACATCAATTCACATAGTTTATCTGGGTCTTGATTCACCCCCGAAAAATCATTACCCGCATCTGATAAACCTAAACCAAATATGGTCAAATCATTCATAGCAGATGCTAGGCCTTTTACAAAAGGAGTCAACGCCATGTTGCAAAAAACATATAAATCACCAAAAAACGTTAGTGAATCAATCAATTCTGCAGACAGCAAGAATAAGGCTAATATATATATACCCTATCCAAAACCAACCTTTTGGAAAAATATACATATAAAAAGAGCTAAAGCCACAAACATTGGTACCATATATCCCTGTTAATTGGAACCTTAAATTGAATGAAATCAAAAATATGTGGCAAATTGTGTGTATTGGTAGATATAGAATGTAGCCATAGACAAATACAGACCCAAAAATAAAGAGCCTAATCAGTAGTAACAAACAGAGATATAATAGCCAGCCTTTGTGATCTAGCCTGAATAAAACAGAAAAATCACAATGCTGTGTATCAAACCAAAAATCACTATATGTGGATCTTGAAATGACATAAAATATCAACTCCTGCTTATAAAATGACCAAGAGAAAGTGAGAAGCCAGACCCAGACTGACTGTGATCTCTGTGCACTCTTAAGGGAAATTGTACTTTAATGTGTGTGTATTTATTATCTTTTCCCTATATGGATGCCCCTCACTGACGTTAGTGGTGAGGATTGAGGCTCTTTGATTGCTGGGCTAGTGCACTGGCATCACAGTAACACACTTATTTGCTTTTGACCAGCAAAATCTTTATCCTCCTCCTTCCTCTTTTTCCACAGTCTGCAGGTACTCTATGGCCTGCTGCAACAACAAAAAGAGTAGGGGATGTTCCCTTTTGCCCTGGCCAAATTTCCCCTAGTAGTATAAATACCACCTCAGGTCTCCAATGAAAAAGGCTACTAACTTAATGGAACTAACTGAGTCAACAAAAGAAAAATAAATAAAAAATACAATGTATTTCTAAATTGTATCTGTGAGTACTCCCATCTGTTGATTAAATGTGAGTAAACCAAATATTTTCACACAGATATGTTGTCTGGCAATTTGTTTTAGATCAAAATGGTTAAGTGAATTATATGTCATGCAAATGTGCATGCTACCAATTTACACACACCCATATATATATATATATATATATATATATATATATATATATATATGGATCTATCTTACAACGTCGACAAGTCAAAACGCCGAAAACGAAATCACCGACACCACATAACCGACATTTCACAAACACGAAACCTCACATGCCCGACACACCATAATCCCGACAAGCAACAAACAAAACAAATCCCCGGTCCAAAAAGCACACACACAACACAAGCACACCAAAATCCTTACAAACCAACACTAAACCTCACATACACAACTACCTACAACCTTAACCCAAACCCTAACCCTAAGGTCCGCCACTATCGACACTCACCTAACCCGCCTAACCCTAACTCACTTAACCGCCCTAACCCACAAACTATCACAGTCGCACACTTACCTAGCCCGCTTCTAACCCTAACTCACTTAACCCGCCCTAACCCACAAACTATCACAGTCGCACACTTACCTAGCCCGCGCCCTAACCCTAACTCACTTAACCCGCCCCTAACCCACAAACTATCACAGTCGCACACTTACCTAGCCCGCGCCCTAACCCTAACTCACTTAACCCGCCCCAACCCACAAACTATCACAGTCGCACACTTACCTTACTCGCACCCTACCGTCCGTCACTACCGCATACATCCACAGCCTTTTCCCATGTCGATGTTCTCAGCGTCGGGGTTTTGATCCGTCGGTCTTCTCCGTTTTCGATCTTCTGGCGTCGGTGTTCTCGCTGTCGGCGTTCTGACTTGTCGACGTAGTCAGATAGAACCATATATATATATATATATAGATGGATAAAATGAATGTTTGAAATGTCAAATTGTCAAGCATATAAGATCAGCAGAACATTTCAACCATTCCCATTTCTGTAAACTTTAAATTCAGAATCTATAAAAGATCACAAAAAGAAAATAATTTCCTTTTTCAATCATTAAACTAAACCCTCCCAAAACACTCAGATCTAATTTGTTTTAATAGTGTTATGGAAAGTTGTTTTCTAGGTTAGGGTACAGGGTCAATGTTAGGATTAACAACCATTTCTAAGGTACATCATAAGGTTAGGGTTAGGCAGAGAGAAGGTTAGGGTTAGGCTTAGGGATAGGCACAGGATTAAAATATATTACTAAGGTGGTTTTGGGGGTGAAGCCCTCCTCTGTATCACTTTATTAATGTATGCTAACAATAAACCTAACCCTAACCATACACCTAAACCTAACTGTACACCTTACCTTAGAAAAAATAATTTCCTTTACAATGCTGCTGCACAAGACAGCTTGGTCACACACTACACACACATTTAGAAAAACATCTATTTCCTTACCTAACCCTAACTCTAGGTCTAACCCACAAACACATTCACACACACTCCTACACATAATGCAAACCCACTTACTTCTTTCAGCAACACAAACATTTGGCAGCACAGATGGTCAGTAAAATAATCATTCAGAAAAAACATTTGATAAAGTGCAAGGGATATAAATACATACAGTAAAAATATACATATGCACACACACACACTCACACACACACACACACACACACACACATATATATATATATATATATATATATATATATATATATATATATATATAAAATACATATATGTAAAACACACACACACACACACACACACACACACACACATACTTAGATAGATAGATAGATAGATATAGATATATAGATATATGTAGAAAGAGAGATGACTGACCAACATAATAATTCTATATAACAATGGAAACTCCAATGGCTGTATTTCTGCCCAGTGTGTTTTTATCAGGCCTATTTTCTAATCTGATGCCCATTTATAACTTACACAATTTAGCAATTTTTATTTTGCAATTTTTTATTAATTGTCTGATTTGGTTTCAGAATGGAAAATGAATTAATTCTGTTTTCAGTGATTCCATTTTATAAGCAAAGATTTTGAAGTACATTTAAGTTATATTTTCAGCTGCTTCTTGCATTCAAAGGGATATAAATATGTTAGAATGCTAAATAAATAAATACAAATTTTGCAGATAAAGAGACAGATTCCTCAAACTTTGGCTAAGCTGCAGAAAGCCTCTACCATCCTGTAATGTTACCCTGATAGCTAATTCCACCCTGCCCCTGGTATGCCAACATACCTGGAGAGGAATATGTTTAACTGTGTCTAATGCTATGCCAATACCACAAGTGCACTGCATACTTCTTCTTCTTTCGGCTTTTCCCGGTTAGGGGTCACCACAGTGGATCATCTGTCTGCTCGTGATTGGCAGAGGAGTTTTATGGTGTCGAGTTGCCAGCCCGGTGCCCAACCTTACACAGAAGGCACACACACGCACACACTCACACCTAGGGCCAATTTAGAGTGTCCAATCCACCTACAGCATGTCTTTGCGATGTGGGAGGAAACTGGAGCACCTGGAGGAAACCCACATGACCACAGGGAGGACATGCAGATTCCACACAGAAGGCACCCCAGCTGAGAATCGAACCGGAGAACCTCTTGCTGTGAGGCGGGAACACTAACCGCTACACCACCGTGGCCGCCCACAGGTCAAGTGCACTGCATACTCCCTATGCTAAATGCAACTAACAAGATTCAAGTTGGCTTAGAAGGTTAAGACACTGTTAACAAGCTGTTTCTTGTGATACAAGGTTTGATTCCCTCAGTTTCCATTCTCTACCTGTGTGACTGTAAAAAAAAAATCAGTTAACCAGGAAGAGTCTGTAAATGTCCTACACAGGTCAGTGCTCTACACCGGAAAACAAATTAAATGCTGTTTTGAATCTCAGTACCTACTCTTTCTGTATTCAAACAGTGATTAACCCTTTGCATTACTGCCAAAGTCCTCCGCAAAACTCCCACCTTTATGCCAGAGCTGGTACTGCAGATATTTAACTTATGTATGTAATATCTCAGTACAAGATCTGACATGTAAGTGAAAGACAAACTTTAAATCCAGCCCTGGGTGCATTGTCACCTGCATCTCAGAGTTAGTACTGCAGACATTTCACCTATGAATGTAATATCTCTCGGTTTAATTTCTCCAAGTCTTTTGGGTTTCTAATACAATAATGGGAATGGACCCCAATCCTAAGTTAGGACATGATTAAAGTTCATGAAATTACTGTTGTTTCAATCTTTGATGCTAGCGAAAAGTGTTCTTTGCAGCATCAGCAATGTACCCAGTGCTGACTCTTTCTGCAATTCATACAGATTTCCATGTATTGGTATCATATCTAAATACAACTGTACATTCATTTTTTATGAGACCCATCGCTGCTGCTATTATTGGAACTGCCTGGGTATCTTTCTTCCACATTGCTCTCATTTCTGCCTGCAAATCCTGGTATTTTATGACTTTGTATTACCTCATTACAGGCTCCAACATGTAATTGAAGCTGACAGTCTCTAAATGTGACCATTGGCACAGTGTTACCTGTATGCTGGACGGTAGGTTGCACTTTCATGTCTACATATACAAAGGGGGTATGGTAGGAGGTGCAGCTATGAAGGTATACCTGAAGCTTTCTGAAATACTGTTTTTTTGCCCATACTCTGCATAAGAAAGAGATAATTCATATGCAGTCCTACTCTGAATACCAGCAGTCCATCATTAGGCAGCA